>NC_081413.1:699875148-700194648 GCF_030272615.1 Cryptomeria japonica | reverse complement strand
CCCTTTTATCTAGCGGTTTCAAAGGTGTTTCACAGGGTTCAACCTTTTATCGAGTGGTCTAAAGTGTGCTTTGTCTAATTTTGGTTCATCGTTTTATCCTCTAGTTTGAAGCATGCTTAACTTGATTTGGGTTCACCCTTTTATCCAATGTACAGACAACTTTTGTATGCTCTCCAAGCCCTAAAATTTGACCCGCAATTGGGTTTTTAGACATAACTTGGTCATATGGAGTCAAAATTGCACAAACAATATATCATTGGAAAGTTTGTTTCCGTGTCAATCCATTGGTGTTGGTAATTTTTGTAGATTATGCTCCAATTTTTCGTACCAGTCTTGTGAAGATAGATTTACTTTTTACACTTTTTTGGTCATATCTTGCACATTCAAACTTTGTTTTTGGCAAATGAGTAGGCATTTGAAAGGTAATTCAATTCTCTATCTATATCTACTTATATTTTTCTAGATTTTGCTCCAAGTATTTTTTATTCAGTGTTTTGTGTTTTCACTTTATGGCATATTACGTGATCATTTTTACTTCTAGAAACTTTTTGTTTGTGTTGGATGATCTCCTTGGGCTGTTCTACATGTATTTCCAACCTTCTGCCCAATTTGACATTTTAAGAATCTTTTTCACACACTTATTTGTTTGCAGATGCACTGAGATAAAGTGTCTCTCTTGTGTATGGTTTTTGGGGATTTTCCATATTCTTTTATGCCTTATTTTGTACATGCATTGTATTATAAAGTGTAATAGGGTTTGTGCAGTGCCTTTTGTTTTGCCATCACATCTTTTCCTATTGAGTCTCCCTCTACAACAACCTCAAGTTCTAGAGATTCTTGTTCCATGCGTGTGTGCATTGGTTGCATACCCTTTTTCAGTTGCATGTACTTTCTTGTGTGCATTCAAATGTTTGTTCTCCTTCATGACCTACTTGGTGACACTTAGTTTTAGTGAACCTACCATCTCTCTCCCTTGCAAACATTATGAGGGGGTTTCTACTATTGGTGCTAATGCTTCCTTAGTTTTACTTTGGAGTGAGCTACCTATTTAGTATTTGTTCCTGTGTACTATCCAGATGTAGTGGTTGCATTTTAGTGAGATGGAGCTTTTACCATATAGACACTCTTGCATTCTAGTTTTGTGGAGGTGACTTATTCTCATTTGATAAATTCTTAAACTATTAACACATGTATGTTTTACTAGTAGTTTACTCTTGCATGGTTAAGTATGAGTATTATCGTTGTGGTCATTTGTGTAGATTCATGTGCCATTTTTTATCTTCAACTAATAGATGTTTTGCCTTTGTTTTCCATTTGCTCAGTGTTCGAGTAGTGTCATTGGGGGAACTCATGTAGATTATTGTTTTCTTGATCTTGATCATCATCTTGGTTTTAGAGGAGTTTTTTCATTCAACGCTATAACAATTATCATTTGATAGATGTCTATAACTTCTTTGTGCTTTAAAGGATATTCTTCATGTTTCTATTCTTTTGGGACATTTTCTTGGATTCTTCTTAGTCCATTTCTTTTTCTCTCTTTTTGAAGAGGAGTTTTTTGCCACTGGCTTTTTATCCTTTTCTCTGATTGTGAGAGATACTTTTTGTAAATGAGTACCTCATTAGGCCTTTTGTTATCAAGACCTATTTTGCATTTCATGCATTTAGAGGAGTTTTACTTCTCCCTATTTTTCACTTGGGGTGGGGGGGGGGTGTTAGAGAATTTTATGTAGTATTATGTTTTTTCATCTAGAGTCATGTTTTTTTAGCTTAACTTCACTTAGTCTATCTTTAGTTGAACTTTAGTTAGCTCCTTCATGCTTTACTTAGTTATCTTGATTATAAATTAGGGAATCTCTTGCTTTCTATAAAGCAAGCCTTTATGCATTGTATCTTTAATTTTGTAATCTTTTCTTTTGAGGAATATAGCATTCATTTTGGTGCTCTCTTCTTTGGAAGGTGTTCCTTGTTTTCTATTTGATCTTGTAGGCTTGTGTTGCAAAATTCAACATTTAGTTTTAGCCTTTTGCTTTATTTCTAATAATGCAATTTTTGTATGATAAGTTTTATTTTAATTGCTGTCAAGCTTTCACAAACTGCCTTATAGTCACTGATTTTTTTTGAAATCTTCTCGTTGTAGTAATCTATTTTGTTCATATTCTAGAATCATCACATTTTGCATCCAATCTATTTTTCTTATATTTTGCAATCATAAAAATATATTGCAATGATAGACCCAATTTGGGAACTCGTCGGTACCATACAAGCCCATCCTATGCATGGTCTATGCATCCCATTTCAAAATCTTTTATGTTGTGCTTCATATATTTTCTCAGACTAACCCTAGAAGAAGAGGGACTTATCCAAAATATATGTGTTGCTCTCATGTGTGACCAATGAGATTTTTTGGAACAATATGCATTCCAATTAATCAATAGCTATTTGGTTATTGGGATTCTACAATATTTTCTCAATAATGTTGAGTTGTCTCTCAGTTTCTTCATTTGGACAAAGAGGGAAAAGGACATCAAACATTCCATTGGGTCATATTTTTCCATTTTGGAAGTGTTGGTTAGAACAAGTAGATTTATTAATGTCAAGAAGCATTTTACAATGGCAACATGGGGTGGAGTGTAATAGCGTGAGTGTGTTAATGCTAACAAAAAGTCTTAACTTTTAACAAAAATTTGACTGCCATTCACATGCCAAAATATTAATGTTAATTATAAATATAATATATTCATAATAAACACCACATAAAAACAAAGATATGTCCTCATCAAAATTATAAGTTTTAAATAGATGTATAAAAAATAAAAAACAAAGATATTTAAAAAAATTAATCTACCATTTCATAATCTTTTTTTGGTCGATAATATGAGTTTTTTTATTATTAAGAGAAAAAAATAGTTATATAATCTTTAACCAAAAAGGTGGTAAACCAAAACCACCAAACCAGAACTGTTCTCAAAAGCGCTCTACTAAATGCCCTCCAAGCAGTGCACATAGAAAAACCAGGGCATACAAAACTTGTCACCCTACCCGAATCAGTCCAAAAAACCAATAGATAACCCGAGTTCTATGAGAAAAAAACAAAATAAGGGAATGAATCCCAGACACAAGCACCCAGTGAAAATCAAGAACTATCTAGAGACGAGGTAAGAGCTAGCACATCCCTTGTCTTTCTTGTTCTCAGCCTCCGCCTCTCGGCTATCACCTCCCCATCCTTTTCTTTCGCCCAAGCTTTTTGTATCACCTCCTCCACTCCATTATCTGCGAGAACACCTTCAACGCCTCCCACCCTCTCCTCGCCTCCTCTTTGAACCTTGCCTTCACCGTCTCCCGCCATGTGAGAAAGGGAATGCATTTACCTTTCAAGTCTTAATGAAACCCCAAAACCCCATCACAAATATCAAAACCTTCGTCCGGTACAACCCACTCCAGGAGTGACTCCATACTTTCAAGAAGCTCCTTTGGAATCATTGCCTTCAAAACCCTTCAGACTGGCTCACATGAGGATTCGAAGTCATCTACCATTTCATAATTACAATGCATGACAAACATGCATTTTAAAATTATTAGTAGAGAATAATCAATTCGATTAAAAAATATATTTAATAATTTTTTTATTTTTTAATAATTTTCTAATAAAGATAAGTACTTTAAAATTTAAATATTAAAAATGAGATGTAAATAATCAAATTTTAGAAATTATAATAAAAAATCATCTTAAGAAAAAAACAATGTAGATACAATAATCTAATTTTTTTGGATTCGATTGTGTATACAATTTTTTATCATCAATGTTTTGAATCATTGGTGCAGAGGCACCCCTTCAACATGATCATTCAGGGTCAGAGGAGGAAGGATAAGACCTTAAACATGTCTTAGGATGTTTTCCTTGTGTTTCAATCATGCATTTTGTGTTTGTAATAAAGGACCCCATCTTGTGAGCCAAACTCCTATTTTGGTATCTTGATAAGCCAATTAGGACTTTGGAAAAAAGGGGAATAAGTATGCTTATGATATGTTTGTCCTAGTGGTTTTAGTTTTTTTATGTTCTTGTAGGGTGTTTAGAGGTTTTAGTCTTGACCCAAGTCATTTGTGTGCAAGAAATGACATTTTTGACAACTTTGTCAAAAGTTGTCATGAGCAACTTTTGTGCAATTTTTTGAATTCTTGTTGGTCTAACTCCTCCAATAGATCTAACCTCTTATTTTCCATTGAGAGAAGTTGTCGAGGGGTATAAACACCATGAGGACACAATTCCCAAGGTTAGATTGTATGGAGAAAGATTTTATGATTGCAAACAATAAGAAATTTTGAGTTTTTCCTGCAAATGTGAAGTTTTGGCACGGGGTACGGAGTTGTACGGATTGGGACCAATCCCCAATGTTGTGATTTTGTTAGTGTAGTGAGTTACCAATTATTTGGTCTTGATCGTTTGTTTTGCTCCATATATCCAAGTTTTGCTATAGGTACCCGAAAAACCAAGGTTTACCTAGGGTTTTGCCTTTCCATAGCCATAACTTGCAATTTGTCCATCTAAATTTCATGGAAGTGGGTGGAATGGAAATGTGGCCTATGTACTCTATGATTCCAAAATATTTTTTTAGGAGGAGCAAGGGAGATGTGTGTTTGATCATGCCCTAGGTAGACATCTCTATGTGGCTACCTAGCCCTTAGACTGCAATAGTTACCCTAGAAGACAATTGGCGATGATTCCAGGCATGTAAACCTGGAATATATAATGGTTTATGGTTCCCCACATTCTCATGGGGTTTTGTTTGTAAGGTGTGTCCATTTTGATATAGTTTCTTCACAAATGGAGGCCTAATTAGCCCTTTAGGATAGTTGGTCATCACTGGGTTTAGACCTTTCCTTGTCAGATCTTGAGTTCTCCTTTTGGGGGATTATGTAAGACCATAAAGGGTATCTGAATCAATGATTTGTTTTCTAGGGTGTTTGGAAAAGTTTGGACTTAAGGTCCCATTACCCGTCTCCAAGAGCTACAAGAAAATAGGCCTAATTGTGAAGGTGTCATAGGGAATTGGGTTAAATCCTTGAAACCAGTGTTTGGTCTAGTCCATGTGAGTATTGTATGATCCAAATAGGTGTTGTGAAGGTCAGGAACCTTAGGAGGTTTCATGATGCATAATGGAGCAAGTTACCCAATTTGAGTAGTATGAATCTTGGAGTGAAATGAGAAATTGGAACTAAGATTGTAGACCCTTGCTTTGTAGGATCCTATTGGTGTTTTGAGGGTGTATGTGGGAAAAGCGAGGTGATGAAACTTAAAATGTAAAAAAAAACGAAGTTCAAAGAGGCTTGTCCACACACCCACAAGACTTCTTGGTGTAAGTTATGGAGTCATGAAGAACGACTCAACTTCCCAAGGTTGGTTCCATGGTTCTCTATCTCACAAGGTCCCTCAAGCCAATGCCTTTGCTCTCAGCTCATTGAGCAAAGTGGCTTAGGGATGACAAATGCAAGAACGAGGGATGCTTATGATTGATTTAGTTATGAAATTGCATCTTATCTATGCATGATTCTACAAATGCAACAAACTAGATTATAAGATGACAAGATTAGTAGCAATACTATCCTAACATGATATACTAGTTTATGAGTTAAGCTAATGATAAAGGAAATAGTCTAAAATGCTAATTAGATTAATTTCTATTACAAAGAGAAGCTAGATGTGTTAATAAAATTGAGCATAAATGAGATACTAAAAGCTTGCATGGATCCTTAAAATGGAGGAATGAGAGCTCTATTTATAGTGAAAATAGGGCAATGGATGGTCAGGATTGAAAGAGTTAATCAAGGGTCTAGTTTGAAAGTTGTCAATCTATGTTTTCAATTTTCACCAATGAAATGGTGACAACTGTTAAGATAAGGCTGGTTGAGAGGAGGGGTAAGAAGCATTAAATGCTTGAGAAGACCTCATGGTTACCCTAGGAGGTAAGGGTTAAGGTTAGGTTAGGGTTATCCATTGGATAAAGCTTTTACCCAAGAGGTAAACTCTTGTGCAAAGGTTAAAGGAATAACCATGGTCAAAGCAATAAATGCTTGATGAGACCCTTGGGTTAGATGGAGGTTAAGTTAGTCAAAAAGTCTCTAACCATACCACTAAGGGTTAGTTAACCATTAATGGTTTGAAGACTTTGGGGACAAATTTGTAAGAGTCCTTCCAAATTTGGGGGTATTCAACAAGTTAGTTTGTTGAATGGATAAAGGCTTTAATGCCTTTTGAAGACTTTACTCCAAATTTGAGAAGTGACCTCCTCAAATTTAGGGAAAGGGGATAGTAGATGGGTTTGGGGTTAATTGATTAGGATTAGATGGATTCTAGAAGAGATTAGGAATAGGGTTTAGGATGCAAGTGGGTGATGTAGGAAAATGCAAGTGGATGAGGGAAAATACATTTAATTAAAATAAATTGCTTTATTTCAATTTGGTTGCAATTTGGGAAATTGAATAAATTAGATTTATTCAATTTGGGGTAAACTATTAATTAAATGTAAATTTAATTAAAAGGTAAGAAGAAGGGTTTTAATTAGATAAAATGATTTATTCAATTAAATGACATAAAGGGCTTAAGTGAATTTAACTAAATAAATTGAATAATCTACTTAATTAAATAGAGGAATGTAGGTGATTTAGTTAAATTAGATTTAACTAAAAATAGAGGAATGAACATAAAATATTCATTTAGGAATATGGTCATTTTTATACGTCTACATTTTGCCCCTCTTTGAAGTGACGTGTGTGCACATGTTGATTCAAAGAAAATGATGTGTCGTCATGGTTTAGTTATGATCAATTTTAATTTTTTTATGTCGTTTTGAGATTTTCATGTCATGCCCTAGATTTGGTAAATGATGTTGATAAACGATGTTGATAATGCCCCCTCGGGAGATGAATAATTTTTTTTGAAAATTTGATTTGATTTAGATAATTTTGATAAATTTTGTTGCATTGTAAGATTTTGTCGATGTTGAATGTGGTAATTTGATTCATCTCCCGATATTGCCATTTGGTAGGGTTGTAGGAGATACCGCAAGCAATTTTCCACATCCCTCCATGTAACCCTAATTTTGATTTACCCTATATAAAGGGAAAAAGTGATTTCTTTTGTCTCATTTGTGCTTGTTGACTTTGGAGAAAGTGATTTTTGGAGTGAAGATTGTCATTTTTTATCACGTTTTAATTTTGTCACGCAGATTTGGCGGTTTAGCACGTCAGGGGCAAGAAATAGCGCATACGATAGGTTTCATAGTGTGTAGGGTTTAATGAATATGGTAGCGTCTAAAAAGTGTAGGTTAGTGCATAAACAGGTTAGGATAGCGCTTAGGGTTAGGTTAGCACACCAGGATCACAGGGTAGCGCAAAGGGTAAAACGGGTAGTGCATAGGGTTTCTAGGAGGTCGCATGGGTAGGGCTAGATAGCGCATAGGTATGACCTAACGCATAGGGAGAGATATGTAGCACAAGAGCAGGATAGAATAGCGCATAGGGAATTTTAGTGCTTAGGTCTAGGTTAGGTGGCACTTTGGAAGAAAAGGGTAGCGCATAGGTTTCGTCTAGCGCATAGGGTAGATTGAGTAGCGCTTAGGGAGGATAGGGTAGCCCATGATAAGAATTTTAGCGCGTAGACAAGTTTGTTTAGCGCATAGCAAAATTTTTTGGTGTAGTGTGATTTGTGAATGAAGAAAATTGGTAGGTTGATGTCAGATCTATCAGGATAGGTGCAAATTGTCGGTCTACGTGTCTGCTGTCATTGTTTTGATAAGTTGTCCAATATGAGTTCCGATATAACTTGATTTGATTTGCGATTTTTTCAAGTTGATATAGATTTGATGCAGATTTAAAATGTTGTGGTTTTTGATATGAATGTTTGTGATATGAACTTGATTTGATATAAATTATTTCAAGTTGATATATATGTGGAGCTTGAGTTGTTTTACAAGCTGCATTAATTGTGGAACTTGAGTTATTTTACAAGTTGATATGGATGTGAAACTTGAGTTGTTTTATAAGTTGATATGGATGTGAAACTTGAGTTGTGTTACAAGTTGATATGGAACTTGAGTTGTGTTACAAGTTGATATGATTGATATGATGTGGAACTTGATTTAGATTGTCAAATTTTCAAGTGTTGATATGAATTTGATTTTGGTATCTATGTTGTGATGAGGAAACTGATATTGGACTTGTTTCACTTTTTGACAGGAGTGTCTTGGGGTGGTTCAGTCATGTGAGCAATTTCCGAGACCGTGGTCATTGATACCATGATTGACATAGGCAGATAGAGACATTATTGAGAGGTGTGGCCTGACCTTGTTGTTAGATATGCCTCGGTTTATCGTGAACCGGGGTTTATTAACAACATTGGCGGAGAGGTGGCATAGTGATATGAACACCTTCCATTTGGCGACAGGCGAGATTACAATGATGCCCAAGGATTGTTACCAGATTCTACGGATTCTTGTGGTAGGTGCATTGCTACCCTATGAGCAGACTGAGGAGGGTGGGACTGAGGCACTTCGCCGAATCTTGCAGGATGATTCTATTTGCAGATATGAGATCCCTTGGCAGGAGTTCTTGGATTTGGATTATGCGCCTCTACCATAAGTGCTGGCAGGTTTTATAGGTGGTTTCTTATGTCCCGACCATAGCTCAAAGGGACTAGCAGTGGGGTGGGGATTGGTTCTAGAGGATATGGTGATGCAGGGTCATCGATTTGCATGGGGGTTGGCTATGTTGGCCCATTTATACAGGGATTTGCATCAGGTGGTATACCTAGGTTACGATAGTTTATCAGCTGGAGTGACACTACTACAGATATGGGTGTGGGAGCATATTCCCGCAGCTAGGCCATTGGCGGACAGAGATAGGCCTGTTGGGTGTGTGTATGCATACAGATACAAAGGGATAGTTGTCCAACGTAAGTTGGGCAAACTAGAGAACTAGAGGAGAGTGTTAGATGATATTGATATGGTTGTCTGACGACCATATACAGGTTGCGAGGTATGGGCTGAGGATGGGATGGAGATGCCCTACGTGTATATGACCAGATATTTGATAGGGTGGGCACCCTTTATTATTGAGAGGTTTCTGCATAGCCAGGTGTTGCGGCAATATGGTCGATAATAGGGTATTCCATAGGGAGCATGCCTATATGCTCGATGGAGATAGGACATTCCGGATTGGGGACCTACTATTGATAGCGCGGTGGTAGTGGACGAGTTCTTCCATCTAACCGACTAGATTTGGGATTACGCCCCTAAGATAGTGGATGCAAGGATGACTGATGAGTTTGCAAGACTGTTCACAACACGTGCAGTGCCCAGGATATCAGATCTAGCTGAGATGATTATGGTGTTTGATGATAATGAGGAGGTAGAGGAGGGGGGTGGTGAAGGAGGAGGAGGTGATGGCGGAGATGGTGGAGGAGGTGACCAAGGTCGGCGAGGAGATAGAGGGAGATTGGATCGGGGGAGGAGAGGAGATAGGGGTGGAGATGGTGGTGATAGGGGTATACGGGCAGAGAGAGATGTGCGGCAGGCTGTGATGGATAGAGGGAGAGGAGGTTTGGCTATCAGAGCTGAGGGTGAGGAGAGGGTTGGGGAGGTGATAGCGGCAGTGGGAGGGTATGATGACTTTAGACAACTTGCCTAGAGGAGGAGGTCAAATGTTTTACCTCCACCCACACCGAGGACAGGTAGAGGGACAGGTGGTACCCCTTCACAGGCACCCCTGCAGATGCAGATTCCAATGCATGTGGAGGATGCTCATATTAGATCTCTGCAGTTGTTAGTGCAACAGTTGCAGACACAGTTGTTGGTGCATCAGCATCAGATTTCTTAGCTGACCACAGAGTGCGATACTGAGATAGAGCGTCAGGGTCGAGCAGAGGAGCTTGCAGTGAGTTTGTAGAGAGCGGCAACAGGTGGCCCGATGAGAGACACCTTGAGAGAGCTAAATTTGAGAGCCAAGGAGGTGGAGTACTATCAACATCATTATTAGGATGCGGTGCCTAGGGAGCACCGAGTGCAGAGTTTTAGAGCATCGAGATCAAGTCGATCTAGAGAGAATGGGTCAAGGACAGAGAGCAGAGGCGTGACATGGCCTTCTAGACATGATCCACCTGGAGAGCCAAGTGCTGGGACATCTGCAACGAGACCGTCTCCCTCGGGAGATAGTCATACCTGAGAGACATTGTCTCTATTGTATTTTGATCATTTTGTTGTATTAGCACAGACATGGCATATTTTGTACATTGATCATTCTTTGAGATATATATATGACACCATTTTCTTTGATCCTCATGTGATGTGTTAAGGATTATGTTTTCTACATGTTGTTGTTTGTTCTATGATGGTGCAATGCTTGCATGTGATGTGATATGTGATGAATATGATCTGATAATGCATTATGTTGTGAGATGTATGATAATGATATGCTGTGAGATGTATCTTAAAAATGAGATGTATGATAATGATATGCTGTGAGATGTATCTTGAAAATGAGATGTATGATAATGATATGCTGTGAGATGTATTTTGAATGAAAATGAGATGTATGATAGGCAACTAATTGATTTGATATGCAACTAATTGTGAAATGATATGCAACTAATTTGTAAAATGCTATGCAAATAATTTGTAAAATGATATGCAACTAATTGAGTTTGAGCATCCTCATTCTTTACTTGTCATCCCTGTATAGCCACATGTTTGTTTGCTTTCTTTGTATGTATCATCATTGAGCATTGATTAAATCTGGGATATGTTGAAAATTTATACAAGCATAATGGTATAATTGAACCATAATGACCTAAGAAAAATTTACATGATTTTTTATTTTGCAAGATAGCACAAGCGTCAAGGCATAATTGAACCAGGATGACCTGAGTGCGGATTGTGTAGAAACAAACAAGATTAAATCATTTGTATGCGTAAAGTGGAATCATGTCTTCAGTGATATGTTGTGAATCACATCTCGAGACAAGTATTTACACAGTACAAATGATTGCCTCACAGATAGAAAACTAAGAAAATATTGGAGTCCCCATGACATTCTCTAGCTTTGAAGCTTTGTTCAGGAAAATTTAGAGGATCCAATAGTTCAAAAAGTTCAAGTGCAAAAATAGTCAAAACTTTATGCAAGATGCAACATTTGATACTTCAGAAAATCATCCATCATATTTGTGAATCTTGTTAAGCGATCAATGTTTTGCGTTTGCAATTGTGCGAGTGTTGTTTGTTGGATATGATGTTCTGAGTTTGCGACAAGTTTTGATGACTTGAATGTGCTGTAAGTTTATACTGCCCCTAGTCAAGTGTGTTGATTCTTAGGATTTTCCTTGAGTACTAGGTCACCAATTTAAAAAATTCTGGGAATGACTTTGTGGTTGTAGCTCCTGCACATACGTTGCTGATATGCTTTGAGATGAGTGTAGGCACATTGACGTCTTTCATCTAGAAGCTCGAGCTCTTGCAGTCGGTTAACTCGATACTCTTCATCTGGAATTAGGCCTTTTAGAGAGACTCTGAGAGATGGAATTTCTACCTCTAAGGGTAAAATTGCTTCGGATCCATATACCAATGAATATGGTGTAGCTCCTGTTGGTGTGTGGATGCTAGTTCTATATGCCCAGAGTGTTGGATTGAGTTGTACATGCCAATCTTTGTCTGCATCATTCATTTTTTTCTTTAGGATTTTTAATATTGTCTTGTTGGATGCTTCTGCTTGACCATTTCCCTGCGGGTAGTAAGGTGTAGAAAAACGGTGTTGGATTTTGATTTTTTCACATAGTTCTCACACATCTTGGTTCTTGAAAGGTCATACATTATCTGTGATGATGGAACTTGGAATGCCATATCTGCAGATCAAATAATTAAGGATAAAAGAGGCAATTTGTTTCCCAGTCACTGTGGTCATGGGGATTGCTTCAATCCATTTGGTAAAGTATTTTGTTGCAGTTATAATGAACTTGTGTCCATTTGAAGATGAAGGATGAATTTTGCCAACTAAGTCTAGTCCCCACTGGTAAAAGGGCCATGATGTTGTGAATGGCTGCAGTTCCTGTGCTAGTGCATGTATAAGATTGCCATGGATTTGGCATTTAGGACACTTCTTCACAAAATAATAAGAGTCTTTTTCCATTGTTGGCCAGTAATACCCCATTCTTAGAAGCTTTTTAGCAAGAGTAGTACCACTTGAATGCGTGCTATAGATACCTTCATGAAGCTCGTGTAAAGCAGAGTCAGATTCATTACGATCAAGACAACGAAGAAGAGTACCATCTAGACCTCAACGGTACAAAGTATCAGCAGTAAGAGTATAACGGGTGGCTTGCTGGATAAAGTTGCGTTTTTGGTTTTAGGACAGGTCAATGGGTAGGATATTATTCTTAAGATAGTCATAGATCGGTCCATATAACAGAGAGTCAGAACTGGTCAAGGTATAGATAACATGGGATTCTGAATGGTCATAGGCTGGGGAGAACAGTTGCTCTACCAGAAATTCGTAACAATTTTGTTGCTTTGGAATTGCAGTAGTGAAGCGATAGTAGCCATGGAATCAGTTGCTCTGTTATCCAACCTTGGTATTTTCTCGAAAGTGACGTGTACAAAATATTGTTTAAAATCATCCACCATTCGCTTGTATGGTAGCACCTTGTCGTCCTTTGTTTGATAGTCATTGTTGATTTGATTGATCACTAGTTGTGAATCTCCGTAGACTTTTAATTCTGTGATCCTCCATTCTATGGCCATTTTGATGCCTATGACCAATGCCTCATATTCAACAATGTTATTGGTGCATGAGAACATAAGCTTATATGATCTTGGTATAGTGTGTCCTTTAGGAGTGATGAATAGAATGCCAGCACTTGAGCCATGTTGCGTGTAGGATCCATCAAAATATAAGGTCCATTGTTTGGTGGAGATAGCAAGAATGTCTCGGTCTGGAAATTCGATCTCCATAGTTTGTTTTCCTGGTAGTGGTGCTTCTACCAGTTGATCTACAATTGCTTGTGCTTTGATAGCTCTTCGCTCTGTGTAGTAGATATCAAATTCACTGAGAATCATGACCCACTTAGCCAATCTGCCTATAAGAGCTGCTTTGCTGAGTAAATATTTGAGAGGATCAATTTTTGCAACTAGCTTAATTGTGTGAGCTAGCACGTAGTGTCAGAACTTTTGAGAGGCAAATGCCACTGTTAGACAAGCTTTCTCAATGAATGTATAGTTGAGTTCATATCCGTTCAATGTCCTGCTGATATAATAGATAGCTCGCTCTTTGCCTTGTTGATCTTCTTGTGCTAACAATGCCCCCAATGATATGTATGTTGTTGAAATGTAGAGGACGAGTGGCTTCCCTACTATTTGTGGTACTAGAACTGGTGGGTTCATTAGATACTGCTTGATTTGATAAAAGGATTCGACACATTTGGCTTCCCATCTGAATGGTACATTTTTATGTAGCAAATGATTGAATGGGAGACTTTTATATGCTAGTTGAGCGATGAATCACCTGATTGATTTGAGTCATCCTTGTAGATATCTAAGCTGACTGATGTTCTTGGGTGGTGGCATCTCCATAATGGCTTGTACCTTTGCTGGATCCACTTCAATACCTTTAGCTGAAACTATGTAGCCTAGTAATTTGCCTGATGTAACCCTGAAGACACACTTCTTAGGGTTGAGCCTGACTTGGAATTTCTCCAATCTATCAAAAATATTTTCTAAGATGCTTAGATGTTCTCCTCTGGTGAAGGATTTAGTTAGTAAATCATCTACATAGTCTTCCATGAAGGTATGCATCATGTCATGAAAGATTGTTGTCATTGCTCGTTGATAAGTGGTTCCTGCATTCTTTAAGCCAAAAGGCATGACATTCCAACAGTACGTTCCCCACGGACAGGTACCGTTGTTCTATCTTAATCCTCTAGGGCTATCTTTATTTGATTATAGCCTGAAAAACTATCCATTAGTGATAGCATTGCATGGCCTGCTGTGAGGTCTACAATTATGTCGATACTGGGCAAAGGAAAGTCGTCCTTTGGACAGGCTTTGTTGACATCTCTAAAATCAATACAGATTCTGATACTGCTATCTAGTTTTGATACTGGTACAATGTTGTAAATCCATTCAGCATAGTCGATAGGTCGAATAAATCCGACTTTTAATAGTTTCTTCAATTTAGCTTTAACCATGAGTGCCACATGTGGATTCATCTTTTGCAGTTTTTGCTTGACTGACTTAGCTCCTGGAGTAATGGATAGGTGATGCATGATCAATTGTGGATCAATCCCCGACATATCTGCATATGACCAAGTGAAGTTGATTTGCTTTTCTTTAAAAAATTTGATAAATTCTGATCTATCTTCTTTTGTCAGAGATTTTGCAAGGTGTATAGTTTTGGCTGCTTCTATAGTACTAATGTTGATTGATTGAGTGGGCTCAATCAATATGGGTGATCACTCATGATAATTCTCAGGAAGAGTGTCAAGTCTCCCATCCTTAGGTGCTTTAAAAAGGTTTTCACCCTCAGATGCGTCCTTTATTTTTATGTTTGTGTGATCTATTGCTGCCATTGATTGGTTTTCAGTACTAGATCTTTTAGTTTGCTCATTTTTGTGACTGAGAGACTTGGCACTCCCCTGGTTGCATACATCATTGCTTTGTTCACTAGTAGAGTCTGTCTCTGGGTTAACGGTACATAAGTAATGGATAATGGATTTGTCATTTGGGAAAATTGGTATATCATGAGTTTCAGGTTCATCCCAGTCTATGAGGTCAGGAAAGACAAGTGGTAAGGAGTCATTAGGTGGATCATGTTCGACTGCTATGAGTGTCAGGATGGAAGTATCATCATGATTGGCCGGGGTGTTAAAGAAGTTAAGGATTTCATCGAGGTCTTCGATGGTATCATCTTTTGTATAGACTTGCGTATAATGTTGCTGCTCTTTTTCTTTGGCGTCATAGATATTTTGTGGACCAAATTCAAGTGGTCTTGATTTTGTGTCGCATTCTTCTTGAGAGATGGGTGTATTACTGTTATTGGCACAAATATCTTTAGTAACATTAGAACAACTGCCCCATTCATATTCATTGGAATCAGTCTCAGAGGTATTATCCCAGATTCTAGCAGTGTTGTGAACTGGTATGTTGTAGGGTGAGAACAAGTCTTTGATAATTGAGACAAGTTTGATAGTTTTCTCTGATTCTGTGTCAGATCCTACTTCCACTCTTTGCATTTGTTCATATACGGTATCTCCTCAGGGAGGAATGATGTAATCTGGAGGTGATTCTTCTTTGTTAGATATTGGTTCTAGAATATGATGTGCTTCTGCAGTATATGCTTCCTTCTTTTGATTGATAGGTCGCTTTTGACATTGATTTTGTTCTTGATGTTCACGTTCCTTACGTATTGTTTCAGCTGACTCAAATAGTGCCTCCTACCAGGAGTCTTCTTTGTATTTCTTTTTTTCTTTCCACTGAGGTTTTTGATATTTGTGTGGTGTCCTCTTTGGTAGTAGAGTGAGTTCAAAGCCCAGTCCCTTTTTGTCTTTACTGAATTGTGAAGGAGGATCCAATGGTTCTGTGATGCCTTCATTACGCTTACCAGTAGGTCCTTTTCCATTGTATCCCGTTTGTTGCATGATTAAGTAGCCTTTTCCATACAGGTGTGTGGGTATAGCTACTTCCATAGTAGCTGCTCTGTCTTCTTCATCATCGTTGTATAACCAACTAAGGATGTCCTTTTCTTCGGATTCATGTGCCAGAGTGCCGAGTTGGATGAATGTACCATCAAACTTGGTGATGGGTTGAGTTGCTTGATGTCTTGATGCTGTAGGTAATCCATGAGATCTAGGTGATGTTGGTAAGTTGGCCAAACACATGGGTTCCAAAGAGTATTCTCCCATGCCTTGTTCTTCAATTTTAATTTTCTACTTGAAATCCATAGATAATGATTTAGAGTTTTCTTGTTGAAGATCTGGTGCTGAGGAATTTTGTTTCTCTCTATTATGTGGAACTGAGCTATCTTGGGCTGCCCCCATAGCATTACAATGCTGAAATGGATTATGATCAGCTGATATAGAAACCTCCTGCCCATCGTAGGGGAATTTAACACACTAGTGATAAGTGGAGGGTACCGCTTGCATTTCATGTATCCAAGGTCGACCTAATAAGATATTGTATGTGAGGTCCATGTCTAAGTCCTGACACATAGTATCCTTTCGTATTGGTCCTACTTGAATTGGCAACACCACTGTTCCTTTTAATGATCTTTCTTCATCATCATATGCCTTTATAGTGATATTTTTGCATGGATCAATAGACTCCTTAGAGAAGCCTAATGCATGGATAAGTTTTAAGGTACAAATATTAAGTCCAGCTCCTCCATCTATTAATACTCGTTTAACTCAGTGTTTATAGACCATGACTTCAATATGGAGTGGAGTATTGTGTGGATGGCTCAATGAGATATTATCATGCTCAGAAAAAGTGAGGTTATGAGGTCATGTCATATGAGTCACCATGGCTTGGAATTTGTCAGCATCCATATCTTGTGGTACATTTGTTTCCAATATGTCTTTGTGCTTTGGTGAAAGTTTTAACAATTCCAGTATAGATATTTGAGCAGGAGTTTTGTGCAGTTGACTGATTAGATCATATTGAATTTTGGGTATGGTGTTTGTTGTGGACATATGTCCCTTCAAGACATATTTTTGAGCTATGGTTGTTACATTGACGGATTCATGTTCATGCTTGTCTTTGATTGTGATAATATTGACTTGATTGTCCTCAGTTGATATGTGACTAATGGTGCTATTGTATATGTGATTGATACGAGCTCCACGTATATCGTTTGAGGTTGAAGCTCCATCCTTGTTGTAGTTTGGAAGAGGATTTTTGAAAGCCCTGTGGTCACCATTTGTCTTGAGGCCATCGACCATTAAATCACCTCTATCGATCATGTCTTGAACAATGTTTTTCAGCCTCATGCAATCATTTGTTTGATGACCTTTGTTGCGATGAAAATCACAAAAGTGTGAGCCATTCCACCAGGGTGGTTTGATTTGCGGTTCAAAGTTGTTGATTGCTGGTAAAGAGATAATTTTGTTTGCCAGGAGTTCTCTGAATGCTGACTCCGGTGATTGCACTAGTGGTGTATAAATGCGTTTCAGAAAGTTGTTTGCATGACCCCATGAGTTTGGATTAGGTCCCCTATTGGTGTTATTGTTTTGGGTATTCTTGGTGTTGTTTGTGTTGAGTTGATTTTGATTGGTATTAAGTGCATAAGTGTCAGTGCCTAGGTTAGCACCTTTGGGATTCTTTGTAGCTTGAGGATTACCTAATAATGCAAGCACGGGCTACTTTGATTTTGGATCATTTGATTCACTTCCTCCTTCATTCCCATTGTTTTTGTTTCTAGTCCAGAATCTGGATTTGTCCAAGTTGTTGTTGTTTTGGTTGTTGTAATTAGATGAACTTGTTCCTTCTTTGAACAATTTAAATGTTCCCTTTTTGACACATGCTTCTTCTACTTGGATGCCATTCTCAATCAATTTAGCAAAAGATGGCATGCATTGGAGTTTGAGTTTGTAACCCATCTCACTATTCAATTTGTCGATGAAAATTTCCATCTTTTCTTTTTCGGGTACATCACGAGGATATCTTTAAACCATACACCGCCAACATTGAAGGAATACCATGAATGTTTCATTGTTTTTTTGTTTGGTATTACAAACATCTAGCATGGTGATAGCATGCTGAATGTTATAGGAATATTGAGTTATGAATTTGTTGACTAGTTCATCGAATGATCTAACAAGAGGTGTGATTTTGGATAACCATTCCATTGTTTGTCCGCCCAAGCTTCTTGGGAATAACCTCATCAAATAGGTATCATCATGAGCAAATTCAAGACTCATTGTGCAAAATTCTCAAACATGATCATGGGAATCAGTTTTCACATCATATTTGTCAAATTTGGGAACGTTTGAGTTTGCAGGAAAAGGTACCATGTTCAATCTTCTATCAAACGGATAAGGACAAATTTTAGTTAAGGAGTATAGTACTGTTGTACCTTGTTGCATGTCTTGCATTTGTATTTGTAACATTTGCATTTGTTGAGTAAGAGCAATCAAAGGTGCATTATTTTGCCGAGGGAAGAAGTCTTCCCTTGCATTAGTTCTAGGCTGATATGGTACAACATCCAAGAAGAACTAAACCTCCTTAGCCTGGATACAGTTGGTAAATGCCATCAAATTTCCATCAAGGTGGAAGAGAAAATTAAAAGGAGACAAGATCTAAACAATAAAGGAAGAGGAAGACAACAGAGAGGGGGAAGAAGTTTTTTTAGAGGTAAGGGAAATGGTTTTGGAAACCAAGGTGAAACAAATCAAGAAGGCACTAAAGGAGAAAGTAGTCAGAATAACAATGGAGGATTCAATCAGAGGGGTAACTTCAGAGGAAGAAGACCACCATTTAGGGGAAGATCTAAAGGTAGAGGTCCAATCAGATGCAATAACTGCAATCAAGAAGGGCACATGGCCAATAGGTGTCTTGACAAGCCTACTAGTTCCATGGCGGAAAGAAGAAGTAACTTGGTCCAAGAATCTGATTGCCAAAGTGTGGCAAGTGCAAACATACCAGAGTGTCAATACCCATGATAGCTATGGTTACCCTGAAAGTGGTCAAGCTTTGATGATCAAAAGAGCAGTAACTACCATGAAGATGGCTGACAAAGAACCCCCAAAGAGAAAGTCTCTATTCAAGACCACTTGCAAAGCGGGTGGAAAGGTATACAAGGTTCTAATAGATTCCAGATCAACTGAAAACTTTGTGTCTCTAGAAATGGTGGAGAAGCTAAAATTGAGAATACTACCTCACCCTTGCCCCTACAAGGTCTCATGGCTCACCCAAGGTAAGCAAGTTGTTGTGGAAGAGCAGGCTTGGGTAGAATTCCAAATTGGAGCCTATAAGGATAGGTTGTTGTTTGACATTGCAAAGATGGATGATTGCCATCTCCTATTTGGGAGACCATGGCAATTTGATTTGAAGGCACAACATGATGGTGCTAGGAACACATATTCAATCACCAAAGATGGTAAGGTGATAGAGTTGTTACCTTTGATGGAGAGTGAGGAGAAAACAAAAGCAAATGAGGCCAAGGTGTTGGTGGTAGGAAGAAAGCAATTCATGAAGAAGATAGCAGATGAAGGCATTGTTTGTTATGCTCTTATTCCCAGTCCCAAAGTGACAAAGGTGGAGAAGTCTGAAGACAAGAAAGGAGACATATTGAGGTTGGTTGACCTTGCAGTGCAACAATTACTAAATAATTGGTGCAAATCTTAATCCTTTGCCCAAAGGAGCAAGAGATCATTTGCCTAAATTCAGTGGTGATGGAAAGGTCTCAACGGGTGAGCATTTGAATGCATTTAATGTTGCTTGTGGTGTTCTAGCTATTCAGCATGAAGATGTTGTTGTGAGATTGTTTGTACAAACATTGACTAGGGTGGCAATAGATTGGTTTTATCATTTACCAAATGGTTCAATCACTAATTGGCAAGATCTTAAAACTAGGTTCGAGGCTAGGTTCAAATTAGCCGAAGATGAACATTCTCTTCTAGCCCAATTAGCCTAGTTAAAGAAATAAATTCTTGAGTCTATGAGAGATTTTGTGGCTAAGTTTGATTAAATTGTTCATAAGATTCCAGCAAATCAAAGGACTTTTGATGATAATTTGAAATGTTTTTTCATCAATTTGATGCCCTCTGAGATTGTTTTCTTGATATGTAGGCAAAGAGTAATAGCCCTAGCTGATTTGAAAACATTGGCAGTACAACAAGGCCCCGGGGATTGTTGACAGCCATGGGTAGAATGATATTTAGAGGTGTAGGGTTGATTACACTAGGGAAAGAAACACCATGGGCTTGACAGGTAGGAGATACAGGGGATACATAAGAGGGAGTTGGAGGTCTACTCTTTGTTCTTCTTCTAGGTGTAAAGGAGGTTAAGAAGTTGGAGTCTTGGAGTTTCTGAAAAACACAATCAATCACCCCTTCATACCTCTGAGATCTCGTATATCTTTTCAACTCCAAAATGTTTATGATGCAGTACTCGCTCCAAACAAACAACCTTTCTTATCTTATGATTCAGTCTCCAGTCTTATTATCCAACTCCCCAACAGAGTTGCCAAAAATTTGTTGGTTAACAGATTTCGCCTTTCATAATTTTATAATAAATGACTCATGTATACCCTTAGTTTTGTGAAAGAAAAATAGAACCAACAGTTGGGTAATCCAATGAATTGTTTACCCTCTACATAAGGGTGCAACTTCCTGCATAATGTTCAATGAATTTTTAAACAAGCAAATATTAACTTTACTTTTAACCAGAAAGCGAGAAAAGGCTTTTCACATTCATCAGTCAACACCACATGAATGCTAGGAAGATAAACACTCTATATGTAGACCCACGAATTTACAATAAATAGTAACTTTACTTCTCATAATTTTTAATTAAAGCAGCGATAAAATCATGGACTTTGATTGAGTCTCTCTTGTGTCTCATAGGACAAGGGGAATCAGATCCACACAAAGTTAACAAAAGAATTACTTATCACATTCATTCACAAACATGAAAATTGGATAATCAAAGAAGCAACAGATTCAACACAAACAAATTTATCCCAACAAAGATTCTCTTTTCTACATTCAAATGCACAAATTTAAAAGTTGCTAAAAATGTCTAATTTTATTCACAGATAAAATGCCTTCATTGAAAATCCACAAGCATCTAAAACCAAGTCTGTCAATCTTTACAAAATTTCTCGGACCTTTTTTAAGTCTTTTTCTAGAAATATATAGCTAAAATTTCTACCCTAACCACTCGGTAACCACAAAGATACACTTCTCTTCCCGAGGGTAAGTTAAACAGACTGTTTTTAAAACTAACTTATAAACCGTTTTTTGACTAAAAACAACAAAATGTAAAGAAAACACGGGAACAATTATCCAATTCATGACAATAGGCGACCAATTTGATCCTTCTTCTACTCCATGAATGCCTCTGTGAATTGCTAGATGACAAGTTCATTCAGAATGCCTACGTGTAAAATCCATTGTTGTCAAACCTCCTTATCACGACGCACCTGTTTTACTTTATCCACATGGTTGTTCAAATGATCTATGCATAAAAACAACAAGGATTCGATTTTAGCAATGGTGGAGAATTCTTTCTTGGTGACCAATGTTACACTCCTGACCATATCAATTTTCACTTCAAAAGATTTGCCTATGGTGTCAACGTTGTCAACGGTTTGTCCATCCTCCTTCATATATTTCACTCCAATGCAATTCAGGTCATTAAGCATGTTTTGTACCAATTCAGACGATTCTCACCCAAGTTTAACAAATTCCTCATAGCCCTGTTTTATTACTGAATTTCTCCATTCAATGTTCTTTTTGCAAATGTACAAAACATTATCATTGAATCCCTCTAAAGGCTTTTTTTGCAAGGAACTTCATCACACCATGCTTTTGAACTTCTTCCATGTGAGCTATTGTTCAGGCCCATTTGGCTTCTTTGTTCTTCCAAGCTGTGTTTTCCTTTCCCAACTCTCAGATAACTTTAGCAGCGTCATCATTCACCTTGCTCAAATGACCAATATATTATTTTCCCTCTTTCCTGACCGTATCTAACCATTTAAGGAACACCCTATGCATAATTTTATTCCTTTGTACTTCTGCGAGCAACTTCTGATTGCTAGGGGATTTAGGATCAAAGAGTGTTGGTTATGCAGACAATGGTTGGGGATCTGGCCCATGGATTGCGTCAATGTATTCTGCCATTTGTCTTAAAGTTTTCTTTAGTTCTTTTTTATCTTTTTCATCCTTCCAGGTCCTAGTTATGATCTTTTTGGTGGAAGCTTCAAGATGAATAAGATCCGTGGCCCGAGTAGCAATACCAATATTCACCTTTTCAATAGTAAAATCCCAGACTATAGGGTCCTCTATTTTCTCATCTATCAACGGGTGTGTTATCTCTACAATCCAATTCCCACTATTGGCATCAGAATCAATTCTTGAAATGGTTTTCAGTTTCTTCACTTTGGGAGTCCTCCCCAAGCACTTGCTCACCATATCTTCCAAAGGGACCAAAACTGGAACCACATTCCTTTTCTTGCTATTCAGGGTATTTTCTAACCATAGGGGCCTGGTGCATACAAAAGTTTCATCAAAGCCAGCTACAGTCTCTTTTCCATTCCTTACTACCAATGTGGTAGTAGTGTTTGCCAAAATATCCACTTGCTAAGTGTCATTTGTATCATCAACATTTAGTACCTTGAAATCTGGATGAGTTGATGGATCTTCCATATCAGGAGAGGCTTCTAAATCAACTACCACGTAATACACATGAGATTTCTTAGCTCCACTTCTGGTTCTAACCCTGGGTGTCCTAGTAGGAGTTGGTTCCCTTTTGATTTCCATTGGCTAGCACTCTGACTAACTTTAGTCTATGTTCTGGATGATCCTGCAACACAAGATGTAAATCGTCCAGCTGTCGTTGCCAAAAATCGTTCTTTCCCAGATGGGGCTGCGTGATATAACTTGCATACCTATATACAATCGGCTACCCAAGCTCTTTGCTATCATCTACAATCAGCCGACAAACTGGGAGATGCTCCCAAGCCCAAACCTATAAAATCAAAACTCCAGTGACCATGCTCTTTCCCTCCCTGTACACAATCTCATGCATCTCGCGATACATGTGGGCTAATATGCAGGAACCCCAACCAAGCCTCTAAGGGGTGTCTATCAATCTTTCCAACATCCTGCCCCATCCACACTGGAATCCCTATTGTCCTCTATCTGGCATTAGAAAACAACCGATAAAACCTTCTAGAACACAAGCCAGAGGAAACTCCTCACTATACCTACTCATCATGATGTCCCAACTTATGGAACGTGTCAAAATATCCGGATCCCTGAAGGCATGCCTGACCACCTGTAATCCAGGTAACAACGCTGCATCGTAATCTACCTTATCCCCAACAAAAGGGATGCGAAGGATCCTATATACATCCTCGGGAGTGATAGTCATCTCCCCCACTAGCAAATGAAAGGTATTATGCTCTGAATGGAATCGCTCAACCAATGCTGTGAGTATTCCGTGATTCACACGGATGTCAGGTAAACCAAGAAGGTGTGTCAAGCCGCACAAATCAATATGAGCCTTCTCAACCTCGGATAACTATTGAACTAATGCCATGGTAGGAGGATAAACGCATCTGAAGAGCACATGAGGTAATCGAACCTGCAAAAATCAAACAACTAAGCATCAGAAAACATTCCAAATAAGCCTACAAGAGAAGTAAAACATCAAGCAAATCCAACTACGTCAATTGCAAAATCAAAATTTCAAGTTTAGACCTTAAAAAATGCTCACTGTTTCCAAAATGATAAAACACAGAAGGGCAACAACTCGTACAAGTCAGGATTGGGCTTTGTACGATAAAAGATCCCCATACGACAAAAGATTAGACTCTGGATGACAAAATGGTCTTTTTATGAATGTCGTCATACGATAGAAGGGTGGGGTTAGAATGACAAAACTAATGGACTCAAATGACAAAACAAACTTCAACAGTTTGTCGTACGAGACAGTATCCTGTCTCGCATGACAAAAAGTGAAAAGTCGACTTTAAACGTGCTAAAAAATAAAAAATGAACAAAAAAATTCAAAATTGAGAACATAAAGAGGCTTAAGATTGATCACTTACTGCTGGCTCATAGTGTTGAGGTCGATTATGTCATCTCTGGCACTCGAAACGATGCTCACGAGTAGGGACCACCATTTTCTTCGTAGAAGGTTTTTTGAATTTTCAAACTTGGAGGGTTCAAATGAATTGAAAATGACACTTTTACCCCTTATATAGCCAAAACCCTAATTTTTAAACTTGCTTCGATGGACATGAAAATCGTACCCATAGCTAATTCACCCATTCTGATTCCATTTTCGGGATCAAAATTGAAATTCAAGATCATTTTGCTAGTTAATTTCACAAAATTTGAACCACTTAGCGCCTTTTCATCAAAAGCTCATTCTTTCTTCTAATTGCGCTCAATTTCTCATGAATCAACGTTGAATATCAATTCAATTTTTATTCTAGAAATCAACTTTGCGCTCAATTCAATTCTCATCAATCAATGCCAAATTTTCAATTATTCCTCTGAATCATTTATGCTCAAATAACTTATCATCGCTAAAAAATTGCCTAAAATCATGTACCCTCGCTATCTTTTGATTTCGCTCCCGAAGGGGCATACTCGTGACCTTATGACCTCACATCTTCAAAGTCAAGAAAATTTTCAAATCTTTACCAAAAGTCGAGCAAAAATCTTTTTCAACTAAAGAAAATCAATCAAATCTTATTGCTAAGGGGCATCTCAGCTTCATCGCTTCACATCAAGTTGAGATCTCTCGATCATCAGAATTGAATCAATCGCTAGGGGCATATCAGTTTCATCACTTCATATCAAGCTGATATTTGTCTTCATCTGAATCAATCTCTTAACATTAATCAGTTTCATCGCTTTTCATCAAGCTGATTATTTGTTTAAACTCAATTAAAAGTTTAAAGAGTATCTTTGATCACATGCTCAATCTAAGCAGGTGTTCAGTTTCATCGCATCGAATCAAGCTGGATAGTTTATTTTTCACTCGTCGTATCTTGATCAATCAAGTTCAAGATCGATTTTTATCTTCACTCATTGTGTCTAGTTCAATCAAGTTCTAGATTAGTAAGATCTGCTTCTTGATCAATCAAGTTCAAGTTCAGTATCTTTGTTCTCTATCGTTCCTAGTTCAATCAAGTTCAGGATCAGTATCGCTTTAATCAGACTTCATTCAGCTTCATCACTTCGAATCAAGCTAAAATACCTTGCTCTTTCTTTGGTTCGTGATCAATCAAGTTCAGAACTGCCATCTTCTAGACATCAACATATTCTTTGAACCAACGCACTGCTCGCACATTAATTCAAAGGGGCAAATGTAATACCCTAAAAATGGTCATCTAAACCATGGGCCCCTAATCTCGACAACATCACCAAGGTCCTAGCCAAAGGCAATTAAATCAATCTTGAGCACATAATTAATTCTTTAATCATAAAATGTCACATGGCAAATCAATTATTCAATATTAATTAAATATTTATTTAATTAATTGAATCATTCCAAGAATATCATTTTTTGATCAATTATCCTATTTTAATTTATTAAATATCCTTGCATATTTTTTTTTGACAAAAGGGTAAATTTTTTATTGAGAATTAGAAACAATCATTACAAAAAGAATCAGAGCCTCGAGGCCCCAGAGAAGGACAACTAGCCCAACCCCAATTCAACTAGCTTCTAAGCCACCCATGTCCTTAGTGAGAATCTTCTTCAATTCCTGACAGTCATCCCCAGAGAGATGCTCCCAGCCCTCCACATTCCACTCATTATCATGTTCCGAAGCCCACTTGGCCAAACAGTCAACCACTCCATTCCATTCACGAGGAATATGGTTGTAGGACACCTGCTCCATTAAAGAGCTAATATGAAGAATCTGCTGAACAATCCCTGCCAACTGCCACTAAATCCCACTCACCTTCTGATCAGACAACAAGTTAACAACAATTTGTGAATCCAATTCACAAATCACCTTCCTAAAACCCCTTGCCAAAGCCTGCTCAAGTGCATAAAGAATTGCAAAACCCTCCATCAAATTATTAGACTGATATCCTTTATGCACCGAAAAGAAGAAAACAACCTCCCCCCTGCTATTCTTGCCAACACCCCCAACACCAGTAGGGCCTAGATTTCCCCTAGATGAGCCATCAGTTTTGATCTTGATATACTCATCCTAAGGGGGTGTCCACCTTCCAACCCTTTGCACCTTCTTCATAGTCCGTCTACCTTTCCGGACACAAGTCGAGCCAGGAGACAACTCCTGCAATCCAAGCCTACTCACAATATCTACCTCGGCTCTACCCAACGGGAAATTCACCTCACATTTAGCTTCCACTGTCTCCCGAATCATAGCAATGATCTTATTCCAAACTTGTTGAACAAACAATTTGGCCTCCCGAAAGGTCCTCCTATTCCGTTCGAGCCAGATCTGCCACAGAACGAAGATAGGCCCAGTATATTAGAACATCTGGAGGAAGGAGAAATGAATAGGAGGTATGCCTAAACTGCTCCAAAACTCCACCAGAGAGTCTGTATGGACACAAGGATGCTTCCACACCCCCCACCAATAGTGCCAGATCAACATAGAGAAGGGGCATCTGAAGAAAAGGTGTGAGGAGTCTTCCTCTCCGTTACCACATAAAACACAGATAGAGGGCCCCAAGAATCTCCACTTGCGGATATTTTCCCAAGTAAGACATCTATTCCAAGCCAAAGTCCAGGCAAAGCAGTTACACTTCGGCCACGAAGCATTATTCCACACCTGTTTCCACTAGTTCACTTCTCCTCCCTCAAGTCTTTGACTCAACAACTCCCAGTAACCACTAGCCACAGAAAAAATGCCCTTAGGATTTGGAGACCAAGCAAGCCTATCCCTACCCTTTAGGGAGCTATAGTGTCTATTCACCAAAATGCCCTGCAACTCTGTACATCCCTCCTCCATCCCAACCACCGACCATTCATTAGGAGTCTTCCATCGTTCCAATTCCAGCCGACCGCACCTGTAGACAACCTTAAAGTCACTCACCCTTGACCATCCAGCTTCCAAGAACCTCTGGCCCAGGTTTCCAAGGTTACGAAACTGATCAAGAATGGGAGGGTAACCATCCCAAGAATCATTCCAGAAAAGAACCTCTTCCCCCCTTCTGCAGATCCAAAAAAGCCCAATATCCTTGCATATTTAATTAATTAATAAATTTGTCATTTAATCATGCAAAAAGGAATTAATTTATTACAAAAGAGGGATTAATTACAAAGCAAGAGTTGAATTGAAAATAAAATAAAATAATTGAATTGAGAGAGAAATAAAACTTGAGATATTATTTCTTTTTCTAAATTTAGAACTTGAAATCAGAAAAGCAATTTAATTGAATTATTGAATTATTCTCTAAAATTGGAACTCAAAGCTTTTCAGAAAAAGAAGTTCAGTTGCATTGAAAAGACTCTTTTCTTGAATAAATCAAAGAATTGTCTATTTTTATCACAAATGCATGGAATTAATTTAATATTATTTTCTAATGCAACTTGAACTTCCTATCTAAATACATTTCAATTAAACTATAATTGGAATCTATCTCAAGGTTAATTGAACCTGATTTCTCAATTATTTTCAATTAATCCTAAATTAAGCTTTCTCATCATCTCTCTTGTAATTCTCTATAAATTCAGCCTTCAGCTCTCATCCAGTTCACCCCAGAGATTTTTGAGAATACGCTTGGAGATTTATTATTATTACGCTGATTTTTTCTTTGGAGTCATTGAATACATTGTGCTTTTTTGATTATTTGTATCCATATTTAGTTTATCCATTATTGCTTGAATTCTTTATTTCTTGAATTATTCACCCATCTTTCATCTATTTTAGCTTAATATCATGCTCATATAGATTAAATCCTTCATCTTGGTGTAGTTTAGTCACTGGTATTGCTTATAAAAATCTGAGAGCTTATACTCGTATCTTTTAGAAGGCAATTAGTCGCTTTGTTATGGTTCATTATTTATTGATTATTGATTTACTAACCATACATGTAATGACTTAATTGAAGAGTTGTGCTTGCAGGTACAAACCCTTTTTCACACACACATCTCTGGCGCCCATCGTAGGGTAGGATACTACATTTTTTGGCCTCCAAGACTGACTTTTTATTTTTGTTATTTTTCAGATTTTTGACTTTTCGGATTTTCGTTCGTACAGTCTTTGCGTCATCTCATACGATATTTTTCACAGGCTGAAATGACAAACTGCAGGTGTCATACGAATAAGAATCCTGTATCATACGAGAAGGAATCCTGTATCGTACGAGCTTAAACTCTGTCGTACAATTTTGTGTTTTTCTGGTTAAAAAGGCAAAAAAAGAAGAAGCAAATTTTGTGATTTTTGTTTCTGTTCAAATTGATTATTCTGACAACTGAACCTAGTTGTTTATCTGTCTATCTTAGAATTTTTCATAGCCTAATCAATTTTTGTAGAACGCTTGTCAAAGAATATGCTTGTTGTACAAAGACAATATGACTACTGATTCGTTGTCTTTGCAGGTTGCCTAAGGAGAATCGACCAAACATCGTGTATTCTTTCAATTCATTTTTAGGCACCTAACTCGCTATCTGGTTAATGAACAAATCTATCTTTCGTGTTTTTAGAAGATTCTAAGAGGTAGGAGAGTATGCTCTTGTCTTTTTCTAGACAATTAGAAATCCAGACCCTTGAGGCTTTTTCTTTGTTTGATATTTGTACATCTTTAGCAGGCCTGCCCTCCCGAGGAGCTTAAAAACTCTTAAAGCCTTTATGGTCAGTGTGAGGGGAATGACCTAAGTGGGAATGACTAAACACCAAGTACTCCAACCCACTATAAAATAAATGTGATTTGATGAAAATCAAGTCAACGATGGTGCTCGGGAATAGCTCTCCTTCGTACCTTCAGGTATATTAAACCATGGTTTTCAAGGCTGGGAGACCTCTTAATTGAGTTCATACCTTGATGCACCGAACAGACCCCATACTAGATCCAATTAAAATTAGAAGCTACTCGGGTCACCTCTGAAAGGGGGGATAATCTTTGTGCAAGAGAGATAGTAACTCTCCCAAGATACTTGTCATTTCGTGCCCCCATTAGCATTTGGAGTCAGATAATACAACGTTGAGAATCCATTGCGTGAAACAGCGACCATATTATGATTAGCTATTGGGTGTGTACCTGAGTCTACAAGCAAAAAATTTCTTCTCTCACCAATTTCCGTAGGGCTTGCATGCTGTGATTGGAGTTACTATTTATACTACGTATTTTCTGTGTTTTCATCCCTAAAACAAAAACTGAAATACCAAAAACTGGAGAAAACAAGAAACAACTCAGTGATCAAAAGCTCTATCCGTGTCAGAACTAGTCCATCCTAAGTCAAAATTTTGTCCAAAACTAGTCTATCTTGGTCAAAAATTAGTCCATCTCAGAATTGGTCATACTCAATTGTCATACTTAGCTATCAAAAAACTCAGAATCTTAGTCTCTACCCTGTGAACAGTCGTACGAATATGATCATTTATCATCCTGTACCATAACTTGTGTTGTACGAGCCTGATAATTTGTCGTCTGAGCTCAATCCTCTATTGTACGAAACCCAACAGTCTGTCATTTGAAGCTAAATGTTGTGTCGTACGAAACATAACTGCACTAAATATTTTGTCATTCTGGACATACCCATTTGTCGCACGGTACTAGGCAACAACTCATACGAAGCATAACTGTTTTCATCCTGGAACTATTAAATTATCGTCTGGCTCAGTAAATCCTATCGTATGAATCTCTGGTTTTGTCAGTACAGAGCAGTCAAACTTGCCTCAAATAGTCTACAGCGAACATAATACTGGTTATCCTCATCCTAAGCATAAACAAATGAAGATAGTGTACCTCTGCCATTTGCATTGCACGATTTGGTCAATCATCTTTCAGCTAGTTCAATCAACTACCTATCAAACTTAAGTCACTTAGATAATGTCTTACATAGGATAGATCGCTCCTGAAACCAGACCAAATCTTAGTCACTACTCTCGAATCAACTTAGATAAACGTCTTGTACAGGATATATCTTTCCTGAAACTAGACTAAATCTCAATTGTTTCTCTCAAACAATACATTAACCGAACAACTAGCTCTGAAATTGATCTTGACCTCTACATCACAAACAGCTTTAGGTCACACTAATCCATAAAAATGCCTACTCAAACTAGGAGTTCTTGTAAGAAAGAGGCCAAAGGCAAAGGACAAACCTTCACATATCAAGATAACCCATATTACATGGAGGACCCGCTCACTGACAAACCTTCGTCATTAGGAGTACCGATTTTTTATGAATATGAATCTCCCACTATACATAAGACAATACAATGACAAAGACAACCTTAATGTTCAGGAAACCGATAATGATTCCTCATCAAGTGAAGCTGAAGAAGACACTGAACCTCCAAAAAAAGATATTCGTGACTGTCAAAAAGATAAAGACTTCCGAAAAATGATGAAAGCTATCCTGGCTCAAGAAAAGGAAGACTATTTCTTAGAATTAGCAAAATAAGGTGCCAAACTTCCTACTGGGTGTGATCTTCAAACACTCATTACTAAAAAGGAAGAATCGCCTATACTCATGGTGCACATAATCAATTCCTCCAAATGACCAACACAAACTCATCGCAACAATCAGCCCAAAGATCCTCTATATTTGGCACATGAATAAAATATTTTCTCAATGTCAGATGGGCAACGACGAACCCTTTGGCATCAAAATTCGCACACGGACCATATAATTGAAAATTCAATTTCTTAAATTATAATTCCAAATTCAAGGCATCACAAACACTACTACAAATAAAATAAGTTAATTCAATTGGAAATGAGACACCTGACAGATGTCTAGCTCTATACTTTGTATCGGTATAGGCCAGCTGCCTGCATATCTCCAATAAAATATGTCTGTCAATTACATATATGGGTAACTTGTACGGTTCTCCTTCAAAACCTCCTACCCTTAGGTAAGTTAACTTGGGAAACTGTATGAAGAAGCTACCATAACTACCAATCAATTGCATAGATTCATCTAACAATCTTTTATGAATGTTTCCCTTCAGTTCATACACCATCCTGCCTAAGAATATGTCATACAGTTTACGATAATTTTCACAGGACCTTTGTTGTTGAAGATGCGAGTGATATTAAAATATTCTCATATTATCTACCCATGCTTCATGGTACAAAATAGGTCATGGTCTAACACATTCCAGGAAATACAAAAGATATGATGACATATAGAAGTTCTTGTTACTGAAGCAACTCATACCTTCATGCAACCTTTCTACAATTAATTCTGCCTAGTAAATATATCTTTTCTCATCAAAAATAACCTGTATGAAGAAGTACATCCAATCTTCCAAATAAAAGGCAATTTGGTTCCCTCTCACTCTATGTAACATAATGACTATGTCCCTGACTTCTTTGATCAGATGTTCCCAGGTCAATGGACTTGGCATTCGGGAACCTCCTCTTTGAAACTTTAACAGCCAGTTCCTTGCAATGACATTCCTATAGAATGATTTCTTTCCTGATAAAAGCCCTTGTGACCTACACACCGTCCAATCCTCATATTGCTCCTTCCTAGGTATTTTCATAATGACAACAACAACCTCCCGACTAACCCTAAGCAGAACCTCACCATCTGTGCTTCTTACAAATCTCTTAACAGGGTCATATCTATTCATGCATTCTAGAACCAACTCTGGACATGACACCGCTGGAGGGAAAGATGCCACTTCCACTAACCCACTATCAAGAATCCTCTACATTAAGGGAGAGCCAGTGGGATTTCATGCCCTTTCATGTAATTCATCTAGGTATACTGATGGCAGAAAAGTGCCCCCTAACTCCGGCAAGGTACAAACTAACCAAGACTTTTGGTCTATCTTGGGAAATTTAGGTCTCATTTTGAATTTACCAACATAAAGAAAACACAACAAGGGAGATGAATTGAACCAACTGAACAACCAAGCAAAGCTTCTAGTTTAAGAAATCACAGGGATGAGAAGAAGATTTTGAACTCACCTTTCATGCAGAGCTCGAAATCCAAAGAGACAAGAACAAAAAATATCGCCTGTGCAAACCCCTTACTTACCAAATTAGGAAAATGAAGAAGGCAAGTGTTTTGTTTTTAGAAATAAATAAAATCTTGCGAACAAGCTTAAAAATCGGTCACACGATTTGATATGATTGTAACTGCATGCTTATCCATGCCAAATTATTCTAAAAAGACTTAATTTTGACAATTCATTAATTACAAGTCTTTCCCCCACCTTATCCTTCCCTGAAATAATTATTCTCAATTACGGGCCTTGATCACAACTCATTCCCTCAAAGTTCAACTTTTAAATCTAGAATATTCCCTCCATGTTGATGCTTCATCATTTTCATGTCTGCCACTTTTATGTCCAAAGCTAATCAATCCTTGAAATTTGTATTTTGAACCCTCCGAGAAGTAGTTCAAAAGTTCAAGTTCAAAAGAACAGAACAAGGAAAAACCAAGACAAAGACACCACAAGGTCGGGGCTTATGTGTTACAAAGATAAGACTTAGACAAGACACAACTTTCTCAACTTGGAACTTGAACCTTGAACTTTTGAGAAGGTTCAATAGTTCAAGTTCAAAGACAATTGACACTAAGACCGTTAACGGTTTTTTAATTAGAACAAAGCCGCGATACAACATGCTCTTCTTGAACTTGAACCTTGAATTTTTTTAAAGGTTCAACTGAGAGGTTCAGTTCAAGACAAAAATTAAATAAGACCAAAACTGATAATTACACAAACCTAGACTAAATAAACACTCCTTATTTTAAATAACGTAAGAACAAAAAAGCCTCAGGAAAATGAGGAGGGTAACACTAATCACATCAACATAAATAATCTCTAGTGTGTCTCTACGTTTAGGATCAAATCATCCTAAGGGGCATTACTAAGCATCTAGATAGGTTAGAACTAGTTCATGAGTGAATCATCTCATAGCTAGGTGGCTTGTGCTTGTAACAACACAAAACTTGCTACACCTCATCTCATAAACGTTGAAAACAAAACAAGCAATCTTAAGAGGACTTTGTTAAACATCCAACATTTTAGTGAAATAGATCACTCGTCCAAACATCTCAACTCAAATCATCATAAATATCAAATCTTGGAAGATCAACCACCCACTTTGCATTCATTTCATTTCAAAACACAAAACGTCAATATGGCTAGAACTAGGTCTCAAAGTCAGAGAAAACCACAAAATGAAATATGGGAAGAGGAAGAGGATATCAACCCCTTTGGATCTCCTACATAAGCAAAACTAGAGGAAACAACTAGTAATCCCAGGTTCACCAAGCTCTTCAATAAGATTATTAAGGGGAATGCTAACACTCATTACCTAAGACTTGCTCAAGAGGGTGCAATACTCCCCAAAGACTTTGATGTATCACAACTTATGGATGCACCAAAACAATCCCAACATAGTCATTGGCAGGAATGAAATCAAGATGATAAGAGGGCAAGGAATGCCCGTAATTATGACAAAAATAATTATCAACACAAGAACCTCTCGCCTCCTCCCACATAAATGGATATGTTGAGACAAAAAATACAAGACCTCGCACACCAATTAAACTTAGGGAGGGCACAAACAAGATATGCTCTTGAAGAAATATGTCCCCATCCATTAGATAGGAACATGGCCATGCCTCTTGTCTACACAATTTTGAAACACCAAAGTTTGATAAATACAAAGGGAAAGGAGATCCAAGAGACCATGTGAGAGAATTTTACTCTACATGCTTAGATGTGGCATATGATGAAACATATTTAATGCACCTCTTCCCTCAAAGTTTAGTCAGATTCACCATGCAGTGGTTTTCATGCTCGCCTAACGAAATCAGGATATTTGAGGACCTAGTACAAAATTTTGTCACACATCATGCGCACAACATAGAACGTGATATCTCCATGGTTGATCTATGCAATACAAAACAAAATAATGGAGAGTTATTTTCAACATTCTTGTAAAGATGGAGACACCTATCTAGCAGACATTCTTTCCCCATTCCTAAGGAACAATTAGTGGAAATCTTCATTTCAAACCTAAATGAAGAGATTGAATTTCACTTACAAGTAAAATGTTCAGATTCTTTCAAGGATATAATAGCTCAAGGACTCAAAATCAAGAAAACCCTTATCAAAAAGGGACTTGTCAAAATCTACAAAGACAACAAGGATGGTCCACGACCAGCCTACAATAGTGACAAACCCAATTTTTGGGCCAAGAACAAAAACATCGATAACAATGGTGATGCAAGAATTATCAAAATCACCCAACCTATAGTCAAAATTGCAAGGCAAGTGGATAATCATAACAACCACAATATCAATCAAGATAATCCCCCAATCAATCAGGATAATCAAGCTCCCAACACATAACAAGAGGCACATAAAAAAGGTACCCTACCTACAAACCCAATCGAACATACACACCCTTGGGAGAATGTCTTGAAAAGATATTACAACTTGTATCTTTCGATCTCATCACGTTGTCTAAAACATCAAACTACAAACCACAGGTTAAACCTTCATGGTGGAGAGATAATGAGTATTGTGAATTTCACAAGGGAAAATGACACAAAACAAACAACTGCCATCAGTTAAAAGATATCATTCAAGACCTTGTTGATCAAGGTGACATAGAAGTGGATGGACACAACGCAAAAACTTCCAATATGGATCATACCATGTTCAAAAATCCACTCCCATCATATGAGAAAGGAGGTCCCTCCCATCAAGGTAAGAACCAAAATAAAACTACAAACTATACATGCGCACCATATACATATACCATCAATAACCTTTTATGATGCCAATGAACAAGTTGCAACCATTACAATCAAAGACAAAGATACTACATGCAACATTGTTACTCACCATAGCAAGATTACCATACAAGGAGCACCATCTAGAGTGGCATATGTGCCCAAACCATATAATCTTATGTACCAATTAGATAAAACACCAACACTTGTTTCCATACTAGAGTTTTTGAACCTATCACCCTCACATAAAACCATCTTGGATCAAGCTCTCCAAGAAGCGTCAGTTCCATCCAACCTCAATACAAATCAATTTCAATCCATGTTTGGATGTCTCAAATCATCACCATGTCTCACTTTCACTGAAAATGATGATGCACCCATTCAACAACCACATAACTCCCCTCCACATTGAAGGATTCATACATAAACATAGAATCAAGTGATTCTTGATTGACAATGGAGTTGGCCTTAACATTTGCACATTACAATTAATCACAACATTAGGATATGCAGAAGAAGTAGTCGATGCTAGAAAGAGGATCACCATCAAGGCCTATGACGATGCAGAATGCTCCTCTAAAGGGTGTGTTACTCTACTAGTAAGGGTAGGGCCTATGGTGAAGTATGTGGTTTGTCAAGTCCTAGACCTACCTCTTCCATACAATCTCATACTAAGTAGACCATGGATTCATGCCATGCAAGCGGTACCATCCACTTACCATCAGTGCATCAAATTTCCACATAATGGAGTGGAGATAACTATCCTTGGTGAAGCCAACCCATTTGCCTTTTGAAACAATATAAGGCATCAACCAGATATCACGATACCCAGCAACAGAAAAGCAACTGCCTCATCATCCTACATCCACCCAACTTCTCTCACCAGTACATTGATCCATACACCCAAAATGGATAAGATGAAAATGAAGGTAAAGGATGAAGGCCCATGAAGATCATAGGAAAACCACAAATGTCACTCAAGCCACCTATTGTAACCAATACTGACATACTTAATGGATTCATCCCAGGAAGATCATAGGAACAAGAAACTATTGATGAAGACTTGGCAGGGTGGATCTACACAGACCCTTTCGACAAAGGTAAACAACAAATCAAGATCCCTAGAGAGAGGTATGGTAAAGGTTTTACCATGATGCAAAGGATGGGCTATGATGGACATGGTGCATTGGGATCCCACAAACAAGGTGTACATGAGCCATTGCAACCCTTTTTACAACCATGAGATAAAACGGGACTCGGATTCAACCATGGTTCAACAGGCCCTTCTAAGCTCAACTTGTTGGCATTTTTTATGTTCATGTTGTGATTGTCATTGATGGACACACACTTGCATTAAGATCCTCTTTATATGTGAGAGTTAGAGCACAACCGGTATTTGTTCCAACTGGTATGTTGTATTATAGTCTTTAGATTATTGATGTTTTGCAGAATGTGTTTACCGGTCTGAAGCGGCATGTCAACCCCAAGCGGTTTGTGGATACCAAGTGGTACGAGGGATTAAAGCGGCATAACACATTTTTACCAGTCTTCATTTTGATAAACCGACAACCGGTATTTTGTATGAACTGGTAATACTCTGTGATGAGTTACTAACCGACACTTTGTGATGAGTTACCATCCACTGATCGTTTGATGGTGCCAACTCTCTGGTGGTGCTTTTTGTGTCATGTTACCAGATATGTCCAGATGCATTGAACCTAGGAAATTGTATTGTAATCCTATTGGACTGACATGAAATCAAATTCCTTTATAAGGACATCATGTCTAGGGTTCTAAGGTTGTTGTTGTTGAGGTTGATGTTATTGCTAGGGTTCAAGGTAACTGAAGAGTTAGAGAGAGTATGAATGTGTAGAAGACTGAAGTAATGTTGTAATGCATTAAGATCGAGCTATCAAGGATCTAACCAAGCAATCTGTGCTATTTGCTAGATCACTCACTTGTTGATTACTCACATTCTTCGACAAGTTTGTAGCTCTTAACCGGGTAGGCCCAAAAGCCTCTTGTAAATCCTCTAACAAGGTGGTTCACATTTGTGGATCTAAAATCCTCTAGCAAGGTAGTCTTTAATCAGACTTATCTCCTAACAGAGATTGAGATTCCTAACAGGATCTATTCTGGTAAAGAACGTTGTCAGACCTTAACCGGTCTGACCTTAATCGGTCTAGTTTCTATTCTGCAGATAGTTACTTGTGAGCTCCATCTCACCGTGGTTTTTCCCATTTGGGTTTCCACATCAAAATCTCTTGTGTTATGGTGTTTGTGCTTCTGTGGGTGAATGCATTATTAGCTATTTGGTTTGCATGTTTGTTAACCGGTTTGTCTGCTAAATTGTTTTACCGGTTTAGTATCAGTCTTGCAAAGTGTTTAAGTGCAAATATTTTTGGCATACTAATTCACCCCCCCCTCTTAGTATTCATCACAACTTACAAGCAAACAAAAGAAAACAACTTCTAAATTCATCCCTTCCAGAAGCAGGATAATGTCCATTGCAGACCAACCTACAACATTAGAAAATCCAAGTCATGAAAGCATTTCTTAGTTGAAGTCCACGACTACAGTAAATAAGCAAAGGAGTTATGTTGCACAAAAACTTTTCACTTCAAGGATAAAACTTTTGTCTACTTCAGACACATAAGCAACATCAATAACCCTATTAGATATAACACCTAAAGCAATTGTTGACAAACCTTTCACACCTACAAACATCCCTATAATATACAGTGACAGAGTGCTACAAAAATATTATGAGATGGATTCACATGAATATGAATGGGGTTCTATAGCTTCACATGAATCTAAAGATAATTCCTTTGATACTTTTGAAGACAAATCAGTTGAAGGAAAGGCATGGATCATGACCTTTTTGAATCCAGATACTGAAGATACTTCAAGGACAAATAGGTCACCTCCTGAGCTTGATTACGAAGAGGATAGTACTGATGATGACCTTGATACCTCCATCCTAACCATAACTGATGCATCCTATGAAGTAAACCTTATTAATGAGGTAATTCCAATAATCCACCTCAACCTCATTGACTGGGACCAACAAACTTCCCTATGCCTTGACACCTTCCAAAACAATGAGGCGATCAAAGACTTTCTTGAATTACAGGATAACATACCAAGCGGGGATCACAAAGCTGGGTATGCTATTGAACTTAACAACGCGAGTTAATTTGGAGAGAATTCCAAACCTTTCATTCACAAAAATATTACAATCAAAATAGGATCCTCAAGTGCAAACCACATTGTGGAACTTTTGGATCCCAAAAAAGTAAAAACAAAGGATGCATCCAAGGGTGAAAACCTCTCCAAGGCACCTGAAGATGGAAGGTTTGACATTATCCCCTTCTAATCAGGAGAGATCATGCATTCTTATAGAAGAGACAAAGGAAGTCAATATGGGAACACCAGAAAAACCACACATAATACATCTAGCAGAATCATTGACTCCAACCGAAGATACTGATTTTGCAGAGTTATTTCAAAAGAGACAAATTAATTTTGCATGGCCCTATGCAAACATGCTAGGACTAGATCTAGAGCTAGTAATGCATCATTTGACAGTAGTAGAAAGAGGAAAAATAGTAAAATAAAAGTTCAGAAAGATGCATCCTCAAATCGTGTTGTTAGTAAAATAAGAACTCAAGAAGCTTTTAGATGTGGGTTTTATAAGACCAATTGATTATGTAGAATGGACACCCAACATCGTACCAGTGGTAAAACTGATTGGGGGCATTTGTATCTGTATAGATTTCAAAGATCTAAACAAAGCATGTCCTAAGGATGACTTCCCATTACCCAACATTGATATGATCGTGGACCTGACAACATGACATGCAATGCTATCACTTATGGATGGATTCTTAGGATACAACCAGATTAAGATCACTCCAGAAGATCAACACAAAACTTCTTTATAATGCCCATGGGGAACATACTATTGGAATGTGATGTCATTTAGTCTCAAAAATACAAGAGCCACATATCAAAGAGAAATGACTACCATCTTCCATGACATGATGCATACACTAATGGAAGACTATGTGGATGACTTACTAGCTAAATCATTAACAAGAGAGGGTCACCTCACAGTGTTGGACAAAATCTTCACCAAAATGGAACAATATAATGTACGCCTAAATCCAAAGAAGTGTGTCTTTGGGGTAACCTCTGGGAAACTCCTAGGATACATTGTCTTGAATAAAGGAATTAAGATTGATCTTGCAAAGGTAAAAGGAATCATGGAGATGCCACCTCCTAAAAATATTAGTCAGTTGAGGACATTAAAAAGGAGGCTACAGTCAATCCATCACTTCATTGCACAATTGTCGATAATGTCATCCCTTCACACATCTACTACATAAAAATGTCCGCTTCAAATGGGAAGAGAATTGTCAGCAAGCATTCTAGTAGCTTAAGGACTACCTGATGATGCCACCATTGCTATCACCACCATCTCAAGATAGGACATTATTGTTATATATATCAACTACAATTATATCCCTAGGGGTATTACTAGAACAACATAATGCAGGAGGAAAATAATGTGCACTATATTATATCTCCAGGACACTAGTAGGGTATGAACTCAATTATACCCCTATTGAACGAGCCTACCTCAAAGTGATTTTAGTAGTAACCAAACTGAGACATTACATATTGACACATAAGATACAACTCATTTCCAAGATAGATCCACTCAAGTACCTACTCAGTAAAGCAACACTAATAGGCCGCTTGGCAAAGTAGGTTATGCACAACGAATTCGACATAGAGTATGTGGACTGAAAGCAATCAAAGGGAAAGTCATTGCAGATCAGTTAGTTGAAGCACCACTCATAGGAGACCATCCTCACATTTCAAATTTTCTAGATGAAGAGATCTTCACAGTCATGCCAATACAACAATAGAAGCTATATTTTGATGGGTCCTACACTAGGCATGGTTAAGGAGCCGACATTCTTTTTATCACACCTCATGGTGATAGTATTCATAAATCCTACAGGCTCACATTCCCATGCATGAACAATATGGCAGAGTATGATCCTGATTCCCCATGGTATGGTGAATTTTATGCTTACCTATTTGATCAAATCCTTCCACCAAACCAATCAAACAATCAACAAAAAACCTTCATACGCCAATCCACCCAATACATCACCATTGTTGAAACCCTATACCGATGAGGTCTTGATGATATTCTCCTCTGATGTTTAGAGCAAGGTGAGGTGACCACATCTTTAGAATAAGTAAATGAAGGTATCTGTGGGGTTCACTCAAGTGTCCCTTTATTAGCTAAAAAGATCATGAGGGTAGGATACTATTGGCCTGTTACAAGTGTAGTTGTCATTGCACCAAAAGATCAACCTGTTAATGCTCGATACAACCATTAGACTTATATAATCCATAGGAGGCAGTTAAGCCATGTCACAAACTTGAGCGTTGTGTTGCACAACACAAGAAGACCAAGGGCGCACACCTTGCAACAACCCCCTCTCCCCCCCAAAGCAAGCAAGGGGTTTGAACCTATGACCAAGCTCTGATACCACTTGTTGCAAGTGTGGTTGTCGTTGCACCAAGAGATTGGCCTTTTAATGCCCGATACAACCACTAGACTTATAGAATCCACAAGAGGTGGTTAAACCATGTCACAAACTCGAGAGTTGTGCTACACAAAATAAGAAGACTAGGAACACACACCTTGCAATATGGACCTCCATGGAAAAAGACTCCTATTAATTTGTCAGGAAGTGCAAGAAGTGCCAAGTTCACGGGGACCTCATACATGCACCTGCACAAGAACTGCAACCCATCACAACACCTTGGCCCTTTTGTCAGTGGGGACTTGAACTTGTGGGTAAAATCCATCCATCTTCATCAAATAGTCACAACATCATTACTGCCACTAAGTACTTCACAAAGTGGATCGAAGTTGTTCCACTCACCCAAGTCACTGGCAAGCAGATTTTTTCATTCATTCTCAATTACATCATCTCTCAGTATGGTGTACCCATGTCCATCATCACAGATAACAGGTTTCCCTTAAAAAATTAGGAAGTCCAGGAACTCTATGAGAAGTTTCATATCCAACATTTTTTCTCCATCCCATATTACCCACAAGAAAATGGTCAAGTAGAAGCCTCAAACAAAAACATATTGAGGATCTTAAAGAAGACCGTCAATGATGTTGGTCATGATTGGCACATTCATCTGAATCCCGCATTATGGGCATATCCAACTAGCATTCAAACCCCTACAAGCGCAACCCCATACTCACTTTTTTATGGAGTAGAGGCTATCTTGCCTATTTAGGTTGAATTACCATCCCTACGGGTCTCCTTGTAGAATCTGATTAATGATGAAGAATACTGAGTCTCCCATCTTCAAGACTTGGAATTGCTTGATGAAAAGCAATAAGCTGGCTATAACCACCTTAAACAATATCAGCAACGCATGAGCAAACGCTAAAATAATAGGGTCAAATCTCGCACATTTGAGGTAGGAGATCTTGTTCTCAGATAGAATCCTCACAATCAATCAAATACCAAGGCAAATTTGAATCCAATTGGTTGGGTCCATATGTCATCACTGTCGTCTTCAGGTCTGGGGCCTATAAGTTAGCAACTTCAGAAGGGGAATCACTAGCAGATCCAATAAATAGAAAGCATCTAAACAAGTTCCATACATAAGTTGTATAGAGCATCAGGCTCGAAAACTCTCATAAAATACCCAAAACACTAAGAAAAAATCCTAAAAAAAATAAAATCAAGAAAATAGTAAAGAAAAATCATTCATCCAAATGGTGAAAACCACTTTAGTGGCGCCTTGGATAAGTACGGTGGTGAAAACCTGGAAAACATGTGCCATTCGTAATGACCATGGCTCCATTGTCTTTCAGACTTGTTGTGACCACATCCATTGGCGTCTGCTCATACATCATATCTACCATGGCTTGTTATTGATCTGTAATCAGGGTTATTACCTCATGTGTCCCACATCATTCTTTCAGAGTGACACCTAACAGGGGGCATCCTTTTAAACTAATGATGGGAGTGGATTCTCAATAATGGTGATTCATTGAGTTAAACATTCAAAAAGACCAAAAATATTCAAAAAATGTTCTGAATAAAACCCAAAAACATTAGAAAACATCAAAACCAATTAAAAAAAATATTATCATAAAATTGTTCCTTATACATAAACATCCAATCAGACACATAAAAACATTTGAGCTACCTACAAGATGACCAACTATCAGATCAACAAACAATCAAACATTTGAGCAATACATATGCAAGATCATCTTAACAAGGATGCATCCTTCCTTCAAAACAAGACAAGGTGACATATCTCTTTGACAAGAAGATTTTGTTGGGTTGATCGACACTTGGTCAAATTACTACTTTTTGTATCAGGTTCCTATTCTACTTCAGGATATCCACAAGTGATTAGAGTGGTTGGGATGGTTCATGATATCTTTTTCTTTGTTTTTTGTCTACGATTGTTCCATTGAAGTTTTGGGGAAAATACTAATGGTGTCTACATGGGAAGTTCACTAAGCTACGAGAACCTATGAAAAAATATAAAGTCATGGATCACTATGGTTTACTGACTACAACGTATGTGTATATGAACCAAAATGGAGGGGAACTTCCTTGTCTGCAATGTTTATTTACAGGTGCAACGCTCAACCTTGATTTCTAATGCCTTGGCCAAGATCGGTACTACCATTCTCAATGAGGAAATAAAGCATAATGAATAAACCAAGGATCACCATTTCATCTCATCTGTATGTATTGAATTCCATTGCATATCACCCATACATATGTTCATACATTGTAACTATTTTTAAGCATGCATATGCACAAACTAGGGTTGCTATGAGAAAGCTTAGTGTAAAAGAATTATCTTTGACAATCATGATGGAGTACTCGGATAACACAATGTATTTCACATTATCATTAGAACCATTTTCATTAGGGCTCATTCATTTATCATATAATATTCATATTTTCATTATCATTTTTTTAAAATCATCATCTTATTTATCATATAATATTTATCTTTGCATTATCATTTTTTTCAAATCATCATCTTATTTATCATATAATATTTATCTTTGCATTATCATTTTTATCATATCATCATCTTATTTATCATATTATATTCATCTTTGCATTATCATTTTTATCATATCATCATCTTATTTATCATATAATATTCATCTTTGCATTATCATTTTTATCATATCATCCTTATTTATCATATAATATTCATCTTTTCATTATCATTTTTATCATATCATCATCTTATTTATCATATAATATTCATCTTTGCATTATCATTTTTATCATATCATCATCTTATTTATCATATAGTATTCATCATTTTATTATCATTTTTAGCATATCATCATCTTATTTATCATATAATATTCATCTCTTCATTGTCATTTTTATCATATCATCATCTTATTTATCATTATAATTTTTTATCATTATCATTACATTAGCATTAGCATTTTCATCATTTCTTTCATTATCAAATTCATCATTCATTATCAAAATTAATTCATTATCAACATTCATCATTAGACATAGATCATTATTAAATACATCATCATTACAGGTATTCATTTCATACATCATCAATAAAATAAAATAATGACACCAAATCCATTTCATCAAAAATCAAACATTACACATATTATCTATCACATTCCATCAACATCATCATATCCCTCTATAGCATTATGTAGTGTCATAAAATTGTGACCCAAGCAATTTTTTACTGCATTAGGGTCCTCACACATGCAAGATTGAATCCTCTAGCTTGATCGGAGATTAGAGATTGCTCAACCCTCATAAACAACTTCTTTCTTGGCCTCTACATCACCCCATCCACACTCTGCCCTAGATAAAGGGGTAGGAAAGGGGGGTGGTACCATTGTTCCCCCTTTGATAGGGGCATGTCGCCCTTGTCCTCTCAGGAAAGGAGCATGGCACCCTTGTCCCTGCCCTATTTTGGGGTAGGACCCTTCCTAGGGTTGCATTGTTACTTGTGCATTGGGCGGGAAACTGCCCCGATGTTGGCCTATGACAAAAATCAAATCCACTAATATGTATTTAAGGGGTATTCATCCTCTCATTTGCATAAGTAGAAGTTGGAAAGGTTGAAGTTGGATAAGTCCAAGTTGCATGAGTGATCGAGCATTCAAGAGTATTCAAGCATTCTTTTCCAGCATTGAGCATTCTCAAGTCTCCCTTCAAGGCTAGGTGTTGCATTCAAATCAAGGATTCTACCATTGAAGAGGAGATTGATTTCAACATTCAATTCCACACAAGCACTTTTATCAACATTGCTATCACAACCTCCCTTGAGGTGATTTACAATTCAGTCTTTCATTTACATATACTTGCAAGTACTTTCTTTCATTTCTTGGTTAATTCCAAAACTGGGGTTTGACCTAAAGGCAAACCCCCAATCCCAACCCATTTCCCTCTCTTTTCTATGTGTAGGTTGTAGGTGTGTAGTTGTACTTTCAGATTCAGGCTTCATTTGTAGAGGCAGAAAAACCCTTTTCGTTTCTCAGATTTTTCGGAGGACCGTGTACATTCCCACCATGGTTCGGGCAACTTTTCCTCAAATTCACAAGGCAACTTCGTCTCGACATATTACTACCACACCCAGGTGCACAACTTCATCCCATGTTCTGATCTGAAGTTATAATCAGTTCTTTGTCACTTTTGCACTACATAATTCAATCAATTCCATTCCATTTCAAATAAGGAAGAGGGGATCAACTTATCACTCCCATCTCATTCAGAATTCAATCTTCATCCTTGAAGGTTGAATCTAGTGAATTTCCTCTCCTCTTCCAAATATAATTTGGTGAGAAGTGTTTGAAGGGTAATCAATAGTGAAACTCTCATCTCTCCTTGAGGGAAAGGGTAGTCTTCCTATTGATCTCATCATTCACCATTTTTCCGCATTACATTTTGGTGAACCCGACGTCTTGCATGCTTTCCTTTGAACAAAATTGCATATTTTTTTAATTTACAAGTTTCAATTTTCTGCAAACTTAGTGTTTAAATCATTCAAAACCCTAGTTTTTACATTTAAAATTGAACTTGTAATTTGTAAAAATTGCTTGTGGTAATCTTAGATTTGAAAATTGTTTTGATTGTCAAATTCAATTTCTTCATTGTCTTGTTCAATTTGCAAATAAAATTTACAAAATTAAGAGGTTACTTGTTAAAAACCTAATTTTCAAAAATCATCTTGAACTTGTGCAAAAATTGGATTTCCATTTAATTTTCAGATTTTTATTTTTTCTCAGATTTGTCTTCATTCCTACAATTCAAATTTTCAATTTCCCCCCTTTTTCCCAAAATTCAAATTTTAAAATTAAGTGGTTAGGTCATAAAACCCTAATTTTCAAATTTAATTGGATTTTGTGCAAATTTCAAATCAATTTCATTCCAATCCAGAGTTCTAAACATTTTCCAAGGTGTCCTATCTTTACATTTGCACCTTCATTTTGACCATCTAGAGATCGTAAAATTCACCAATTTTTTGGGGTTAGCTTTAAAATCATCGTAATATTAATCCCTAAAATTTTTGAAGAAAGTTGGTCGAACCATGTGCATTCCCGCCATAGTCCTCGGCTTTTTTTCCCAAATTTCGGGAGACTGTTATGACTATATTTAATAGCCTAAATCCAGAAGATTGGCTGATTTTGACGATTTTTGATCCCTCTAGAATCGAAAATACCTCCAAAATTCAACATTTCAAACTTCAATAAAAATTTTTAAAATTAAGAGGTTAATTATAGATTGCCCTGATTTTAAAAATTCTGATTTTAAAATTAAGAGGTATTCCCTTGGCCCTAATTTTAAAATTTCAATTTCCTTTCATTTTTGGAAATTGTGTCATCCTCTTCCCCCAACAAAATTCAAATTGTGTAATCATAATTTTCTTAAATTTTGCATTACTAAATTTTGTAAGCCTTATTCCAAAATTTAAAATTCAAACATTCCCTCTAGTGCATTAGTTTTACCACTATTAGCCCTGCCTATCCTATCCCCGTTAGACGAAGCATTATAATTAAGGCTTCCCAAGGTTTAATTATCAAGGAGATCGAGCCTAATTTGGGTGACTTTTTAATGAGGATCATGCTAATTATTCCCATCCTAATCATGTGCCTATTCACCCCATTGATGAATCCCATGATGAAGAAGAAGCTTTAACTAGGGTTTCTCTAGATCAACTTTCCACATTGGACAATCAATTTGATAACTCTCAACAATGAATGTCCCAAGAATACCCTAATAGTGAATCTCTTCCATTAATTGAAGGCCTTAAATGCATGATTCAAAGTGATAATAATGGAATTGATATATTGCATGGCATTGCACACATTATTGATTCTAATGCCATGGCTATCAAGAGTTGTGTTGAAACCCTAGGTTATTCACAACCTCCAACACAAGTCACTCCTTCAATTCCTTTGACTACTCCTATGACTAGTATTCCTACTTTTACCTACAACATCATGGCTACTTCAACTCAAAATGTCATCCCTAAAAACATTGGTCATGGGGGAAATCCCTCTTCTTCATTTAATCCTCCATCTTTACTTATGTCTTCCATGAGTGTTCCTATTATTCCTCAACGAATCAATGTGAGACAAGGGGGCAATTCCTTCAACAACTTTATTCCTCCTTTAAGTGTCCCTTTTCCTACCCAATCATCACCTATGCCTACTTATCATAATGTCCCACCACCTTATTCTCAGTCCATGCCTTCTTTCAATAACATCATACCACCTTCTCAATCACCTATGTCTAACATCAATTCTTCTACCAAAATGACAATTAACAATCTTGCTCAAACCGTGTCTTCCTTACAACAACAAATTACTTCTATGAGTCAATCCAAGTTTAGTGTGCCCACCTTTAATGTTGCGAGCCCACTTTCTCTTGATATTGTTATATTCATGCCACCTAAACATGTTGAGATCCCTCAATTGGAACTCTATAATGGAAAAGTTGATCCTCTTACGCATGTCAAAACATTTCAAACCTTGTGTACCAATTTTTCTTATGATCAAAGATTGTTTGCAAAATTGTTTACAAGAACACTACGAGATAAGGCTTTACAATGGTATTGCTCTTTTCCTTCTTATTCCATCACTTCCTTTCAACAACTGGCAAATGCTTTCATCCAACAATTTCAAAACAACATTGGTCCTAAAATCACTTTGACTGATTTAATACATTGTAAACAAGGTGTTAAAGAAAAAGTGTTTGATTTCATTGGTAGATATAAGTACTTGTGTGCTCAAATTTCTTTTCATGTACATGATAATGATATTCGGAGAATTTTCATTTCTAATTTACAAAAATATATCAGGGAAAAGCTTATTTTGTTTGAGTTTACTTTCTTTCCGTACTTGTGCGCAACACTCCACAATTATCAACTGGTTGTGAGTCAAATGGAGCAATCCACTCCTATGGCTCCGAGTTATAAGGGGGAGAGTGTTCAACAACCATTTGCAAAGTTCAAACCAAAAAAAAGCTTCATCAAGTTCAATGATCCAATCAACAACCACAATGTGTATGCTACAACAGGTGTGCCTTCTATTTCTAATTTTTTCCAAAGAGAAAGATAGTTTAATCCTTTGAATGAATCTTTACATAGTATTATGTCTCAATTGTTGCACATAAATGTTATCAAACTTCCCCCTATAAAACTAGTTGATCCTTCTAAACTTGCATCCCCTTATTTTGATAACAATTCCTTTTGTCAATTTCATCATCAACCTGGTCATGATACTGAGAAATGTTTTGTAATGAAGAATAAGATTCAAGACTTGATTGATAATAATACTATATATGTGGGAGGTGTGAATGATAAAGGGAATAAATCAGTAGCTCCTCCTAATCAAAATCTTAAGATTTTCATTGATCCATTGCCTTCTCATACCTCTAACGTTATTGAGATTGTGCCTAATTCTTTCTCTTTTGAAGAATTCACCTCTATGGCTCCAAACTTGGTTAATATAGTAGAAACACAAGATACGCCTAAGGATCCTTGGATTACATTTGACCCTAGCAAGACCATTAGAGCACCCGATGGCCATTTATACATAGTTGCGAAGGTTAAGGATATCCCTTGTCATGGTGCCCTGATTGATCCCTCTTGCATGGTTAATGTCATAACTGAAGATTATCTTTTCACTTTACGATTGCATAAGACAATATATGATGATTCTAATGTGGTTTTCAATTTATTTGATGCATTCTCTTGTCCTACCATTAGCTCTATCACACTTCTTGTTGAAGTTCATACTAAATCCATGGATGTTGACTTTGTTATCATACCTTCTTCTGAGCAATTCCGTGTGAATTTGGGCTATCCTTGGCTATCTTCCATGAAGGATATTGCTTCTCCAATACACAAGTTTCTAAAATTTCCTCATAATGGAGAAATCATAATTGTGAACCATAGCTTATTTCGTCCATCCGAAAGAATCCCCAGTGTGCCTATTGATCTCTTTTGGCCTAATACAATTTCAATCTCTTCCATCAAGGAGCGATACTCTATTTCTATCTTATAAAAAATGGAAGAATGATATGATATTATCCTTAAGTCAACCTAGATCTCCAACAGTTGACATTCCTATTATTGTTCAATATGATGTTCTTCCCTTCATGGATAGAACTAATTTCCCTCCTAAGGAAGATCGTCAACCTATTCCTATGGATGTGACTTTACCTTCTCTTAAGGAGAACAAAAATATTATTCCTAAGGTTATACCTATACCTCCTCCTCATGATGGACCTGATCTACTTCCTAAACCTAATATTCCTCCTTTCTATGGCGCAGTTCCACCTCCTTCCTCTTATCGAGAGAAGAGGCTTGCTTCTCCTATTGTTCAACCAAAAAGACCTCAACCTAAGCCTTCAACTATCAAGGAGAGAAACATTCTCACTTTTTCAAGTGTTCCTCCTCCTTCTCAACCTTCCACTAAGACTCGATGGAATCATTGTGTGAGAGAACACCGATGAAGATGCCATGTTCGAGATCATGAAGTTGTCCCTCAAAATACTCAATCTCCTCAGACTTCGACAATTGGCATGATTCTCTTTTCTCCTAAGCAATATGTTCAACCAACATCTCCAAATCATAAGTTGCACAAAACATGTGATGATTTTACTCCTATTCGTGTTCTTGCTCCTCTTTCTCTAAAATTTGATGAAGAAATGGGTGAAAATATTATTCATAATGTCAATACAACTCCTAATGCTTTTGATAGCGAGTATGAGTATGTTGATGTGGACAAGCATTTATCAACTGAATTTTCACAAACCCTAATCCTAGCTCCTAGAATCGAACAAAGTAACTTACAACATGAGCATAGTACTTGTTTGGATCTTGTGATAGCTCTATCTTTTGTGCTTGATGTCACTCCTCTAGCATGTTGCTCACCTTCCCAAAATAGTGATCAGCTAGATCGGGAGGCAGATGTCGTGCTAGATTAGCAATATTATAATTGCATATCTTTCTCTCTCTCCTTTCTTTCTCTTTTGTGACCATTATTCCATGTGTATCCCTAATCTTCTATTGTTCCTTTCATGTCTACTTGGGGATGATGTAAAGCATTGAGATCTTTTCTTGGTCTCTTTCATGTTGACTCAAAAGACATCCTCTCTTCCCTTTCTTCCAAGGTAGTGTCCTTCTTTAGGGAATAATGATTATTATATATATATACACACATGATATGCATGAGTTATCATACAACATACTGACGCCGAGGAAAGAGACACTACCTTTTGTTTTGTGATTCATTATCCTTGGATTTATTCCTCGATTAGGAGATAAATCCCTGCAATAACGTGCTCCCTCCCATCTCTTTCTCTTGGGTGTATCCTACCTTAAAGCAATCACTTCCAATAAGGCGTGTGTGATCGCTTTAATGTGGGGGCATACACTCCGCTCATATTTTCCTTCTTTGATACTTATAATTACTTAGTGAACTTTGTTTTTCTTTGTAATATTTAGTATCCTTGCTTTCATGACTCATAGTGAAGGGAAATTTGCTACTTGCAGTCATGGTTCTCCCCTTCTCGATCTTCCCTTTTACTTTGTCAATTGAAGTCGTAATATCCTAAGTCTACTGGGGGCTTCACACATCTTGCCTCCTTGATGTGGTAAAAGTCTTTCAATCTTGTTTCCTTGTACTTTACCAACAGTATTGGCATACGCTTATACTCCCGCTAAAGTGGGGGATAAATATAATGTCATAAAATTGCGATCCTAGCAATTTTTTACTGCATTAATGTCCTCACGCATGCGAGATCAAATCCTCTAGCCTGATCAGAGATCGGAGATTGCTCAACCCTCAAAAACAACTTCTTTCTTGGCCTCTGCATCACCTCATCCGTACTCTGCCCTAAAGAAATTGGACAAGAGCATGGCACCCTTGTCCTCCCAAGATAGGGGTGTAGTACCCCTGTCCTTGCCCTATTTTGGGGTAGGACCCTTCTTAGGGTTGTATTATTGGTTGTGCATTGGGAGGCAAACTCCCCCGATGTCGGCCTGTGATGAAAATTAAATCCACTAACATATATTTAAGGGGCATTCATCCTCTCATTTGCATAAGTATAAGTTGGAAAGGTTAAAGTTGGATAAGTTCAAGTTGCATTAGCGATCGAGCATTCAAGAGCATTCAAGCATTCAAGCATACTTTTCCAGCATTGAGCATTCTCAAGTCTCCCTTCAAGTCTAGGTGTTGCATTCAAGTCAAGGATTCAACCATTGAAGATGAGATTTATGTCAACATTCAATTCCACACAAGCACTTCTATCAACATTGCTATCACAACCTCCCTTGAGGTGATTTACAATTCAGTCTTTCATTTACATCTACTTGCAAGAATTGTATTTCATTTCTTGGTTAATTCCAAAACTGGGGTTTGACCTAAAGGCAAACCCCCAATCCCAACCCATTTTCCTCTCTTTTCTATGTGTAGGTTGTAGGTGTGCAACTATACTTTTGGATTCGAGCTTCATTTGCAGAGGCGAAAAAACCCTTTTCATTTCGTGGATTTTTCGGAGGACCGTGTACATTCCAGCCACGGTTTGGGAAACTTTTCCTCAAATTTGCTGGGTGACTTCGTCTCAACATATTACTGTCAGATCTAGGTGTACAGCGTCATCCCATGTTTCGATCTTAAGTTATAATCAGTTCTTTATCACTTTTGCACTACAAAATTCAATCAATTCCATACCATTTCAAATAAGGAAGAGGGGATCAACTTATCATTCCCATCTCATTCAGAATTCAATCTTCATCCTTGAAGGTTGAATCTAGTGAATTTCCTCTCCTCTTCCAAATGTAATCTGCTGAGAAGTGTTTGAAGGGTAATCAATAGTGAAACTCTCATCTCTCCTTGAGGGAAAGGGTAGTCTTCCTCTTGATCTCATCATTCACCATTTTTTCACATTACACATTAATAACATCAAGTCATCCCTCTTCACAAATTATCAGCATATGCATCCACAACATGTATAATCATTTGTATCCACAACATCAATCTAACCACAAATCACAAATCATCTACATATCATCACATCATTGCAATAAAATCATCTGCATAAGCATCATAGCATAAAGCAGCATTCATACATCATCATAAATCATCAATCATAAAGCATGTACCATACATCATCATAAGATACAACATAATCACATAATGAATCCAACACATATCATGCAAAATCATGCATCCTGCATAAAATCAAATTATCACATAATGCATCTCATATCATCACTGCCAAAAATAATCCAGATCTCATCATATATATATATCATCAAAAAGAGTCCACATATCTATCAGAGTACAATGATGTCAAAACAAATCAGCTACCAAGAGTTATCCAAGTATCAATAAGCAACAATGTATCTAAATATCGAATACAAAGGGCAATAAATATCATACAACACTCTCGTTGGATGGAGAAGGGGCGTCACCGGCTAAAGGTTTTGGATAATGGGGCAGACCCATAACACCCCCACTGCTCGCTAATCTCTGCGAGCGCTCTGATCTAGCTTGCCACATCTAAGAGTAACTCATAGCCCGTAGATTATTGGGTACTACCTGCTCGTACAAACCCCACTAGTAGTCAATTTTAGCCATGACCTGTCGCATCTCTCTCATCCCCTCCACCGAAGGGCCTTGTCGTTGTACCTACTCTAGCACCCAAATCCTGTCCTGTACCTGTCTCAATCTATCGATGGCATCATATCGCTCTCTCAAAACTGCAATAAGCTTTGCTCCTCGAGCAAAACGTTGTACATCCCCAACTTCTATCTCTGCATCTCTATCATCTAACTGTGCCTCTAGGACACGGATCAATGCCTCAGCAGTATCCAAACGGGCCTGTAAGCGAACCAACATGACCTCCTAGATGTCCCCATGTCCTACTACTCCATCTACCTCTCTTGCGGCCATGCCTCCCTCTTGTGCCCCTACGACTGCGGCAACCTTACAGCTAGACCCTGTAGGAGTCGCAATGGTCAACTGCCCCTACCTCTCCTACCCCCAAATCCACCTCCACCTCCCCCATCTCCTCCTCCATCCAGTCTCCTCCTCCTCCTCCCCTATTGCAGAGCCCGGTCATCCTCAAAAGGTGGAACTAGTTCTATCGGATCTGAAATGCGCAGAAATGGATGTGCAACCAAGTACTGTGCATACTCCTCCATGACCCTTGCATCTACGATCTCTATTTTATAGGCCCATGGCCTCGACTGTAAGCTATAGAACTCTGCCAAATCCTGATCATATGGCAATACAAAGCCCCACTAGTACCTCTCTCACACCACTCGAGCATACTCTTCAGATCCTCGTGGCATACCCTATGCCCATCCAAACTGTCTCATGACGCAACCCGACAAATGTCTCTCAATAATATAGGGCATGCACCCAATCAAAAATTGAGAAGAATATACATATGGCATAGCCTCGACCTCATCCTCCCAAGGCTCACAATCTAAATAAGGGTGCTAGACCACTGTATCTAAATCATCTAAAGCGCGACGCCAATACTCCAGCTTCCCTAACTAGGGTTGTGTTATCATACCACCATACATATACACATAGGGTTGATCAGTGGCCCTAAATATCATGCACATTGGTCGGCTAGCAAGCAAATGCTCCCATGCCCAGATATGCAGCAATGTAATACCAACCCCCAGTGAAGTAATCCCATGATATACAACATTATGAAGGTCACTGTACAAATGTGCCAAGATGCATGGACCCCATGCAAATCGGGTGCCCTCACTAGCCATTTGCTCGATCACCTGTCCCCAGTCGACGACCAACCCATGTGATCTCTGATCAGGGCATAATTTCCCTCCCACAATCCCAGACAATACTGTAGGCAATGGCTCATACAAATCTATGATTTCCTCCCATGGCATCGATCCATCATGCACCTCTAGCTCTAGATGTAGGAAGATACATCGCCAAGAAGCCTCACCAATCGCCCGATCATAAGTCACCAACTCTCTTGTGATGGGAATGTGTAGAATCCTCCACACATCCTCTAACATCACTGTCATCTATCCCATTGATAGATGGAAGGAGTAGGTCTCATTGTGCCATCACTCGATCAACACAGTCAACGGTCTACGATTCATCTGAATCATGGGTAAATGCATCATATCGAATAAACTAGTCAAGCATACACAATCAATCTCTAGGTCTATCAACTGGTCCCACAGATGTTGAGTGGCGGGGTGGTGGCGGGATGCCTCTCTCGGGCCTACAACACATGCAAGTCCTCCTACAAACATAATCAAATGACACTGTCAACCTCTTTGCTATACATATTTCGACTCAAACCTAGACTTCATCAGATACTTTTTATCAAGTATCTCAAGTCTCAATGGGTAACTTGACTTATATACACCTAGACTACAATTGGCATTTACATCAATTGCCTAGTCTCAATAGGTATACTAAGTCTCAAACAAACCAAAACATCAAGCATAAACAACAAATTGACATCAATTGTCATTATCTCACAACCAATTGGGGTAATCGACAACAACTGCATTCCACACAATGACAATAACACTATTTCAACTATCAAAAGTGCTACACCAAAATGCACACATACAAAAGCACTATACTAACCACACAAAGGCACTATACTAACCACACAAAGGCGCTAAATCAACTGTACAAAAGCATTGTAATAAAACAATAGAACTACAATGGGCAACAAAAGCACTACCACATTCACCAACACATGCAAAAATCAAAGGCACCAAAACTCAAAAAAATCAAAAGTGCTACAACACCTATGCAATAGCGCCACTTTAACAAAAGTGCCAAAACTACCTAATGAAAGTGTCATTGTGGCACAATATCACTACAATGGGTGACAAAAGTGCTAAAACAAAGTTTTAGCGCCTTTGTCTTCGGTCAACTTCAACACGCAAAAAAATGCATTAAATGAGCTCAATAGGAAAAAGTTAGAATTGGACTTACCTGTGGTTCGTAGTTGGTTGGCCGCTAGTACCTCTGAATGCGCTCAAACCAATGATCTACAGTAGGAAACACCATATTTTGCAACTATCTTCTCACAGAAGGTCGTTATCAAAGCTTGAAATCACTATGGAGGTGTGTGTGAATGAGGCCACTTTTACCCCTTCTCACCCTAATATACCCTACCTAGCCCTAACCCTGCTTTGCCCCGCTCATTGTTATGGACCCTAGAAACTTTTGAGGCTTGCTATTTCTCTGTATTCACCCATTTTTCCTCCATTCTTTCGCCAGTTAATACCGATTCTTCTACTCTATCATCCCCCCAATTCTTTCTATTTTTTGAGAGATTACCCGATTGTTCAAAATTTTTGGCCCATCTCTCGAGAGGGCATACTTGTTAGACAGTTCAAATAACCGCAAGACAACTGAGAGGGGGGGGGGTGAATCAATTGCCACAAATTACTAGAACCATTAGCAATTAAAAATTTAATACCAGAACCCAAAACATTAATACCGAAATAGCAGTTAAACCAATTAAGCATAGACAATAATCACAAAAAAAATACCATCCACATGACACCAAGATTTATACGTGGAAAACCCGGTAAAGGGAAAAACCATGGTGGGAAGCCTACCTACCCACAGTCAGAAAATACTTCTGCAATAAGTATGTGAATTACAATTGAGCAGCTTGCACTTGCAGGAAGGCCAATAGCCTAGAGCGCACTGCTCATCACAAAAGGAGCCTCACTAACTACATACAAATCGATACTACAATCTGGAGAAGTGTTGAACTGCAAAAGATAGCATCTCCTATGCCTGAGTATAGTTCCGGTTAAGCTCAATACCGGAGGACTAAATCCTCTTACATAAACCCAATTCGATCTCCAATGATTGACCAAATCCTCTGTCTGAATGATATTACATTATTCACACATTACATATCCATTTTCCATTCCTATGATGATCTACAATGGGATCTTACATCTATATGTACAAACCCTCGACCATAAACAATCAGGTCGGCCACCAGACAATAAACCAATTACATAATTACAAACCATGTCAACCTTAAACCAAATAAATAATATCCAACACATATGACATCTCGGAAACACATCAAGAGGTCCAATCCACACGATACAATATTCACAAAAATCAAATTCAAGAGCACAATTATACAACCCCTAAATAATATTTTTATTATTCAATGTCCTTAGACCTATCTCACCTATATGGCCCTGTGATATGGTGAAAAATTAGTTTGACCAAAAGATGTGATCAAACCTCTAATTTTTACTTAGGGACCACCACATCAAAGAGGGGTGAATCCAATAGATCTAGCCTCAAATCAACAAGGATAGGGCAGAGAATTCTGATTAGATTCATTGGTTGGAGTTTGATTCCCTCTTTTTAAGTTGAATTTTTGAAAAAGTTGAAATTGGGGTAAATGTACTAAAATTGAAGTAACTATGCATAAATAGTGAGCTACAGTCTTCAAACAGAGCCACGAACCTCAATTTGAGTAATATATGAATGTTTGGACCTATTCCTAGAAGGCCAATCTGAATTGTTGGGACAAGAATGACCATCGCTCTAGTCCTCCGCACTTTTCACCGCCTAAAGGGGAACTTGTTCGTCTCTGTGAATTATGTCAATCTTGAAAGTTACAGCTTTGCACCTATTCCTGCACACAGTAGAGAAGGGAAAATGGTTGGAATAGGGGTTTGCTTAATTCAAACCCCAGTTTAGGAATTAACCTTGAATGAATAAATGCAAATACTGAAATAAATAATGTTAAGATATGCCTTAGATCTGTAATTGTTGATGATGATGATTTGCTTCTTAAATGTAATCACATATGTTGTATTAAATAGAATGAACATGACAAAACCCTAATCACACACACATGCTTGCATATGAATGATGTAATTTTGCTCCATAATGGTTAAATAAAGGATATGCAACCTTGAAGAGTTCTAAAAATGCTTGATGATGAATGATTCATAGATGCAAGAGTGTTGGATATGTCAACTTATGATTCTTGGATGAAATCAGGCTGATCAAATGTCTTTATATAGGGGTATCTAGGTCTTTTACCGATTAGGCCAACCTTGGAAACGGTAATAGAGAACCGCAAAGTTGAATTCTCGTTGGAGAAGTGAGACCCTTGCCTCATTTTGAAATAGGCCCCAACTAAGAGGGACCAGGGCGAGGGCGCTCTGGTCATAGTTAGTTAGGGACTTTAATTTAGCCCCAGGGAGAAGGATACCACTCTGGGAAATCAACTAGTGGGTGTAAATGGCATCAAAACTAAAGAATTAGCACAAATTGGACCTAGATAGGAGATGAGGAGGAGACATGACAAAGTAGGGGCACAAACATAAGGTGTAAATTGGCTCGATAATAATTTACGATGCTACAGGCCCATTCTTTGGTTTCATAGTATTTTTTCCTCTTTAAGTAACTTTTAATAAAAATAGGAACTTGCTTAGATACCCAAAAAGGATAACCATAAAAGATAGACAAAATTATTCTCTTTGTTAGATCGATTTCAATGATGAAGATGTAGATTTTGTAAACCCATTTATTACAATAATATAAGAACTATTACACTAGACAATGCATGCATCTAGCTAAATAGAGTGCCAACATGAAAAGTCATAGTGAGAGTAATAGCTCCTTGCACCAACTTCCACCCTCCACTAGAGAAAACAACCTCCACAATCACATCATTAACTTTTATAACATAAAAGGTTTCATGCCCAAACAAGTATGTGCAACAAATAACTGATCCCCTTTACTCATCATTAGGAAATCAAATATAAACTCTACCACAACTATTTACACTCAATTAATAATCAACACTAAGATATACCTTCCCATCATCATATTATTCATACTTTGGAAACCACCTTAAATGGGAGGTCATATGGAAGGAAGCTCTAGATTTTGTCAACCACCCAACCCGCGTTTGGATGCATGAGTTACAAGTGCTAAGAAAAGGGCATCTACATCATCTTGAGAAGAATTTTTAGATTTATCATCTAAAACTATTTTTCTCCTATATTTGGTCTTTATAGAAGTGTCTAGTCTTGCCACAATCCCAATAGTAAACCTTGGAATTTCTAGGGGATTTGGATCAAGGCTTTTATTTCTTTTTGTCCTTCTTTTTGCCTTTCCCTTTTGGTCTTCAACAAACTATTAAGTCTTCCTTAATAAATTCAAAATATATTCACATCTTCTCGAAGAGTGAAGCAACCACTACCTCATCAATTTGTGTTTTGAGGCAATAACATTCATTGTTGTTACCAAGTGATCTCACTGTCTAGGAAAAATGTAAGTGTACAAAAAAATTCCCGTTTTCTATTTTCACTTCAACATAATGCAATTGGTTCATAATTGTTAGAGTTATCTTGTATTAGCTAATAATTATTTATTTAATTATTAGTCTATTATACTCTACGCTTAAGCTAAACTTAGCATTTAATAATTATTCTAATTATTAAATACACTTTGTCCCTTTAGGGTTTCTTTAGGGTTGCATATTCTCCTTTTATAAGGATTGTATTGTACTTTTCTATTCTATTCCCTCTCTGAATGATAATTTTTTTCTTTAGAGCCATTATTGTGTTTTTTGTCTCCAATCTTCTCTTGTGATAGATATTTTGCTTGCAGGTGCTCTTGGGATCTTTGAAGTTGTATTTTCTCAACTTCTTCATGGTATCAGAGCCTACATCTTCTACTGCTTGTTCTTGATTTTTCACAAGATGTTTTTTGGAGGCAAGGGTTTGAGTTTTTTTTAGAGTTTTATTTATTTTGGATATGGGGTGCTTCTTTGGTTCTGGGCATTTTGAGCTCAAACAAACCTCACCATTGAGCTCAAAATACCCAAAAACCCCCCATTTTCATATAAAATTTGTCCAATTTGGACAAATTTGGCTCTAGGAATTTTTATTTTATTTTGGCCCTTCAAGGGCATGTTTTTCGAGAAAACTCAAAAAAAAATTATTTAGGCAGTTTTATGGCTTGCCTAGACCGATCCGATCACAGTTGAGCCATTGGCAATCTGCAAACCGTTGGGGCTAGCTTAGCAGTTACTACGCGTTGGGAGTTACCCGCCGGCCTCAAGCGGTCTCCTTAGACTTCTACCGGCAGTCTTTAAACTGCCAAGACCGCCAGCAGTCGAGATTCATCGGCCCCCACCTCACTGTTACCATGGTGGTCAACCAACTCTACCACCCCCATGAGCCGCTCTCCACCCGACCGTCGCTCGGGGCTAGCCCACCGTCGCTCAACCTAAACTCCACCTCCCTGCCACCAGCAAGGGGGCCTTTTTTTCTTTAAAGGGTTTTTTGACAGGCTATTGGTTTTTTTGCCAAAACTTGGGCAAACAGAATCAAGTTTTGAAAAATATTATATCACCAGAAAGCTCTTTTCAAGCTCTATTCAGATCTGGAGGTGAGATTAGTTGATTTTTTCATTTTGTACCTTCTTTTTGCTGTCAAAGTCAAAGCTCTTTTTTGCTCTCCGCGAGCCATAAGTTGGGCAAACGGACTCCATTTTCGGCAAACAAATAGGCATCAGAAAGGTCTTGAAGAGCCATCTTCAGATTTGGGGTTCATTTTTTTCTAGAAATCTTACCAGGTACACAAGATATTTGTCTGAAGCTTTATTTTCTCTTGCCTTTCTTTCTAGCTCTCAGATTGTACTGGGGTTTGGTTTTTCGTCTTGTGGGGGGTGTTATTTCACTACTTTCTGTAATTTACGTCAGAAAATTAGAACACCTAAAACTCAAAAAAAAAAACCTTCTGCATCCTCTGTCTAGTCTGAAAGATCATTTAATTTAAAAAAATCAAGAGTAGGTCCAGGTACAGGTACACATGGAAGATTCTTCAGTTGATCTTCTTACATCCCAGAACTATCACCTCTGGAAAGCTCGTATGATGAGGCATCTCATATCATGAGGGTTGTGGTCCTGTTTGGATGTGGATCAGCCTCAGTTGCAGCATCTTTTTGAGATTCTTTAGCACAGGAATAAGATGATGGAGGCTACGAGTGTCATCTCCTTACATGTTTCAAATAGCTTGCTTTTTCACCTTGATGGTTTTCTCACTCCTCAGGATATGTGGTCCAAATTTGATACTCTCTTTGGTACTATCAATGAGTTTAGAGCATTACAAATTGAGGCAAATTTCTATTCCTTGTTACTTGAGTCCTTTCCTCACATTGAGGACTTTCTGAAAAAGTTTAAAACCACCAGATCTATCCTCCATAGTTGTCGTAAAAATAAGATAGACACAGAGTGTATCTACTTGATTCTCTCTAAGCTTCAAGGTCCCGATCATATATTTGCTTCCATATTTTATTCTACTATGGATGCCTTGGGTACACGCTTCACCGTGCCTAGTTTTGATGTGTTCTGTGATCGCCTGACTCGTGAGAAGGCTTACCTATCTTATTTGGACACTCTCACAGGATCAAAGAACAAAGCATTGGTTTCTTAGACTTCTAAAGAGAACAAGAAGCAGAAACTGGAGCCTAAGAAGGATTCAACTGGCAGTGAGAATTCCTCCAAGCCACCACCTAAGTCTGATTATAAATCGAAGTCCTATCCCAAATAGGAGAAATCTTCTAAGTCTGGTGAGTCTTCTTCCAAGATTAAGAAGAAATTAGATGAACTTTGCAGTTTCTGTGGCAAGGAAGGACATCTAGTTTCCCAGTGTTGGAAATGTTTAGAGGCTTTGGAGGAAGCCATGCAACAACATCATATTTCTTCTCCTCAGCCTCCATCTTCCTCTTCTATAGGGAAAGGACATTCTCTTTCTGCACGATCTATTACTTTGACATCCACTTGGATTATTAATTTAGGGGCTTCTCACCATATGACACACTCACAATAGCTTGTTACCTCACTTGCTCACAGTGATACTTTACAGATTGCAGTTGGTGAATCAGCACAACTTTCAGTTTTAGGTTCAGGTTTTGTTCCATTGACAGGTGGTTGTTTTTTAGGATGTTCTTTTGGTTCCTGACATTTCGATGAACCTCCTCTCTGTTTATCAAATTTGTCATTCTGACTCTGGTAAAATAGTTGAGTTCTCACCACATTATGTGGTTATTAGAGAACTCCATGATCCTAATTTGGTTGTGGCTACTAGTAGTGTTGATCTCGACTCTCAGTTATACTAGTTCAATGGATTTGAGAGTCCATATGGTTTAGGTGTTTCTCTTGTAGCACATACAGATTCAGTGAGTAGACTTTGGCATGAGCTTTTTGGCCATGTCAATTACAGATACTTACAACAAATGAGCACACAGGCACTTGTGATTGGGCTCCCTCAGATATCTTGTACTGGTGGTGTATGTCAAGGTTGTGCACTTGGCAAGCATCATCGGGATCCTTTTTCTATAGGTAGAGCCACATGTGCTAAGGCACCCTTGGATTTGGTACACAATGATCTTATGTCATTTCCGACTCCCTCTTTTTCAGGGTCCAAGTATGTGCTCACATTCATTGATGACTTCTCCAGGCGTACATGGGTGTACTTTCTTAAGTACAAGTTTGATGTCTTTGATTTATTTTGAGTCTTTAAGACATTTGTAGAGAAGAAGTTTGGTCTTTCTATCAGGAGGATACACACAGATAAGGGAGAGAATATGTGAATCAGGCTTTTATAGATTTCTGCACAGAGCATGGTTTGCAGCATTAGTTATTAGTTCCTCACACTCCTTAGCAGAATGGTGTTGCTGAGAGAAAGAACAAAGCACTATGGGAGATGGCCAATCATATGTTTCAGTCATGTTCTATGCAGCCTACTTTTTAGGCTAAGGCAGTTAATTGTGCCACTCATATTTAGAATTGGATGCCTCATAAGGCATTGCGCCAGATGACTCCTGAGGAGGCTTGGTCCCATGTCAAGCCTGATGTTTCATCATTCTAAGTTTTTGGTAATGAGGCTTGGGCACTTATTCCATATGCTCAGAGGAAATCCATGGAGAGGAAGAGTCGACCACTCATATTTGTTCGCTACTATGAGGATGTGAAGGCGTACAATTTGTTTGATCCTGATTCCCGAGAGGTCCTATTTAGGCGGGATGTCCAGTTTGATGAGCGCCTTCCTCAGATAGATTCTCGAGCACCAACTTCTCCCTCACTACCTCCTCCCCCCTCTTCATCTTTTGAGGATTACTTATTCTTTGAGGATGATGCAGATGATGGTCCACCATCCCCACCACCCACAGGTCAGCCTTTTCCCAAGTGGGTCTGGTTTTCAGTTGATCTTGCTAGTTCTATGGTAGGTGATCCTTCAGACACTCATTGTACTTGTGCAAAGACATCTGGTTCTAGTCTTCTGAGTCATGCCATTTTAGATGATCCTCATAATTTTCATAGGTGACAGGTCACCCAAAGTGGGATAGGGCCATGGATGAGGAGTATTCTTCTTTGATGAAGAATCATACTTGGGATCTTTGTACTCTTCCAAAAGGAAGAAAGTTGGTTTTGTGCAAGTGAGTGTACCATATCAAGTATGTTGCAGATGGTTCTATTAATAAGTATAAGGCTTGTCTTGTTGCGAAGGGGTTTTCTCAGGTGGAGGGTATTAATTACTCCAAAACCTTTTCTCTCATCGCCAAGATGAGTTTTATTTGCTTTGTACTTTCACTTGCAGCTTCACAGGGTTGGACAGTTTTTCAGATGGATGTGAAGAGTGCCTTCTTGCATGGAGACCTTCATGAGGAGATCTATATGGACCAGCCTCAAGGACATGTGTAAGATTCCTCTTTGGTTTGCAGACTTTGGCATTCATTATATGGTCTCAAACAGGCTCCTCGGGCTTGGTATGAGAAGATGGACTCTTTCTTGCTCTCCACACTCTTCACACGTTGTTATTATGATCCCACAATATATATTCAGCATCAGGGGGATGATATAGTTATCCTTGTGCTCTATATTGATGATCTTATCATTACTAGTAGCTCATCCTCCTTGATTCAGGATATTCAGAGAACCTTGATGGAGCAATTTGAGATGAAAAATCTTGGCCTTTTGCACCATTTTTAGGGCCTACGGGTTATTTAGTCTTCCGATGGGATTTTCATACTTCATCAGAAGTGTGCTCTTGATATGCTTCACAGATTTGACATGCTTGCTTGCAAGCCTGCACCCACACCATTTCAGTCAAGTGTTCTTTTGTCTGCCACTTGTTCTACATCTTCCATGGATCCTACCTTATACAGGCAGTTAGTTTGTAGTTTGTTGTACCTGACACATACTCATCTGAATCTTTCCTTTGTGGTTGGTCTTGTCTCTAGGTTCTCCCATGATCCTCATGAGAGCCATTAGCAAGCTACCAAATGTATTTTGAGGTACATTCGAGGCACTACTCAGTTTGGCATTCACTATACTTCAGGATCCCTTCACATTGTTGGCTTCACTGACTCAGATTGGGCTGGTGATGGTCATGATTAGAAGTCTACTTCTGGATTTGTTTTTTGCCTCGATTTTGGTCCTATCACATGGTCTTGCAAGAAGAGATCCGCTATTGCATTATCATCTATAGAGGCTGAGTACCGAGCAGCGGTGTTAGCTAGTCAGGAGGTTTTATGGCTTCGATAGTTGATGACTGATTTTGGGTTCCCTCATGATAGTCCCACTCTTCTTTGGTGTGGCAATCAGAGTGCCATTCACATTTCCCGCAACCCAGTGGAGCACCAAAGGACTAAACACATTGAGCTTCACATGCCTTCATCAGACAGTTGATTCAAGATGACTTTCTCATCTTGGAGTACATTCCTACAGAGGAGCGAGTTGCTGACATCTTCACTAAACCTTTTGCATCTTCGCGCTATCTTCAATTTCGCTCTATGCTTGGGGTGAAGGAAGTTATCCTTGGAGGGTCTCATTAAGGCCTTCCTTCCTTCATGTTTTTTTATAGCATGCTTTTCCCATCTCTTTTTGGAGTAGAGTTTTTTCCCATGTGGTTTTCTCTATTTCTCCGGTTCATAGAGATTTGGTTGTGATTGGGTACCTCATCGGGCCTTAATGTCAGGACCCAAATTTGCCTTCTCATGTAGTTGCTTTTTGCTTTCATGCATTTAGTTTTTTAGCTACTCCTTAAGTTCATCTTAAGGGGGGGTGTTAGAGTTATCTTGTATTAGCTAATAATTATTTATTTAATTATTAGTCTATTATACTCTATGCTTAAGCTAAACTTAGGCATTTAATAATATGGTAGACATTTAATATGACAGGTTCTTATCTTGGTATTTAATAATGTGGTAGGTATTAAATACACTTTGTCCCTTTAGGGTTTCTTTAGGGTTGCACATCTTTAGGGTTGCATATTCTCCTTTTATAAGGATTGTATTGTACTTTTCTATTCTATTCCCTCTCTAAATGATAATCTTTTTCTTTAGAGCCATTATTGTGTTTTTTGTCTCCAATTTTCTCTTGTGACAAGTATTTTGCTTGCAGGTGCTCTCGGGATCTTTGAAGTTGTATTTTCTCATCTTCTTCAATAATCATGTTGAACATGTTTAAATTCTCAGATACAGAACCACCATCATCAGTTGTCAAGGTTAATGGATTCTTTCTTAGGAAAATAAATTTAACTAAATTTTAAGCTTGGTACAATTTTTCTGATTTCTTCTAAAGAACTTGTGTGGTGGCTTCTTGATATAAATTCATTTAAATAAAATCCTCCAAATAGAGCATAATCAATCCCTTTGCCTTTTTTTCTAATAGATACTAGTTGTCTTGTGACATCATAGTGGATTTAGATCTAGATATAGTATCCCATAGATCTTTACTACAAGTATGTCTTCCATCTTAAGATTTTACAACTCAAATTTGGTGTTTTTGAACCTTTATATATCTATCTTCAATTAGTTTTCTATTTTCATACAACAAGGTCTCCTTTTAAGCAAGCTCCCACTCAAACCAAGTTTAGAAAAACAATATTGTCCCTAACACTTAAGATGCAAAATGATCAGGCCTTGGTGCCAAATGAAAGGAAACAAAGGTGTGGAATATGCTTCCTACTCTATATATTAAAGTTATGTGAAAAAATTAAATTGATTATACAATTAGAAAGAAATAAACACAAAAGCAATATTTTACTTGGAGAAAACCCTTTTGGAATAAAAACTGACAAAGCAAAGTAACATTGTGTATTATTTAGTAATCAATTGTTATGATGCACACATAGAGTCTATTTATTTACAAGAGTATTACCAATAAGATATCTAAATCAATTATAGTAGAATAACAATAGCAATAAAACTCACTATATAACCTCCATTTCAACCACCCAATAAAAATGGAAATAATATATGACACCATCAAATGGCAATTAAGAAACCATGAGTTAAATCTGCCAAAAATATGACACCCAATCTAGTAAAATCCAATGAACAAATTCTAATTTTATCCATAGACTAAAATAGCATACTCCTTCCACCTACCATAAGCTTGTCATGAGGAGCCATTCAAAGTTCTTATCTGGGAATGTCAAGGCCACAGGAGGAATGGCGATCTTATGGAACCCGAGATTGATTCAATTGAGTTGATTTTATAGGAACATACCTGGTAACTTATTAAGCTGAACCCATATTTTTTCAATCTTGTGATTTTTGTCCTGAATGTTTATGGTCCCAATCAAAATCATAAAAGAGAGTTGTGGACAAATCTTTTTGCAGTCCTAAAGGATGTAGTGGACAATATTTTCTTAATTGGTGGGGATTTTAATGTCACGGTTCAAATTGATGACAAGAAAGGGGGTAAGGCTAGTTTGGGAGTTGTGCAGAGGGATTTCTAGGAATTTATGACTGAAAATGGTTTGTTTGAAGTAAAATTTAAGAATGGCATTCTCACTTGGAATAGCTGGAGGCCAGGGAGCTGTAATATTGTGAAAAAGTTGGATCGTTTTCTTCTATTTGGGAATTAGGCTCTAAATTCGCTAATTTTTTAGGCATGTATCCTCCCATGCCCTGGTTCACATCGCTTTCCTATCTCAGTTCTTCAAAAGGATTCAGTCTCAATTAGATGCTCATTCAAGTTCAAGCATATGTGGTTTAGAGCTTATGGTTATTGAGCTCATTTTAGAGTGGTGGAGGAACTATCCTGAGTGGAAAAATAAGAAATCTTTTATTTTTTAAGAAGCTCTAGTACTTAAAGACCAAATTAAAGGAGTGGAATCAGAGGTTCATTTTAAGGATATTTTTTAAATTGAAGGAAAAATGGAAGTGCTCCATAATAGGATTTCCAAGAATGGTATGGTCGAAATTGATTTTGAAGAGGGAAAGGCTTTAAATGCTATGTATTCAAAGGTTTTGAAGAGAGAAGAGATCTTTTGGCATTAGAAGTCAAGAGAATGTTGGTTGAAAGATGGAGATTGTAACACTAAGCTCTTTCATAATATTGTTAATGTGAAGTGGTCCTGGAATCATTCAGATGGGAAATGGTAAGATGATAAGGAGGATATTAACATAGAAGTAGTATCTTACTTTCAAATATTGTTGGCCTGTGAGGATGGGGATCGAGCTTTACAACAGGCTGGCATTTTGAATGTTATCCCAAATCAAGTTTCTTTAGATCAGAATAATATGTTGTTTGCCAAAGTGACTTTGAAGGAATTGGAAGGTGCTTTGTTTTCTATGGGAAGAGAGAAGGCCCCATATTAAGATGGTTTTTCTACAATCTTTTTTTAGAAATTTTAGAGCATTTTTAAAGAACATATTTGGGAGGTGGTTGAAGAATCCAAAACTCATCATGCAGTCCTAAGCAATCTTAATAATACTTTGATTGTCTTAATTCCAAATAAAGAGAAAGTAGAATCTTTTGATGACTTTAGACAACTTTCTTTATGTAACATCATTTATAATATTATCTCAAAGGTGATTGCTAATAGGTGAATTAAGGTTCTCCCTTCCATTATTTCTAAGGAGAAAAGCAGTTTCGCCCCTAACATGTCAATTGTTGAGGGTATTATTATAGCGCATGAAGCAATTCAGTCTATCAGGGTAGCAAAGATGAAGTGAATGTTTGTCAAACTAGATATAAAAAGGGTGTATGATCAAGTTAACAGAGGCTTCTTGATGGAGGTTTCAGAGAGGTTTGGCTTTTGTTAGGTGTGGGTGGATTGGGTTTGTGGTTGTATTGATAATCCTCGATTCTCAATTTTGGTCAATGGAAACCAACAATGTTTCTTTCATTCAACAAGAGGTCTCAAACAAGGAGACCCACTCTCACCGTTTTTGTTTATAATAATGCCAAAAGCTTTTGGGTGCCTTATTGCTAAATAAAGAGAGTGTGTGTAGTGGAACAGGGTCAAAGTAGCTAAGAATGTGGCGGTACTTTCTCATCTTCAGTTTACAGATGATACTCTTTTAATGGGAGAAGCTTCTTTAAGGGAGGCTAGGTGTATTAAGGCAACACTAGATGCTTAAAGTATTGCTTCAGTGCAGAGAATTAAATGGCAGAAGTCAAAAAAATTCTTTTTCAACATAGGAGGGAAAAAACAATGAGATATTACAAAAAGCTTGGGCATCACACTTGGGTCCTTACGTAGGAAATATTTGGATATTCCCTTATTTGGTGGAGCCTCCAAATCTTCTTTGTGGAAACACTTGGTAGACTATTGTCTCAATAAATTGGAGGAGTGGAAAAGCAGATGGCTTACTTCAGCTAGGAGAATTCTCATGTTGAAAATTGTGGTCTCAACCATTCCTATTTTTTCTATGATGTGCAATAGAATTTTGTCAAAGGTCATCAAAGTTATTGAATAAAGAATGAGAATTTTTTTTGGAATGGTAAACAGGAGCAAGATAAGATTTCTTTGTTGACATGGGACAATATTTGTAAATTGAAATTAGCAGGGGGCAAGACCGAGAAATTAGCAATTGATGAACAAAGTCATGGGTGCTAAACTAACATGGACTATGTACAGTAATCCAGAGCATTTGTGGGTACTAGTTTTGAGTGAAAAATATCTCGGCAATCAAGTGAGGGAAAGAATAGTGACCATTCAGAATCCTTTGAGAGGATCAATAATATGAAATTTCATGATCTTATGCAAATCAACTATCACATATTTTCTTGGTGCTTGGGGGATGGGAAATCTATAAATTTATGGGATTATTCTTGGAAAATTTAGTGGGTCACTAAAGAAAAGTGTGGATCGAAGGTGGTGGATTATTTGAAGAGACCCTTGCCCTTTTATTCAGGGCAAGGTGGAATGGAATTGGAAATTAGTAGAGGAATCAAATATGGATCTAGAGAATACCAAAGCCTTTCAAAATATTTTTAAATCTAGAAATATGTGTTTTTTAGGAGCTCGAGAGGAACTTGTGCAGTGTGGACCTAAATCTAGAAAGTATTCAGTAAATGTTAGGTATAAATTATTGGAGGTGGAAGTAGATATGGAGTATTGGCTGCAAGATTTGTGCTGGAATAAATCATGTCTTCCCAAAGTTGGCTCTTTCTCATGGATAGCTTTGAGAGGTCGTGTTTTAACAAGAGAAAGATTGAAAATGTTTGGCTTTATTGGTCCTTTTAAGTGCTTTCTTTGTAATGAGGAAGATGAGACTCTGGATCATTTATTGTTTTATTATGAATTTACTTTAGAATGTTGGAAGTATGTCTTGAACAAGTTGGGATGGGAAACTCCCCTACCCTCAACATTAAAGGATTTTTTAGAGGGTTTCGATCAAATAAGATTTCTACTTTCTCTAGTATTTGGCAAGTCTCCCCTTCGACTGTAATCTAGAAAGTGTGGAAGGAATGCAATAGAAGAAAATTCCAAGACAAATCGGATTCATTGAGGAGGATGTGTAGAAGAATTGAAACAACTATTTCTGAGTTGGTTAGTTAGATTGCATCTTAAGTCAACCTTAATAAGATCCATTTTACTCAAACGGAAAGAATTATGCAACTCAAATGATTGTTGATAAAATTTTGGCCCATTGATGGGCTTCCTCGAGTTGATCCGAAGTGTTAGGACATGGCCAAAGTGGAGTGGAGGAAACTGGATCGATGATGAATGAAAATTAATTTTGATGGTGTGTCAAAAGAGAATTTGGGTCCATCGGAGGTTGGATATGTGGCTCCTGATTGGAAGGGTGATATTCTCGCCCTTAGCACGAGATGGCTTTCGGTAGGGGCGAATAATGAAGCCAAGGTCCAAGCTGCACTTTGGGGAGTGAGGATGGCCAAACAACTTGCAGTTTAAGTTGCATCTTGAAGGGGACTCATTAATAATTGTCAATGCCTTAATGAAGGAGGACGCACCTTCGTAGAGATTAGATAAATTTATAAAATTATTATTAAAAAAATTAAAATTTCACATACCTTGCAAGAGCGTAATACCAATGCAGACACTCTATCCAAGGAAATATATCATTAAATGTCATGCAAGGAGAAGAGATATGTGAGGTTTTTTGAGGGATTAAGATGGCATACAAAGATGAGAGTATGCACCAATGTAGATATAGTGCCGATGGTGGTTGTGTGAGGTCTAAAATTGGGCAATAAGGAGGAGGTGGAGTGGGTGCTTTGAGCTTGCGTATCGAAGGTTTATCTCTTCAAGTTGAAATATTTGCTTACGAGAGAAGTCCTAGGGAAAGGCTTGTGAAGGAATGTGAGTGAAGGCATTTGTACTAGTGAAGAAAGTGCAGAATCTAGGCCTTTCATTTTGTGGAGGGATGGTGAGAATGGAGAAGAGCGATGAGAGGATGCCCTAATTGGTTGGGAGAGTCTAAAGAGTTCATGCATGAGAAGGAGATTTAGAGGCAAATGGCTTGAGAGGAATTAAAGAAACAAAGTCATCAAGGCACGGAATGCAACCTTGAAGATTATTGGGATAATGGCCTAGGTAATCCAAAGTTGCAGGGTTCCCGATGAATGGTGCCAAATTGAGGATGGAGCTGGTATTTTTTTTTGTCCTTAGTTTTATTAGCCCTCAATTTTCTAATGTTTGTAGGGTTTCTGAGAATACGTGATATTTTTTTGGTAGGGGGATTCAAGGGGTAATGTTTTAAAAAAAATTTGCGGTATATGGAGACCATTTTTATAAGAGGTCATGTGTTAATGGCGTAATTGGTGAATAACTATGTTTTTTGTACAATATAATTGATAAAAATGTATATGGGTCGGGGTTGTTTTGGAGGGTGGCAAGTCTATAGGGTGTTCTTTGTTTTAGTCATAGAGGGTTTTGGACAGATATGTCTTTGAATATAATATTTAATCCTTTATTTTTATAAATAATAAAAATCATATATTTCCAATTTAAAAAAAAGAACAATCTACTATAAATTCAAAATTATAATTGTACTATTATGCAAGGCATTATCATTTAACTTATCCACATTGTTACAAAAATTTATTACATGCTTTATTTCACAAATGTTTGGTTTGCAGGACAAAATCCTCCACCTCAAAACAACACAAATGTTCCTTCTAATCAAGGTCGCATCACATCTCATGATGAACCTAGACCTCGTCAGCAAAAACAGAAATGCACATACACTCCCTTAGGGGAACCCATTGAAACAGTGTTGCGACAACTCATTTCTCAAAATTTGGTCACTCTACCTAAGCTATCAAACTATGAGCCTCAGGTAAAACCGGCATGGTGGAGAGATACTGAACACTGTGAATTCCATCAAGGAAGAGGACACAAGACAAGTAATTGTCACCGATTGAAAGATCTCATTCAAGATCTTATTGATCGAGGAGAAATTGAAATTGAAGGACATAATCCAAAAACAACCAATAATGATCATCTGATGTTCAAAAATCCACTTCCATCACAAGATCAAAGGGATCCTTCCACTTCCAGGCGAGGCACTGATACCACAGATTATACGCAGGCTGCATACAATTACATCGTAAATCATCTGTATGATGCCAATGAACAAGTTGCAACTATAACCTTCAAAAATCCCAACTCAAATTGCAATGTTGTTACACGCCGCGGCAAAGTTACCATAAAGGCAGCTCCACAAGGCACCACCTCTATCCCAAAGCAGTACAATCTTGTGGAACAATTAGACAAAACCCCTGCGCTTATATCCATTTTAGAGCTTTTGCGTCTATCGCCATCTCATAAAACTATCTTGGATCAAGCACTCCAAGAAGCGTCAGTCCCCGCAAATCTAAATACGGACCAATTTCAAGCCATGGTTGGAAGTCTAAAGTCATCACCTTGTCTCACTTTTTCTGAAAGTGACAACTCTTCCTTCCAACAACCACATAATGCCTCACTCCACATCGAAGGATTTATTAACCAGCATAGGATCAAGCGAGTCTTGATTGATAATGGAGCAGGCCTGAATATTTGCACACTACAGTTGGTCATAGCATTGGGATATGCGGTCGAATCAGTGGATCCTCATCAGAAGATCACAATCAAAGCCTATGACGATGCGGAGCGTTCATCCAAAGGAGCTGTGGTACTACCAATCCGAGTGGGCCCCATGGTAAAGCACATCATTTGTCAGGTTCTGGACCTTCCTCTGCCATACAATCTATTGTTAGGAAGACCTTGGATACATGCCATGCAAGCCGTTCCATCTACCTACCATCAATGTATCAAGTTCCCACATAACGGTGTAGAGATCACAATTCTGGGCGATGCAAACCCCTTTACATTTTGCCATAATATCAGCCATCAACCAGAGATTATTGTTCCTAATAATAGAGAAGCCATTTCCTCCACATCATATATAAGTCCAGCCTCTCTTGCCAGTTCGAACACCACTATACCAAAGCAAGAAAAGCTTAAGATGAAAATAGCAGAGGAAGGTCCCAGGGAATACAACTTGAGTCAACTCTTTTGTGTGGGACAGATGCCCACTTCTCCTAGAACTCATGGTAAACCACAGCAGGTACTCCAGCAACCACTAAACATATCAGCATGTGCTTTGACACCTTTCGTTCTTGGAAAGAGTCAAGAGGAAGAAACACAAGATGAGGACCTAGCGGAATGGATCTATAAAGATCCCATCACCACTGATAAACCACGAGTTACACTTCCTATAGAACAGTATGGCAAAGGTCTCCTCATTATGCAAAGAATGGGGTATGATGGTCAAAGTGCTTTGGGATATTGCAAACAAGGACGACATGAACCCCTGCTGCCGGAATTCAAGCCCAAAGGTAATACAGGCCTCGGCTTTGAAAAAGAGATCTTTCCTAAACTCAAGTTCAAAGGAAAACCCAGCAAACCATTTTGTCCACCTACTGCAAAGCGAGCACCTTTCATAATCAAAGCACCCTCAAGCACCATCCCAACAGCCCCACTGAGGCTCAAAACCCCAACACAACTATCACCAATGCCACTCATCCCATCAAACGAACTCGTCATCTCATCAGTTGCACCATTAGTAGCAGTAACTGTATCAGCACTCGCAGCAGCATCTATAACACCAGCAGTCCCAACAGAAGCAACGGAATCAATATTACCAATACTCCCTATAACAGATTCCTTGATCCCCCTCAATCGCCCTGCAGCACCGATCATTACAAAGGTACATCAACCAATCACACCTGCGGTATTTAACTCAAAGGACATCCCAGTATGGTATAGTAATCGGATGCTGGAAAGTGATTCAGAGACTGACTCACATGAGTGGGAATTTGATTCTGTACAACTTAACACTTCAGATGAGGAAGACACATCACCACCTCCACCACGCAAAGATATCCCTGTTTACGGAGAAGCACAGATAAAGACCACTTGGGTTCCTGAGTTGGAAACGTCTTCCACAGACCCTACGTTTCATCCTACGCCTGATTCTGACAGGGAGAGTACCATTAACGACCTTCACCATAATGTCTTAACCCTCACTGATACATCTAACACACTTAACCTAATCGATGAAGTAATGCCCATTATCCACCCTGAACTCATCGAATGGAACCAACCAAATCCCCCATGTCTTGACTTCTTCCAAAACGATGAGGCTATCATTGACTTTTTGGAATTAAGGGATAACCTACCAAGCGGGGATCACAAAGCTGGATTCGCCATTGAACTTAATAGCGCAGCATACTTCGGGGCGGATGCCAAACCTTTCAGCTGCAAAAATATAACACTAAAACATGGATCTTCCAGTGAAAACCACACTGTGGCACTGTTTGATCCGACAAAAGTAAAAAGAAAGAGCGTATCCAACGGTGAAAACCTCTCTGAGGCGCTTGAGGATGAAGGGTTTGACATTCTCCCTGATAATACACAACAGGAACGATCAACAATTCTCATCGAGGAAACCAAAGAGTACAATGTGGGGACTCCTGAAAATCCTCATATCATACATCTGGCATCTCTTCTCACTCCAGAGGAACAGCCTGAATTTATAGAGTTCTTCCAGAAGCGTCAGATCAACTTCGCATGGTCATATGCAGACATGCCTGGGCTTGATCCTGATTTAGTCATGCATCACCTCACCATCGCAGAAGGAGCCAAACCTGTCAAGCGGAAGCTTCGTAAGATGCATCCCCAGATTGCAGTGCTAGTCAAAACAGAACTCAAGAAACTCTTAGATGTTGGTTTCATTAGACCAATTGATTATGCAGAATGGATCTCCAATATTGTGCCAGTTGGCAAACCAAAAGGGGGCATCCACATTTGTATTGACTTCAGAGATCTAAATAAGGCCTGTCCTAAGGATGACTTCCCCCTACCAAATATCGACATCATAGTGGATCTAACAGTGGGACATGCCATGCTTTCACTCATGGATGGCTTTTCAGGATACAATCAGATAAAGATCGCACCAGAAGATCAACATAAGACAGCCCTCACATGTCCATGGGGCACATATTGCTGGAATGTAATGCCCTTCGGTCTCAAAAATGCAGGAGCAACCTATCAAAGAGCAATGACCACCATCTTCCATGACATGATGCATACTATGATGGAAGATTATGTGGATGACTTACTAGCAAAATCACTCACCAGAGAAGGGCATCTCCACATCTTAGATAAAATCTTTGATAGACTGGAACAATACCATGTTCGACTCAACCCAAAGAAATGTGTCTTTGGAGTAACCTCCGAGAAACTTCTAGGATACATTGTCTCAAGCAAAGGTATTGAGGTCGATCTAGCAAAGGTTAAGGCAATCATGGATATGCCACCTCCAAAGAATATCAGTCAACTAAGGACCCTACAAGGATGACTTCAATCCATCCGAAGATTCATTGCACAATTGGCTGATAAGTGTCACCCATTTACACATCTGCTACACAAGAACATCCGCTTTCAGTGGGATGCCCGATGCCAGCAAGCATTTCAGACGCTTAAAGACTATCTCATGAATCCACCATTGTTGATGCCACCAGATCCAAGTAGACCATTGTTACTCTATATCTCGGCAACAAGTACAGCATTAGGTGTATTACTGGCACAAGATAATGTAGAAGGCAAAGAGTGTGTTGTATACTACATCTCTCGCACACTAGTTGGCTATGAACTCAATTACACACCTATTGAGCGAGCTTGCCTAGCAGTGATCTTGGCAGCCACAAAATTGAGGCACTATCTGTTGACACACAAGGTACAACTCATTGCAAAGATTGATCCACTCAAGTATTTACTCAGCAAAGCAGCATTAACAGGTCGCTTGGCCAAATGGGTGATGATTCTAAGTGAATTTGACATCGAGTACGTGGACCGTAAAGCTATCAAAGGTCAAGTTATTGCAGATCAGTTGGCTGATGCACCTCTCATAGGCGATCATCCTCTTATTTCCAATTTTCCAGATGAAGAGATATTCATGATCACAACAACACAACCATGGAAACTCTACTTTGATGGCTCGTACACTAGGCATGGCTCGGGGGCAGGCATTCTGTTTATCACACCTCAAGGTGATAGCATCCCGAAGTCTTACAGGCTCACATTTCCATGCACAAACAATATAGCCAAGTATGAGGCCTTGATCACAGGACTCAGGTTAGCCATCCAATGGAAATTACAAGAACTGCAAGTATATGGCGATTCCCAACTAGTCATTAGACAAGCAACAGATGAATATCAGACCAAAGATGATAAACTCATGCCATAAAAGAAAATGGTGGACACTCTAAAGACATCATTTACTACTATCACTTTTGAGCAGATACCAAGAGATCAGAATCGAGCTGCTGACGCCATGGCTACCATCGCATCTCTACTAGATCTTCCACAGAATTCAACACGCTACGAGTTCTTGGTAGAACAGCTTTGGATCCCCGCTTATGATATCCCTGAATCTGAGATGATATGTCACCTTGTCGGTTCTTAATCCCCATGGTACGGTGAGTTCTACACCTATCTTCACGATCATACCCTTCCTCCCAACCAATCGAATAACCAACGAAAAACCTTCATTCGCCAAACTGCTCGATATACCATTATTGCCGAAACCCTATACCGACGCGGTCTTGATGGTACTCTCCTTCGATGTCTGGAACAAGGTGAGATAACAAAGGCTTTGGAAGAGGTGCATGAAGGAATTTGCGGGACTCATTCAAGTGGTCCGTCACTAGCCAAGAAACTCATGCGAGCTGGATATTATTGGCCATCTATGGAAAAGGATTCCTACTACTTTGTCAGAAAATGCAAGAAATGTCAAGTTCATGGCGACCTGATACATGCACCAGCCCAGGAACTGCAACCAATCACAACACCATGGCCTTTCTGTCAATGGGGCCTTGACCTTGTGGGTAAAATCCATCCATCTTCATCCAATGGCCATAAATTCATTATTACCGCCACCGAATATTTCACAAAGTGGATCGAAGTTGTTCCACTTACCCAAGTCACTGGCAAGCAGATCGCCTCATTCATCCTCAACTACATCATCTGCCGGTATGGTGTGCCCATGTCCATCATCACAGATAACGGTCTCCCTTTCAAAAATCAGGATGTTCGTGAACTTTGTGAGAAATTTCATATCCAACACCGCTTTTCCACCCCCTATTACCCACAAGGCAATGGTCAGGCCGAAGCATCCAATAAAAACATATTAAGAATCCTCAAAAAGATAGTCAATGATGTCGGCCGTGACTGGCATGTTCAACTAAATCCGGCACTATGGGCATATCGAACTAGCATTCGAACCCCTACAGGTGCAACTCCTTATTCATTGGTCTATGGTGCAGAAGCTATCTTACCTATTGAGGTTGAGATACCATCATTACGGGTTTCCTTGCATAATCTGATAGATGATGAAGCTTACAGAGTCTCACGATTTCAGGACTTAGAGTTACTTGATGAGAAGCGACAAGCTGCATACAACCATCTCAAAGCCTATCAGCAGCGCATGAGCAGAAGCTACAATCACCGAGTTAGACCTCGTACATTTGAGGTAGGTGATCTTGTTCTACGAGAGAATCCTCGCAACCAACCAAACCGAGAACATCAGGGCAAGTTTGAATCAAACTGGCTCGTCCCATATGTTGTCACTGCTGTGTTCGGGTCCGGGGCATATCAGTTGGCTACATCAGAAGGAGAACCGCTTGCAGATCCAATCAACAGCATGCACCTCAAACGGTTTTATACCTAAGCTGCACAGAGCATCAGGCTCCCCTACATACCAGAAAATACCAAAAACATTCAGAAAAATGTCCTGAAGAAAATACAAAAACATTCAAAAAAGTAAAGAAAAATCATGCATCCAAACGGTGAACAACCACTCCGGTGGCACCTTGGGTAAGTACGATGGTGAAAACCTGGCAAACAGGTGCCACTCGTAAAGGCTATGGCTCCATTGTCTTTCAAACTTGTTGCGATCACATCTACTTCATACATACATCCATCCATCCAAAAACCATGGCTTGTTATTTCTCTGCAATTAGGATAAATACTTCATACGTCTAAGCATCCCGCTTTTTCATAGTCATGTCTAAAACTGGGGGCAATGCCTTTAACCTATTGATGGAAGTGGATTCTACATTGTCTTATGATTCATTAAGTTCTTCATTCAAGCAATCATCAAAATACCAAAAACATTCAAAAATGTCTCAACACAAAATACTAAAAACATTCAAAAATATCTCACAAAATCCAAAAACATCAGAAAACATCAAAAATCACATAAAAACATGGCAACACCTTGTACATACTCATCCATGCAGATACCAAAACAAACATTGACAAAATACTCACACAATGACCATTTACCAATCAAACCACACAATCAACATCAACACTCAAAATTGTCTTCAACAAGGATGCATCCTTCCTTACCAAAACAAAGACAAAAGTGACGTTTTCTTTGACAAGAAAATTATGTTAAGCTATCAAATACTTGGGTGATTTGTGAGTACAATCATTCGTTTATCTGTATCAGGATCTTTCAGCATCGTTTTGTTTACGCATTATTTCCGATGAAGTTCTGGGGCATGTCCTAATGGTGTCTACGTGGGAAGTTCACCAACCTACGTGATCTTATGCCAAATGCAGTCATAGATCATTACGGCTTGCTGACTACAGTGTATACCTCGACCATATGGGCATGCACCATTACCAAGGATCCTTATTCTTTATTCTTTATGTATATACTGTTTGTTTGCAGGTACAATGCTCTTCCTTTGGTTCTTCCTACCTCATCCAAACTAGATAAAGGTTTTTATCTCTTAGTATGGTATGCACTTGTCTCAGGATATGATCAGCCTAAGATCAAGGAGGATGATCCAAGTCATGCATGAATAGAGATAATCCTTGTCTGTTCCGCAAGCAATACTCTGGTCAACTTGATCCATTATATCAAGTTGCTTGTATTAACTTGCTATATCAAAATCCATGTAAGAAATACTCTGGTCATCTTGAATCTTTATGTCAAGTTGCTTGTATTTTCTTACAACATTTTAAAGCTCAATGATGAAAAATAAAGCACCATGGATCATCATTCCATCTCATTTGTATATATTGCATTCCATCCATCCATACATTCATAAATAGCTGCATATCATTCATACATAGTAATGACAATGGATACTCTATTTTCCTCTTCTTCCATAGGAATGTAATAGGTCCTCCATTTCTTCTATCTAACATTGAACCCCCCCCCTCACCCTCCCTATCTTGATCATCAACATCATCCTAATCCCTTCATCGCTTCCCATCCTCACTCATCCACAAAATTAAGCCAGTTACTCTGTCTACACAGATACATCGACTCCCACACACCTAGACTATCAACAGATACTCTGATCAAGTATCTTCGGATCTCAATAGGTAATCGATCATGGTAATCCTAGACTACAGCAGGCATTTATCATAATGACCTAGTCTCAACGGGGCTGCTATGATTCACCACAATCATCCATCCCACGCACACACTATCAATTGATCAACCAATCAAACACAATCCAATGGACAATTACATCAATTGTCTAAGTCTCAACGAGTATTTTGCTTCATATACCTTGACTTCATCGGGCAATTACATCAATTGTCTAAGTCACATCAGGTCACTTTGATTCACTTACTCAGACTTTATCATGTCCAAGCGACCAACTGACATCAACTGTCACGCTTTGACTTGACCGAGGCAATTAAACCGATTGCACTAGATTGTCTAACCAATTTTGATCAATTGTATAGCATCAATCCAAACCCCACACTACATCTGCTATGTATCTCTTGCATGACCTCAGGGTACCCACTGGCTTGTTGTTTCTTCATATTCACTCCATTTTCTCCCATTCTTTCATCATTAGTTCTAATTTCTTCTATTCTATCTCCTCTGCACTTTTCATTCTTTTTCGAGAGATCGCCCGATTTTTCAAAAAAAAAATTCGGCCCATCTCTCGAGAGGGCATACCACCCATTAAATTTACATTTTATGGGGCATTTCTTCACACCTTTTTTTCTTTCTTTGAAACGACGTGATAAACCGCACCGTCTCAAAGAGGGGCAAATGTAGTCACATAAATCTATCCACTTAATTAAATGAATACTTAGTATTTATTTGATTATTTAACCATCAATTAATAATTAATTAAATTAATTAATATTTAATTAATTCATCTTAACCCTCTTCTCCTATTAATTAAATAAATTATTCAATTTATTTGATTTAATTCACTTAACCAAATTCAAACCATTAATTAAATAAATAAATCATATTTATTTAATTAAATACTCTCTCACATTAATTAATTAATATTTATTTAAATCCCCCAAAATCCCACCTCTCACATTTAAATAAATTAACATTTATTTAAATCACCTTTATCCTCTACCCACTTGTATTTTCCTACAAAAGCAAGTTGCACAATTATTTTAAATAAATAATTTATTTAAATCACCTTTATCCTCCACCCACTTGTATTTTCCTACAAAAGCAAGTTGCACAACTATTTTAAATAAATTATTTATTTAAAATCCTATTTATCCTCACCCACTTGAAACCTTTAATGATTTCCCTTAAAGTATTCAAACTTGATGGCTTTAAAGTCTTCAAACTTGATGGCTTCCTTCTATAGTCTTCTTAAGACTTTAATGGTTTTCCTTAAAGTCTTCAAGCCTTTAATGGTTTCCCTCAAAATCTTCAAGCATTTTAATGCTTTATCTTCATTTTTCTCATTTAAATAAATTAATATTTATTTGAATATTTATCCAAATGCAAATTACACCATTTAATTGAAATAAATGATTTTATTTTAATTGAAAATACCAAAATTTCTCCCACTTGCATTTTCCTACAAAATCCACTTGCATGCCTAAAACCCTTCTAGAATTTTTTAATCACTTCTAAATAACCTAACCCCTTCTCTAAACTTTGTCACATTCCTAAGCAAAAGGGAAGTCACTTCTCAAACCCTCAAAGTCTTTGATAACCATTAAAGGCTTTCAACCTTCAACCACTAAATGGCTCAAAGTCTTTGATAACCATTGAAGGCTTTCAACCTTCAACCACTTAATCCCCAAAGTCTCCAATAACCATTAATGGTTACCTCAAACCCTCCCACATGGTTAAAACATTTGTTTTGACTCAACCTCTACCCAACCCAAAGGTCTCATCAGGCCATTAATGCTTTGACCATGATTATCTCTTAAACATTTGCACAAAGGTTTATCCTTGGATTAACTCTTAATCTAGTGGGTAATCTTAATTTGGACTTGACCCTTAGCCTCTAGATAACCATGAGGTCTTCTCGGGCCTTTAATGCCTCCAACCTCTTCTCTCAACCCAATCCTATGTTGACACTTGTCACCATTTTATTGGTGTCAATTGTGCACATGGATCCCCAACTTTCAAACTTGGCCCTTGATTAAACCATTCAATCTTAACCCTTCATTTCCCCATTTCTTCTATAAATAGAACCCTTCTCCTCAAGCAAAAAAGAGAAGCATTAGAGTATTGTTGTTATACTGGTACTAGCATAGAGCTTTCTCATAGCATCACTATCTACACTTGCATAGCATTTGCTTATCATATTCAACTATCTTGAATCTCCATATGGCATCCATGGCTAGTGCTAAAAGCTGAGAGCTACACTCATTTGGGACTTGGAGAGGAGAGGAACAAGGGAGGAGCAACTATGAACATCTTGATTAGCTATTTTATTCTATGTTTATATGCTTTCTATTTCATGCTTAATATCTCTCTTGATATGCCTGTTTAGGATAATCTTTTGTTGCTAACACTAACGTTTGTTTCTTGTGCTCTTGTGTGTGTTGCCATCAAACAAATTTTCTAATCCTTTTTGCAGAGCATCAGCTATCAATAAAGTATATAATATAAAAATTCAAAAAAGTTTAGTACAAATCCACCTCCAAGACATAAAAGCAAACTGTCAACTCAAATCATGATGAAGCAGCAAAAGCTATGAAGAGTGGGTTGAGAAAAAAAAATTGTACATGAAACTATTTTGAAATCTGGCTTGAGTTAACATGATATTAACCGCGTAAAATTTAGTGGACTTATGAGACATTGACCATTAGTGTGATGTCTAACACAATTAGTGGGTTTGTGCTATTTTCCACTATTAATCATCAAGAGATTTCACAAAAATATAAATGCTAAGTATATATAGTTAAGAACTCTTGCTTGTGACCATGTTTTTATATAAATATATATCTATATATAAAATTACATAAATATATATAGTTACATAAAGATTTCCAAGGAACAATAGCTATCAATAAAGTATAATTTATAAAAATTCACAAAAGTTTACTACAAATCCACTTCCAAGACATAAAAGCAAACTATAAGCTCAAAGCAAAAGTTGTGAAGTGTGGATTGAGAAAAAAAATATTTGTACATGAAACTAGTTTGAAATCTGTCTTGAATTAACATGATATTAACTATGCAAAATTTAGTGGACTTATGAGACATTGACCATTACTGTGATGCCTGTCACAATTAGTGGGTTTGTGCTATTTTCCACCATTAACCATGAGATTTCTCAAAAGTAACTGTCACTTTAGACAATCCAAGTTGTGAGTTCAGCTTCAACTGTTGCATTAGATAATCTAGGTTGTGAGTTCAGCCTCGACTGTCTAGACAATCCAAGTTGCAAGTTCAGCCTTGTCTGTCTAGACAATCTAGGTTGTGAGTTCAACCTCATTTGTCACTTTAAACAATCCAGGTTGTAAGTTCAACTGTTGATAACAACAATAGCTACATAGTATAGTGAACCTATGGGTCGGTTCACTCAGCCTCTGACTATCGCTTTCTTTGGACAATCCAGTTTGTGAGTTCAACTCTTGATTACCGATGGGATCTACTACGCACCACCTGATAGTTTATAAGGAGGGTTCCCTTCCGATTCTTCTGTCGGTTTCTTTTAAAAAAATAAAATCTCCTTAGTATAATGTGTTGGAAAGTATGTCGGTTTCTTTTTAAAAAAAAAAATCTCGTAGTATAGTGTGTTGGAAAGTATGTTGGCAACGGTAGTTAAAAACGGAAGAGAGAGAAAAAAAAAGAGAGGTGAAAATGTTAGTTACGATAAGCGTGCAGATGCTATGGCAAATCTATGGTCCTCCAATCCACATAAGTCGCTCAAAGAAAGAAAACCCGAAATGAAATTTCCAATCTAAGCTAATTAAAATTTTGGAATTTTACGTCGAATGTTAACGAGATAGAAGAAAGTCATATGGAACATACTTCGTTCTTAAATTTCTTAAGTTTTGGCTAAGCCTGGTTGATCTAAATGAACTGGTTCAAATACATGAAATACAAGAGAGTTTCACTTTTCAATGTACAAAAGATATTTTCCTTGTGATTTGGGAAATCTAAAAGACATGGAAATGTGGTTTCAAGAGGAAGGGGAAGATCACGATCATGCGAAAAAGCTTCCCTATGTTTGAAACGATGGCATCTAGATTTTAATCCATACAAAGACCTTTTCAGTAACTTCGGTTGGGTTTAGATTACCTATCCTGCATCTGCAATTTTGCAGTGCCACCAACCACTCTTCAATTGGTAGTTCCTTAGGGGATACCCACTGCAATATCAGACAAATTGAATTCCATTTGCATTTCATCTTTGATCGAATTTTTGGCTCAAGGAAGGTAACAAAAACTGGAAATATGAAATAATTGCTTTTAAGGTGCAAAATCATGCTACACCGTTTTGTCCCTTTTTGGCGAACATAAGAATTGAAATAAAAAATGATCAATTATACCTTTGCAAGTAACTTGGCTAACAGCTACATTTTAAGATAGTTAGGAGTTGGGGTATGTTATACAAGCTTGCCAGGGATGGACACGCCAATAATGTTGGAATCAACCAAGCGCCAGATGGCCTTTTTGCGGGGAGATATCTGACAAACGGCTGTTAGCAGTCATGGCCACCAAGCATCCCTTCATTCTGCATGTTGTGAAAAGGATATTGGGTGGGGAATTTCTCAGAGCCTATCATCGGTATCGGGCGAATTCTGATATCCCGGCCATGTTTGTGGCCATGTCGATCTATATGGGAGTGAGCAAGCAGCGAGTCAAGAAAATGACTCAAATGATCTTCAGACAATGTTTTTTTGGGTGAAATTGACACAATCCTGGATATTGTTGATGCCAATCTTCGCACCCCACTGCTACAAAATTACTATATGTCTCTCGGAGCGAGTGTGGAGGTCAAGAAATTCGTGGTGGTGCAAGCTCTTGACCAGGTAAGTCTGGTCGTTGAATGGGATGTTAAGGACCGGAATATCTCCTTCCTGTTAAGGGCTATTGGCATACTGCCCAGGTTTAGCAAGTCATGGAAAAGGCAGTATGTCTTGGTGGAGGATTTGCATGGTAGGCAGGACATCGGTATCCAGGAAAACGACAAGGTAGACCCGGATAATGATTGGCGGTTTGGTCGCGGGGAGGAGTGGAATCTGGATGACGACCGACTTTCTAAGGAAATGGCGGACTCAAAAGCCCATGCAGATTGTGGACTGGAATGCTCGGTGGTCCTGCGAGTGGTCTTGGTCCAAAAAGCAAAAGCCCAAGAGCATAGCTCGGAGGAAGAGGCGGACGACGACCCAAAATTCGTCAGCCCCGACGATGCGGATGTAGGAAACACTTGACCCAGAGGATACAGGTTTTTTTTTCAATTTTTGTTATGTCTTGTTTGGCCTCTATTGCATATAGCTAGGATGTAGGTTGGTCAATTTACGGACTCTGGCCATGTAGCTTTAGCAGGGATAATAGCTTTTAGTATATAGCAGGATTTACAAATCTGGAAGACAATACATCGTATTAATCTTTTTATATTAATATAATGGGTGCTGCCCTTCTTCAACTATTTTCTTATTAAAAAAAAAAGTTAATTTGGCTAATAGAGTCAGAATAACAGGCAATTGTCTATCCACGCTTCAGAATGCACATTTGACTGGTATTTATAGTGAAAATCAAAATACTACTTTTTTATTTTCAATTAATTAATACTAACAATCAAAATGCACATTGGAACATAGTTTCCCTCCATAGAATTTTAAGGCTTGACTGCCCCCTAATATTCTAAAGGGCCCCCTAATCCCCTACAATTCTATGGGGGAGGTAGCTCGATCGTAGGAGGCTAGCACTTTCAAAAAGTAGGGGGTTTCCTTATACCAAATTCTATGGTAGTTCTCGATTCTAGCCACTATCGAGTGCCCCGCCCCTAAAATTTGATGGTAGGGGCAACACAACTTTGAGAAGTTCTGCCCAAATAGATATAGTTGCATGGGCATGTTACGTATAGAATCTCGTCATCACTCTAGCAAGCTAATTAATTAGGGGTGGAACTAGCCTGAGCCTTTCGATTCTATGCGTAACATGCAAACTTTGTCAGGTTGGGTGGTTGAATAGGCCTGGCTAGGAATAGGCATCACTCTAGTAGTCTACTCAACTCGAAGGCTACACTGTAGGGGTTGGTGAGAGGAAGCGGCAAAGGTAGGACGCGTCTATTCTGGCTCCAAAACAACACTGTCGTACAAATGACATGCATCTGGAGCCCATTGACATACATCCCTCCCATGTCCACTTGCTAGGATGGCGTGGAGGTAATGGACCCACACAACCTATGACATGGAGACATATGGCTCATCTGAGGTCGGGAAGTGTTAATCGCACTGTTTCCGTCCGGTTAGACTTAATGGGCAGCATGCGTCCACCGCTCACCGGTGTCGTTGCCGGTTTTTGTGCGTTTGCAGGGTAACGTAAACGTCCCGTCCCATACTCCGCCTTTTTTTTTCATTTGGGCTGTGGGGTTCGGGACGCATCTATTATGGCTCCAAAATGGCACCATCGTACAAACGACATGCATCCGGAGCCCATTGACAGACATCCCTCACATGTCCACTTCCTAGGATGGCGTAGAGGTAACAGACCCACACGACCTATGACGTGGAGACATCTAGTTCATTTGAGGTCGAGAAGTGTTAACCGCATTGTTTCTGTGTGGTTAGACTTAATGGACAGCGTGCATCCATCGCTCATCGGTGTCGTTGCCGATTTTTGTGCGTTTGCGGGGTAACGTAAACGTCCCATCCCATACCTCGCTTTTTTTTTCATTTGGGTTGTGGGGTCCCTCACCTCCCGGCGCTTTATTGTTTTTAATTAAAAAGCTTAACTAAACCTATTTAATAAATTTAAAATTTAAATTTAAAATAAATTAATAAATTTATAATTTAAATTTAAAGTAAATTAAAATAATATAATATTATATTTAATTAAAATGAATAAAAATATGAACTAAATTAATATCATATATCTGATTATGTTAAATTATTTTTGGCCATCTCTTATTAATATAATGGTAAATTATGTTTTTTATTAGTTAATTATAAGTTTTTTGGTCAAAATTTTATACTATTTCTCTATCCTTTTTTTTTAATATGTAGGTAATCAATGTGGTAAAAAAAGTCAAGCTATAATATTTTTTCTTGTTGATAGTTAATGTAGTCAAGATGAGAAATATTTTATAATAAACTTCTATTAATTAATTCATAGGCTTATGATAGCCAAAGTTATGGCAAAACAAAAATTTCATATAGGTCTTTTAGTAATATTTATGAACAAAATTGATTTTAGATGTAGTCCTAAAATTTGATCCAAGAAATAAGTCATATGTATATTTAATTATGTTCAAGGATTATTGGAAAGCAAAATTATAAACCCTAACAAACTCAACATTGTATATAATTTCCTTTCCATTGAAATCACTAAATGCAAATATGCAACTATATCTAATGAATAACCAATTCATATGTTTTCTTTAAAACTCTAAATATCATATATGAACTCATCAATTTTGTAGCATAAATACAATAATACACCAAAGTGTACATATAAGTGAATCACAATAACTTCATTCATCCCATAGGAGGCAACCCTCCTAAATCAAGAAGGTGATAATTCAAGAGATATTGAGTGAATAAGACAAAGAATAAGGTATAGAAGCATACCAAAATTTACTTAAAACCTTTTGAACAAGCTAGACAAGGAAATTTTCAATTCTCTTTCGATATTTCTTAAAGAGAAGAAAAATAATGCACAGATCAACATAAATTATGGTCAAGAATATGTAACAAAATATCGAATCACTACAAGCAAGGGTTGGACCAAAAGAACACTTATGAGGATGTTCTTGTTATTCTACTAGGCACTTAATTAGTTTTTTAGTATTTTGTATCACACTTCATTGTGATTAGCATGTGGTACTTAAACATTGTGTGAGATAATTGGATTGAATTTATTATGATTTTAGTCCTCTTCTCCTCCATCAATTGATAGCTAATGTTGCAAGTGTGACTCTATATTTTGTGTTGGTGTAAATAATTATTCATCTTGGATATTATTACACTTACTTAAGTTTACTTAGGAAATGCATTTCATAGTAGTTTGGGTATGAGACACTTGGGTGTTTGTGCCACATTGGGATAGTGTGTGTAGGAGAAATTCCACCTTTTATGGTGTTGATCTTGTTGTTACACTCCACATTCAGTGGGTGATCCACCTCATGTGGACTATTATATTATTTCTCCTACCTACCCACACCTATTTCCTACCTACCCTTGTTTCTTATTGAGCCACATGTCATGTTTGTGTGCTCACATATCCCTAGCCTTGCCTATATAAGCAAGCTCATCTACATTGTATGTAATTTTGACATTATTATTGATCATTTTCTATTGATGATAATACAGTTTATTCTTGTCCTATATTGTGTCTCTATTTTGTACATTTCATTGAGCTCTTGATCTTGGCAAGATCTCACATGGTATCAGAGCCATTGGGGCTTCATTGATTCGTCTTGAAGAGGCATTATTGCGACGTCAAGAGGCGGATCTGAGGAGCAGTATCTTTTGGAGGCGTCCTAGACCAAATCCGACCCCGCCATTGCGTCCAGAAGGCCGTTTCCATGAATTTTGGTTATAAAGTCGGCCTATTTTGGTGAGAAAAAAAAATTTCGCCAATTTTACTATTATTGTATGAATTTCGAAAAAAAATTATATTTTCTGAAAAAATTTCAAAAAAAAAAATCAAAAAATTTTCGAAAAATTAAAAAAAAAAAGGCAAAAAAAATTTCGGAAAATTTCTCAAAAAAAATAAAATAAAAAAAAGCAATTTTTGGGGGGTCCGCAGACCCCCCCGTGACTTGCCGTACCCTGCAGGTCTGCAACACCGGTCCACATCACCCGTGCCGCTGCCACCTCCGGCGTCCTTAGCTGCGGCCCCGTCCTCCCGTCAGCCCCCTCGGCTTCCGTTCTCCCATCGGTCGCATCACCTGCCGCCGCCACCCGCGTTGGTACTTGTCGGTCTCTGCTCCGGCCGCTTCCACCCCGCCGCCCAGCGATCGCTCGCCTGCGCCACTCTCCGACGCCCGCTAACACACGCCGCCAGCGAAAGTTTTTCGACGACCACCCAGCGTCCGACCCCGCCACGCGGAGCCCAGTCGGCTACCAGGACCCCGCCACGCGGCTCTCGCACAGTCGTCCGTACGACACGTCACCCGCCACGCAGAGCCACCAGGTCATCGCACACGTCACCAAATCTGTACAGTACGGCCTGCATAGTCATCTACCCAGTCAGCAGTCCATACAGTACAGACACCCAGTCAGCAGGGAGGCGAAGTTTTTGCGACAGTCATACGGCCGTCAAATTTAACCCCGCAGTTTGCTGATGTCATCATTTTTCAAAAATTTTGCAGGCCCCTCTCATTTGCATTTCTGATTTTGCAGTTCAACTTCAAACGATGATATCTTACTCATTTTTGCTCCTTTTTTCGAGCAATTTTTTTTTAAATGGGCTAGAATTTTGTGCTCTCCACAATGGTGAAGAAATTTTTTGATTTTGATGCACTGATTTTTCAGAAAATGCAGTTTTTGGTGACTGTACCTGAGTAATCCCAGTTTTTGCAACTTCAGAGGCTTCGTTTAGGGTCATACGACCTCCTTTTCAGGTGTCATTTTGTTTGAAAGTGCGTATTTTTTCATCTACTTTCACATGATGCTATCAGATTGATGCCATTGTAAGTAGAAATTGTACTTTCAGATTTTGGCCATTTTTGGCTCTCTTGGTACTTGTATATTTGCTTGAATCTCAGTTAGATTCATTGCACTATTGATTGAAGTCTCTTGTATCTCATTTGAGAAGTTGTAAAATTTGCATCATAAGTCCACTTTGCCTTGTTTTGCAAGTGGCTCATTGTAATCGCACTAAGTATAAAGTGCCAAAATCATCACTTTGGGGGGGTACTTTGATTGAGTGAATTTGGGGGGGTGTCTCTTGTTCTTTTGTGCTCTTGTGTTCCTTCATTTTTGTTGCTATGGGTTCTTCTAAGTTTCCTCTCTTAACTCCTCATAATTATGCTACTTGGAAAATTGATGCATGGAGTAAACTTATGGAAAAAGGACTCACTCATTACATTGATGGAACTATTGTTGCTCCCACTGATCCTAAGGTTGATCCAGTTGGTCACTTGGATTGGCTCACTAAAAATATCATGGCAATTGGTACCTTAAGAAAGTATGTATCAAAGGATCTCATTTTTCATATTGAGAAGTGTACTCTAATCAAGGATGCTTGGCAAAAGTTTCAAGACTTGTATGGTCAAGTTGATGAGATTAGGGGATATCAAATTGATAGTGATCTCACCATGTTAGATCCCAAGAACTTTGATACTATACAAGATTATGTCACTAAGGCAAATGAGTTGAGGGCACAACTCAAAGATTGTGGCATTGATAAGAAGGATACTCAATTGATATTCAACTTGATAGGCAAGCTTCCACAAGAATATGCAACATTTGTTTCTAGTTTCCAAACCCATAGGATGACAATGGGTTCAAGCTACAAAATGCCTACATTTGATGCTTTCAATGAAATGTTGATGATGGAACAAACTAAGTTGATAAGCATGGGCATTCTTAAGGCTTCTAAGTCTCAAGCATTAGTGGCAAATCAAGGGAACAAAGGAAATCAAGGAAAGGACAACTCAAACAAGAAGAAATGGCAATCAAAGCCTAAGGACAAAGCACCATCTTCTCCACAACAAGGAGATTCATCCTCTTCCAAGAGAGATAATTCACCAAAGAGGGAGAGACCTACTTGTGCTTATTGTAAAAAGATTGGTCATGAGGAGCATCATTGCCATTCTAAGAAGATTGATGAGCTTACACATATCATCAGAAAACATAACATTGATTTGCCTAAAGTCTACAAGAAGGATGATTCATCAACTTCCACTTCCTCACATTCAAAAGGAAAAGGGCAAGCATTCATGGCTTCTACAAGTGGGAAGACTCACTCTTTTGGAACAAGAAAAGGAAAAGCTCTATGTGCTACTATTAGTCATAATTCAGAGAGATGGCTTCTAGATTCAGGGGCTTCTCATCATATGGCATCTTCGCAGTCTATGTTCTCTACATTTGAGCCTTGCACCATGCCACATATTTTGATGGGCAATCATACATACATGGATGTGATTGGGAAAGGATCTATTGACATTGGGGATAACTCCTTCAATGATGTGTTGTGTGTACCCCACTTGACAAACAATCTCCTTTCTATCTATCAAATCACACATGGCGCAACTAAGAGAGTTGTGGATTTCACACCTGAGTCAGTTTTCATTAGAGACTTGGAGACTAGAGCTATCATTGCGACTAGGGTGGTTGATCATGCATCTCGGTTATACTCCTTTTCAGATTTTGTTGATGATGATGATTTCACATTTGATGATTCTATACATGATGATCACACTTCTTGTGATGGTTCAGATTTTGAGGAGAACTTTGGGCACTTGAACATGGGGATTCTCACATGTGACCCCATTCTTGAGCCTTGTATTTCATCTCCTCATATTGATATCACATCACCTATTGCACCTGATGATGTGGATAGTGCGACAGTTTTGCCTTCATGTGATTCAGTGCAGCAGGATATTCATTGTCTTCCAGCTTCAGATTCATGGGATGATTACTTGACAGATATTGCAGGTTTGTTTGTGGAATCCTACATTGCAGATTTGGGAGACATCATTGATGACATTCATCTTCTCTTTGATGAAGGTGATCCTTCTTCGATTGTTGCGAGGGCACACTCTGACCCTCTTATTCATTCTCTACATGATCATTCTTTTGAGGTTGACATGATTGTGGATACTTATGTACAGCAGTTGGAGGAGGTCTCTTTATGTTTTGAGGAGACATGTGAGTCTTTGGGGACCCATCTTGCATTGCTTAGTTGCATTGTAGACTTAAGTGCATTCCCCTAAGTTGCACTTAAGGGGGGGTGTTGGTGTAAATAATTATTCATCTTGGATATTATTACACTTACTTAAGTTTACTTAGGAAATGCATTTCATAGTAGTTTGGGTATGAGACACTTGGGTGTTTGTGCCACATTGGGATAGTGTGTGTAGGAGAAATTCCACCTTTTATGGTGTTGATCTTGTTGTTACACTCCACATTCAGTGGGTGATCCACCTCATGTGGACTATTATATTATTTCTCCTACCTACCCACACCTATTTCCTACCTACCCTTGTTTCTTATTGAGCCACATGTCATGTTTGTGTGCTCACATATCCCTAGCCTTGCCTATATAAGCAAGCTCATCTACATTGTATGTAATTTTGACATTATTATTGATCATTTTCTATTGATGAGAATATAGTTTATTCTTGTCCTATATTGTGTCTCTGTTTTGTACATTTCATTGAGCTCTTGATCTTGGCAAAATCTCACATTTTGGGTCATAAGAATATTTTTCCAATAAATTAAATGTTCACTATACAATTCACAAAAAGTATATTTAAACAACTAAAATTGACACATCATCATTCCAACTCATCTATTGTCATTTTATTTCTAATTAATCATTTGTATTTGATTAATTATTTTATTTTCTTTCTAAAATTAATTAAATAATAAAATTTATTATTATTGATTCCTATTTCTAACGTTTACTCCACATCATTTTTCTATAAGCTCCCTTAGGTAAATAAATCTCTATCTCACCCCCATCTAAAAATTCAATAAACACTAGAATATTTAATTAATCAAACACCTAAGAAAAATTAATTAATATTCCTAATCATTTGTGCATGCCTAATAATAAATATTCAAATATATATGTTCTCAATTTCTCAAGTAGGTGCATATGTCATATCACTTGTACACTTGCAATACTTAAGGCATAGGAGTTATTTTCACATCCCTCAAAAAAAATACTTTTTAGATCCTTACCATCCACTCTATCCAAGACACGTGTCACTCACCCTTGATTCCCCTTGAATCATGGAGAGACATTGAGTTCCTTAATTACAAGCATGAAACTTGTTCTCTTCTTATGCTCCCAATCCTCTCAAGCCATGAGAACCTTTGGTCTCTCCAACTAATCTAGGCCCTCTATTTTCTCACACAAAAATCTATAAATTTGTTGCAAACCAATCCATTTGAACGAAATTCTTAGATGTTACACATTGTTGTATTGTCATTATGAGAATTTAATATTATAGTCTACCCAATTTATATCCTTGGATATGAATATCATAGCTTGGTGCATTGATAAGGCACGGTGGACAAAAATATTTTGTATGCTTTCATTATATTAATTTTCTTTTGTTGTGACTAAATTGTGTGTCTATGTGAGCTATATTGGTTAACTTCATACTTTAATTGTCTATGTATAGTCACATTTTTGTGTATACAGCATATATAATCTTAATCCTAAATATGCACAAATGGTTTAACATCAAAATTGATGGAATCACACACACACACACACACACACACACACAAAATCATTTCTTATCTTTGATCACAATTGGACACACTAATATGTGCCCCGATATTCAATATCTTGGTGACAAATCTCCCCTCTAGTTGACATCACATGTTGTTGATAAGTGAATTCATTGTCTCATTTACACTCATCGTGAATGTAAAAACTACAATCATGAGCTTGATTTCTTTTATTGCATGGTGTTTTTATTTAAAGCTTCAATATTATTTCTTTTGAATGAGTCTTTCAATGACATAATCTACACTTGCTCTAGCCTACAAAATTTTATATTTTTCTATAGACGTAGCTAATAGAGATAACATGTAACCAATCAATAGAATCTGAACTTGTTATTTGACTTCTAAATGGATGATATGATGATGTTCCTATGGTTTGTTTAAAGATCCTTCAATTTTGTCTCATCTATGCATTTTCAAGGCAAGAAGTGTCATGTTAGTAGAGGTTGTAAGTTGTGTTGAGTGTTTTGACAAGTTGAAGTGAATACAATCATTTTCCTTCAAGCAATTATTGAATTTAAAACTTTCCTATGAATCAATTATATACTACATGTTTCTAATTTGAGTTGCGAATGAAATTTGACCTCCATTGAAGTTGATTGTGATTTTAGGATAGCAAGTAGAATCTCAAAATTTTAGTGCATCACCTCCTAGGGCTAGTAGTTTTCAATTCAAAAGCAATCTTTCTATCGTTTTCTCTTGTCAAGTGCAATAATTTTAGGAGGTTTTCCAAGGGAAGTATCCCATAATATGGAGGTTCATCCTTGTTTTAGGTCACTCATAGCTTGAGAAAATCCCCATGTTGTGCAAGATTACTGAGTTTTACATCTTAGCATTTGGGCACAATCCTTAGTAACAATAGCAAATTCAACTATTCGTCGTTTCGCGGGGCAAAAGGAAATGGCGGCCATGCAGCCTACAAATCAACAAAAGCAACTAACACGCTATGTTAGTCGAATCTTCCACCAACACGCTACGTGCCTAAACAATGTTCCATGAATCTCTCTCTCTCTCTCTCTCTCTCTCTCTCTCTCTCTCTCTCTCTCTCTCCCCCTCTCCCTCCCATTCTTTATCTCTGAAGTCTCTCCCTCTCATCCTCTCTCTATCTCACTCTCCCCTTCTCTCAGGTGTATCTCTCTCTTATTCTCTCCCTCTCTCCTCCCCCTCCCTCTCCCCCTTCTCATTACCTCTCTTTCTCACTCTCTCCCTCTCTTCGCACCTCTCTCTCTCTAGTCTCTTATACTCTCCTTCCATCCCTTCCTCCCTCTCACTCAGACTCTCTCTATCTGACACCCTCTCTTTCTCTCTCTCTCACCTTCCCTCCCTCCATCTCTTTAGTCTCTCTTTCTCGATCTTGATCACGATCAAAGTCGCAGCTAAATCTGTTGATCGCGATCAATGATCTATAATTTTTTTTAAATTTCGTGTTATTGACTTTTTGTTTGATTGACGTGTGGTTTTGGAGCCAGTTTAGCTGCAACCATCGTATAACATGAAGGTAACCATGAGATAACATTTCCGATTATTGACTAGATTTCGTATAACACGAAGGTTGCTATAGGATAACATGACAGATTATTGACCATATTTTGTATAACACGGAGGTTTTTTACATGAAAAAATGGTAGACTGCTCACAAGATTTCGTAATATAGTCAATAATCTGTCATGTTATCTTGTAATAACTTTCGTGTTATATGAAATCTGATCAATAATCTGCAATGTTATCTTGTGGTTACCTTCATGTTATATGACATCTTGTCAATAACCTATCATGTTCGAAGACTGTAATATATCCCAGATCTGAGTTATGATGAACTCAGCATAAAAAAGAAGAATGCATGCATAACACGAAGGTAAGTTGAAAATAACAGATCTCGACGAAGTTTATTTTTTGAGTTCATTATATTCTTATTTACTTTCTGAGTTCATATTTTGAGTAGATTTAGTATTTCTCTCCTCTTCTGCATCCCTCCTCTCTCTAGGTATCTCCCTCCCTTTCTTTCCCCCTCCCTCTATATCTCCCCATCTATACATACCCCCATATCTATCTTGGTACCCCAGACTCTTTTATTTTGTCTTCCTCTAGTATTCTCTCTCTACTATCTAGGTCATCGCCTTTCTCTCCTCTCTCTAGGTCTCACCCCCTTCCTCTCCACCTACCAACCTCTGCATCCATGTCTCATTACCCACCTCTCTATCCCCCTCTATCTATCTCAATCCTCTATCTCACCATCTAGGTCTCTCATCTCTCTTTCCCCATCTAGTTCTCTCATCTATCTATTTGTCCCATCTGGTTCTCTACCTCTCTCTCCCCCTCTATCTCCCTCCCCCTTTACACCTATCTATTTCTAAAATATCTCCTTCTCTTCTCTCTCTTTCCTCACCTCTTTATCTCCTCCTTCCCTAGGTCTTTCACTCCATCCATGTCTACCTCTCCCTCAATCACTTCTTAATCCTCTTATTTCTCCTCTTATCCATCCCTCCCATTTCTAGGTATCTTCATTCCTTTCTTCCCTTCTCCCTTTCTATATTTTGAAGCTTATTATAATAAGAGCAACCCCTTACCACATTTTATAAGGAAAGTATAGGGCATTTTATAAAACAATGTGTTTCAAAACATAGTGTGTTTCAAAACATAACGTGCTTCAAAACAGTGTGTTTCAAAATATAACGTGTTTCAAAATACACTATTAATCTGCATTTCACAACATACCCAACATCTATTATCTATGCAATTCCAGCTCCAAGTGCACATTCCTATCACTCATCTCAAATGATTGGTTTGGTATCACAACCTTCCTTTTCAAGTATCAGAGGTTTGCACACCCCAAAAAAATGAATAATATAATTTTTTATTTTTAAAACATTATTATATTTATTTAATATGAATAAAATATTCCTTCTTGAGGTCTTTGAATCACTCCCTCCCTCATTTTATCTATCTTTCTCTTTATTCTTCCCTCTCTCCTCTTATCTCTCCCTCCCTTGTATAGGGTTTAGATAATAGGTTGCAGGATATAAGGTTTGTGGTATAGGGTACAAGGTTTAGAGTACATAGGGTTGAGGGTATTGGTCGTATTAAAATTTTTGCATGACATATTAATTAATTAATTGGACGTGGCTTAATTAATCAAATTAATTTATCCAATAGAGGTATGTGCACCCCAACAAAAGTGTATTCCTTAGGGTAAGGGAAATGTGAAATATTCTATGAATGAAAGGGAAAATAAGATGTAAATATAGCATACTGCAACACATGTACAAGATTAGTTCATGATCTATCAAGCTTAGCATCCACACACATGTCTTTTTTCATGATGGCTATTATATGTTTTTTTTTACCTACAATTTACAACATACCTAACCCATGTGAAGGAGTGGAATGTGAGAGAGAACCTTGAGAGAGAGAGAGAGAGAGAGAGAGAGAGAGAGAGAGAGAGAGAGAGAGAGAGAGAGAGAGAGAGAGAGAGAGAGAGAGCCCAAGTGAAAGAGGGAAAGAGAGGGAGGCTCAAAAGGATTAATAGACCAAGGATTAAAAACAATGTGGAATACACTTTTATGTAAAACATAATGTGGAATACACTTTTGTGTAAAACATAATGTGGAATGCACGTGTGTAAAATATATCTCAAACGATTGGTTTGATATAACAACCTTCCTCTTCGAGTAATAGAGGTATGTGCACCCCAACAAAAGTGCATTCCTTATTTTATGTTGTTGTATGATAACTAACACATTTCTCAAAAAAATGTGACTTGTTCATAACCCTAATATTCAAACTTCATATTGTGAGGCTTTGAGAGTAGCTAAATTTAATGAGATGAGGCTTCAAACAAATTTTCATAAGCAAGAAGGGCAAGAATTTTGTTTTCATAAGCAAGAAGGGAAAGAAATTTGGTTGAATAGGTCAAGAAATTATGTTGGATGTAGTTCATGTTAGGTTATTTTTTAGTTGGCTAAATTCCTCTATTAACCAAAATGACTTAGGACACTTGGTAATCTTGAGAGGTAATCTTTTAATTTATGATTATATGATTTTTTGTTACTATCTAGAGTATTATTTGAAGAGGTTACAAAATATGTTTCTCTACTATTGGTAATTTGAATCCTTCTATTGAAATTTTTTCTTATATCCGATTTCTTGAAAATATGACAACTTTTAAACATTTTTCAACTATTGAGATGCCCATATTAATATAATGTCTCATTTGAACTTTTAGCCACTAAAATCTAATTTTACCCATCATTTTTATCCTTAACCAAATTATATAGACAACAAAAAAATCTAAACTATTTCAATTACACGAGTAATAAAAGATTATAGAAAATGTGAGAAAGAACAACTATATTTCTTTGTGCTTAAAGATACATAAAATACAACATGAGTCATTATTCACTTTTTATTATCAAATGAATAAAAATATTATCTTCAATATCAAATACTCATTTGTAAGCATCAAATGCATAAGATTGTATAACCTGTCACCACTACAAATGTGCTTTTTTCAAACCATTTATGCAATCAATATTTATTCTTCCATTATTAAAAAAGAGAAAACGGATAAAATCACAACAAGAATTCACTCCTGCAAGCACTTTTCACCATTCAAAAGCCTATCATATACAACATATCAAAACAATTTTTTGTGTTGTTGGACCTGATAATAACCATGTCACACACAACCCACAGAAATAAAAAATCTGACAGTTGTTTAAATGAAGATGCCACTAGATATAAAATGAAAAAAGCAAATCTTCTTTGATTTTCTTAAAAAAAATTGCCACCATTTTCTACACCCATTCTTTGTATTTACCTCTCCATAATATGCACTCCATCCAACGAACTTGCCACACCTTGACCCACAAATCAGTTGTGCATCATCTTTTCTCTCTATGCACTCCATCTTTGTATCTACCCAATATTGACCCACAAATAGTCTCCTCTATTCCATCCTACAAACACCCCTAAAACATACTCTCTTCTATTCCCTCTGCTTAAATATTTGAATATGCTTCGCTACCATTTTTATCCGCTTGTGTCCCATATTTTCTTACTCCCATCTAGTTTTCTTTTCATGGCTGCTTCTTTGGCATCCCAAATGGCAAAGCATGGTTATACAATGAACGGGTTAGAATCTATAAAAAAAATTGATACTTATAATTAATTTTAAAAAAAATCTTACAAGAACTTGAATTTCATGTTTCCTAAAACAATGTCCAAATTGTGGCATAGAAGAAATTTGACCTGCAACAATAGAAGCATAGTGGTATTTGCATCCATTAAAAAATCAAAAACAATACATTTATAAAATAAAAATTTCCTTTCTAAATGCAAAGACAACAAAAAATAAATTAAAAAAATCATGTTTCAATGGCATACCTGCTTTCAGGGTTTCATGGCTCGCTGCTGCTCGTGACCGTGAGAGTGGCCGACAAATGTTAGCCGCGTGCAAATGCTTTTTCGCCAACTGCAAAATGGCAACATACCTCCACGTCATCCCGATGGTGGGTTCCAGAATGTGTCTCATTGCATCATGAGAGGGCATGCAATTTTGGAGCGGCATCATGACATGGCATGCCGTTTTGGAGCCAGGATAGCTACAACCACAAAGGTAATGTTGCACAGGTCACCAAATAACAATAACAATTTATTGCTCCTTCGAAGATTTTAACAAATCTGGTTTATTTGGCACCATCTATATCCCGCAACAATTTATTGCTCCTTAAAATCTAACAGACGCCACAATTCCTATTAGCTTGAAAAAACTATGGTTTCTTTTGAGGGCCCTCTTCCTCTAGACATAAGCTTTTCCCGAAGGGAGATTAAGGCAACCTTCCTCTGCTACTAAAAGTAGAGGAGTCTGCTCATCGAACTAATTTGATATCTCATAGGCAACTCATTGAAGATTCTAAGATAATAAATTTGGCAGGCAACTCAAATAATATACTTATCCTCTAAAATAGATTTAAGGACCCATTTTAGATGACTCCATCCCCGAGTTTTTTTGTTTCGTTTGTAGTTTCTATTTTGTGTCTTTAAGGGATTATAAGGATTAAGTTGATTAAAGTTTGAAGTGGTTGTCGGACCTCTTTCCTTAGATTGGTTGGTTCAGGCAAGCTAATGAAAGTATAGCTGAAATTGTCTTTTGACAATTAATTTAAAGGAACAGGGGCTCTCTCTTTCCTTAACTCAAAATTGCATTACCAAAGAGTAGGGAAAAGAAGCAAACTCTACTGCAAGCTTTTAAATCTTGTTTTGATTAGGTTCAAAACATTTTACTTGCGATGAAAAACCATTTAACATAAAATGATTGTAGTGGAAAAACGTCAGTACCCAATAAGACAGAAGTATCAATATATGTAACCAAATGCATGTGTACAGTAAACTATAATTTTGAAGCATTGTATGTAAACTCTGCTGTTTGTGGACAAAATGCAGGAAATAATAAATGTTAGAAAACAAAACTCTGAATTTTAAAAATATAGAGTTCACTCCGTTGAAAGATTCACATCCAGCATTCAAATTTGGCCAACCCATAAGTTAATCAATATTAATCACAATTGCAAACAAAAATCAAAATAGATCGAAAACTTCATGTGCCATACATAATCTTCTGTTAGATCATTTTTAACCTTACTCACATCAGACCACAATACTAAAGCAAAAGCAGTTATCAGTAACAAACAAACTTGGACGATAGTACACAACCAAAAACAAATTTGATTAGTAAAGGTCATCTTTAATGGTGAATTTCTGACAACATTAATGACTTGTTCATCCAATCGGCACAATAGCAATTATCGACGGTTTGTTTGTACCATTTTTTATTAAACAGACGTTGTAAGCGCAAAGGGTGGAAACAAAACAAGGTAACCTGGGTCAATAACAGACATCTATTTGGATGCAGAGGCAATGGCTTTTGCCTACTAGAGAAGGGTTTATATTTTTTATATTAATTTCTGTTAAATATTTATTCTAAATATAAATTACATCTTGAGCAACTTACTATTCGTTCAATTGATGATCTCATTATTTCGTCAGAAAAAAAAGATTAATTACTATCGACAAATAAGGTGAATTACACCACCAGCACATCTATGTAATGTTTTCCAATGCCTACTAAAACATCAGCATTCTGCGAAAACCGAGGCCATTTTCAAGGGTACCTTCAGCTAAAAATGGACACTTGCATGTCTTTTAACAGTGATTCCAACAGCAGAATCGCAAATTAAAAAAATATTGGTTTCCAACATAACAGACTAAGTATTTGTATATATCATAGCCCATCACTAGCTTTGCTGGCTGGAATACAAGATAATATTATTGAAATCGTTGCCCAAAATTCACATTGCTTCCTTCAGTACAAAAACCTCTTTTGAGGTTTAGAAAGTATAATGGTGTGCAGACATGAGGATGTTGCAACACTAAGTTTTGATAGCAAATTTATTACCACAAAAAATCATAAATGCTGGACTAAAATGTTAAACATTTGTCGTAACCAAATGGACGAATACCAGAGTGAATAGAACTACTAATATAAACATTTTAATCTTTTGAGATTAAATCCATCATATCTTATCAAATTCAAAAATTTGTGAGTTCATAATATAAAAAATTTGTGAGTTCATAATATTAAAAATTTGTGAGCCAGCCCATATCCAACCCCATATTAGTTGGAGAAAATCAACTACACCATGGTAGGCATTGAAGCATCTGCTGTCTCTGCCGAAGGACCTAACAGAACAAATTCTAGCTAGGACACATTTTCAACCAATAACACACTATCCAAACAATGAATCGACCATCTTGGTCGAACAATGAGATTCAGGGATATTCTCCAATCACGACTTCTCAAGAAACTGACCTTGTTACCAAGGAGCTCCACATCCTTCACTGCTTAAATAAGAAATGATATGCCTTTTTGTGAGCTTTTTTATCACGACTTAAAAGGACTTTAATTACAGCCCAGCCTTTTTCTGAGATTTCGACTTCTGCATGAAGGATGCTTAAACACCCATTTAAATAGTTTCAGGCCAAATATCTGAAAGTGTTAGGATTATCTTTGTCCCTTTCCAGGTATTCCCGTGTGATCAGGTCTTCAATTCGCTTTTTGATTGCCTTGAAATCAGGCTGCATGAGCAAAATTTGTTAAATTTAGTAAACTAACAGCCTTATTTCGTAAGCAATCTAATTCATTTTGCTACTGTTAATGTAATAATATATTCAGCATCCAATCATTAACTCACCTTGAACATTCGTCCAAGTTGCTCAACGCATTCCATAACAAGCTGTTGGTGAGCCAAAATTTTTCTACTCTTCATGATTCTTACAATTGACGCATCAATTGCATAACGTCTATCTTTATCCACATCCTCGATCACTTTTTTTTTCTCATCCACTGGTGGTAATGGAATCTGCAATCAGGTACAAACCAGTTCCCATGTGATCCACACACATTACTAGTTGTTAAAAACAAACAGACAATAGAATACAATTGTTGTATTAGAGTTCAAACCTTAATTCTCCTCATCTTATCAGTGAACTTTGAATTGAATTCGAAGTAATCTGTTTGTGATACAGTTTTTGTGTTTGGCTCTTTATTGAGAATTTTATGTTTTGCGCATGAAAGAGAATGTAGCAATCTGACAATGTCTTCATCAGTCAAATTCAATTGAGTCTTAACTTCTGAATAACTTAGCTTTTCCGATGCATTGAAGAGCAACAGTGCAGATGCCTGTGTATCATCATCACATAGAAAGAAAGTAAATTACATAACACGATTTATTCATTTTTCAGATTTCTAGTAGAGCCATTCTATAAGCCACCAATTATGATAACAAAATGTAAGTTGAAACCAGTGCATTCGTAGAGAACTATGCAAAGAATCAATGTAAGGTCATCACCAATTAACCATGACATTAACCTTGCTTTAACTTATCCTATCCAGCTAATTCTGAACAAAATACTGAAATAAGGAATTTACAATATCGACTCTAGTAAGAAATGACCTATAATGCCATTTTATATGAATTAAACAATCCAACTGCCACTAGTCAACCAAAAAAGCAATTACCTGGTATGTAGTAACAACAAGTTCCATAGGCTTAGGGTCAAACTTCCCGTTAATATTACAAGTACCCAGAGAATATATCCATGTAAGCTTTCTATGCTTTGTCTTTGTCTGATAGAACTGCTTGAACACCTCTACGCATCTTACCTGTATTAAGTAGCAAAAGTCAATAATCTAAGGTGCAGAAATAGGTACACCTAGAGGTGTGCTATATACAAAAAGGGCATACCATTTCAGCAGGCAGATTAAGATCAAATGATTTGTAACTGGGCCAAAACCCAGTTGTCAAAACTGTCACAGTCAAGTCTATGCCAGGATGTGCATGAGAGTTTTCGTTAAGATAATCATCAAAATTCCCTTGGTTCTCCTTTGCTAATGTTAAATCTGTAACCTACATACAAGCACAGATATTTTGGCAGTGCGTACAGTAAAATGAAGTTTATATAAGAATCATGGATTGGAAGTTTCTTGCTTAGGCAAATGTGACATACCATGCCCTCCATTTTAGAAGTAAACTGGCCACCACACTGTTGCTTCAATTTTGTCAATATGCTTCTTTCATGATCATCATTTGCACTTTTATCAAACAGAAGTCTACGTGCAAGCTTCTTCCTGTATTGTCAACAAATATAAGTATCCCAACACAAAACAAGATATGTTAGTCATTTAATATGGCATCCTATGGTCTGCAACATAACATTTGCAGTTCACCATGATGTCAAAAGAAAATTGGATAATTCTCCACAACATGTGAAAATAATTGACTGTAACATGTCATCACACCCTCATTTAAATTAGTCTCTCAAGTCATAAACTAGTATTGTTAGATCCATCTACATATAGAGTAAATCCTATACTAGAATTAGTCAACAGAAGCTACATGTGCAAGATTATCCTTGAATCTTCCATAGACTCTCTACTAAGATGAAAATCTCATGCAAAACATCAATGATGCAGACACCATAGATGTTGTAGGAGCAAGATTTCTCCTCCTTATGCAGTCTTTCATCCTAATTCTCGATAATAGATCATGGAGTGTGATCCGAAACATTGATGTAAAAGCTCACACAATCGAATCGAGAAATCGCAAGTTATCAACTCAATTGCCTTTGAGAGACTGTGCAGAGCAAAGCATTCTCATACTATCCATTTTTTGAAAAAAGGAGTATGTTAGCACAAACTAATGTACAATTTTTAAGAAATTGTCAAGACATTTCAAATGATTATGTTACTAAGGAATGAGAGCAAGGACTTCCTGCAACTCTGGTTTTATCTCAAAAACCTAATGACAAGTTTACATTAATCACAAAACTGTGGCAAATACATTAATTGAATCTTAAAACCAGTTCCAACAATGGTTATACTACCAACTATTTTAGACAAACGTAAAATCAAAATTGCCATCAACTTGCACATAGGTCATCTGAATGTTTTGTTTGCAGCTATATCTAAAACAGGCAAGCAGATTGATGGGTAAGGTTTGTACCAATCAACTGAAACAAAAAATTATATGAATGATTGATCTTAATTCTCTAAATAAGTTGCCTATCGCCATTGTCATTAAAGTTCTTACATGAGTGCATCAAGCCAGAGGCTGATTTGTGTTGAAGTTAGATAGAAAGATAGTGAAAAGAGATTAGGGACAGATTTTTTCTCTGCATCCTGACATTCTTCATTATTAACAAAGTCGGATTTAAATATAAACAAGATAATTTGCTGTAATACAAAGATAGTGAAAAGAAATTAAAGACAGATTTTTACTCTGCATCCTGACATTCTTCATTATTAACAAAGTAGGATTTAAATATAATCAGGATAATTTGCTGTAATGTGATCAAAGGCCCTGGTCATTCATTTTTGTCACATGGCACTTTTGCTCAATTTCAATAGTGTGTTGATTATAAGCTTGCTACAAATATTTTAATTTCAACAGCGCAAAGAGAATAAATTATTCTTCATAAAATGCACTAGACCCCACTCTTAACATCACATAGTATGCTGTTGTTTTAATTTATGATTTCAGCACACCTACCACCATTCCTCTCATGTAGTTTGAAGAAAGATATTTAAGAAGAAAGCTAATTCCATATTGCGTGTTGACTATAATCTTGCTATGAGAATACTGATTTCAACAGTGCAAAAAGCATGAAAGTATTCTCCATAAAACGCACTGGGACGCCACACTTAACATCATGTAGTATACTGTTATTTTAATTTCTGATTCTACATTTCCTCCCATGCAGTTTACAAAAGATATTTAAGAAGAAAACCAATTCTATGGTACACAGAACTAAGAAAGAAACAAACTAAACACTACATTGTCTTTTTTAGACACTACCGATTAAAGAAATGCTAACAAACATGTAGCCTTTCCATGGAAATTTACCTGTAAAATTCTGCAAATAAGTCTTTATCACTAATGTATGCGAGGAGCTTGACAACCTGAAATCATATGAGACAATAAGTTGGTGTATACAAAATCATTGGACAAGAACCAATATTGAAGCATGTCAGACAGAAATGCAACACAAACCTTTTCCAGTGTATCTTCAATATCTTCATCGCTCAATTTTTCACTGCCACCTTTTTTTAAGATATTGTCACAAAATGTAGCAAGCAATTCAGCACTTGTGCTTCCTGCAACTCCCTTGTTACAGAACACCTCAAATGCTTCCTTCAGTGCCTATAAATGGAATTAAGAATCCATAAGAAAGGTGCTTACATATTCTGCATGAAATCTATAAAGCTTAACTCAGCCAACTTGGATGAGCAAAAGGATGAAAACTATACTTTCACCTACCTTGTGGAAAAGGGAATGGTTCATAAAACATTCATTAACATATTGCAAGTACTTGTCATGCAATTCAATAACCTTCCTCACGAATGCCTGAAATGCAGGATAAAAACTAGTTATTATTCTACAGAATAACTCAAGGAATGAAATTGCATGCATATCTTGTACATGCCAAGCTAATCTCATTGTGCAATGTTTGACATGTACAAAACTCATTGCTACGACGTTTAAATCAGAAATGCCATGTATTGAACATATCCGCAGTTAAAAAATGCAAATAAGATTTTACCTGCTCCTGTGCACCAACCATGTCCTTCTTTTCTGCCTGGAATTCAATGTAAAGTGGAACTAATGTCAGCTGGCACCTAAAAGATGAAAAACTAAAATCTACTTTCAAATAAAAACTTGACATATTAGTCTGATCGTGGACTTATGCGAGAGAAGACATCAAACTAAATACAACTACAATATTACCTTTTTATTGGTGGCTGCATCTTCTGCATGCTTAACTAATGATGTTCCCTCACCAGTTACATGCTGCATTACAGAAAACAAGAGTAGGAAATCAAGTCATACAGAAATTTACTTATCAATAGAAAATATTGTGAATTCGAAACTAGACATTTTAGCAGATTATAAATCAAAATGTATACCTGCTTGAAAATCTGAGCCACAGGTTCCAAGCCTTTCGGTATCCTATAAAATAGCCTATACATCCTTGAAAGATCATCCACCTGTACCAAATTCAAAAACAGTAGAAAATTGGGAACAACAAACATATACTCGAAAGCATGGTCACAACTCCCATGCATGCAGCAATATTAAAGAAGAAAGTCATACCTTGTCATCTCTTAGCAATGCATGGCAACCTGAATGTTCCTTCTCCAAAAGCTGACTCTCATACTGAGATAGTAGTTCAGTTTGTACTTTCTGTAAAAAAGATCACAAATAATGGTAACCTTTTTCATCTGATTTTGAATTGTGGTTTCAAGTTAACTACAAATGCCAGTGCTTGTCATTTGTGAAGCCCTTGGGAGGTAGAATATTAAAACTTCTTTAAATTCTAAAACAAGCAGTTCAAATTGCAAGACTTAGCTAGTGGAAATAACTTTTCATTGACAACTTTTTATGGCTGGTTGAATCCACAGATTCTGATTGACATAATGAGCATTTAATAGAAAGCTTACCTCTAGCAATTTCTGTTCACTGCTAGAATGCAAATAATGGGCAACTCTCTCTTTTTCTCGCTTTAAACATTCCTCAGCCTGCGGTACAATAAAATATGCATAAACTTCTAGATGAAGTCCATTTTCAAAATTAAAATCAAAATTGTCAAATCATGCTCCCTATTCTAACTTCCCTTTCAGTACCGACCTTGAGCATATAATCTGGGCAAGAATCCTCTAGAATCCAGGAGGCAGCCTTTCGAGAATAATAAGAAGCAGTATCTTCCAACATGGCTACTTCAAAATCCTTTTCATAGAAATCCATGCTACCCATCCCAATCTCTACAAAGATGCCAAGAACATTTTTCAATAAAGCCCGATCAATTTGTTCTCCTTCACGTTCTCTATCAATCTGAGATAACATTAGTGGATTAGAAATTATTTTGTTAATGAAATGAAAATATCAAAAGGGTTAATGAAATGAAAATATCAAAAGGTGAAGGAACTTCTGATAATTTATCAATATTTGTGCTAACATACCAGAGTTATCACTGCATCCTTCACATTATTCCTAATTTCTTGGTAGACCTGCAAAAAGAAAAACATTATTCCAATATTGTTAATGTCATTTAGCATATTTAGGCTACTCACAAATATCCTACTTCCTTATATATGGTCTTTAAGTGAAAAGTAAGTTCAGAGTGAAAGTATGAACAGGAAGATCTCAGTATTGGATATCATCTCATACTGACCAGATCACGGAAGCATGTTAAACCAACTTCATTTAGAGCTGGCAGTGAGCGCCTAGCTATGAAATAGCGGTCCAAGTAGTTAAAAAAACGAGAAAGCCACCGAACCATTATTTTGTGATTTTCCCATCGCCTTACTAGTTCTCTCAACATAAACTCATCGTGCTTCTCCCTTAGGGCTGGTAGAACCTGAGTTTGACAATTAAGAGAATTGAAACAAAAACAAAGATGCACAGTCCAATGAACAACACACAACATCACTAATAACCAACAAAAAAATAAGGGAAAAACACGTCAAGATGTTTATAACAATAAAATATCAAAAGAATCAAAACTGGACACTGCATCAGAAAGTTAATGCATGATCACACGACATGGAACTTGGCACTCTGAAAATTCTCTATAAGATAAAAACAAAGACTAGTGCACCTCAGCAATTGACATACAATTAGATCTATCAGGTTTAAATACAAAATAATATGCAAATCCCAGTCATAAGGTCCGAACCAGCTCATTATGTCTGAAGCATTTTCTTATTTTTGAGCAATGATTAGCAACCACAATTTTCTTTTTATCCAGCAATTCTTTCTTGGGACCAAAATCCATATACATGATATTTATTGAGAACCTCTCTATCTTAGAGGACTTAGTTGCAAGATATGCAAGAATTATGGAGTGTTTTACATATCTAAACCCTGCAACCCATCTGCAATGGTGAACAGGCTATGGATTGGAAATTCATTTCTTTGGAAAAATGTAATCAACAGATGTCATGCAACCAAAACAGCTCCATTTTGAGGACATTACCCGATGTTGTGTGTCCCCTGCAATAGTTTACTCTTATTTTTGCATGGCATCATCATTCTGCAGTATGCTCTCAGACCAAACATCCAATTAACTTAATCACAAATAGGAAAACACAAAGACTAGAAAGCATCAAAATGTTACAGAGGTTTCTGTTTACTCATGTATTTTCTTTCCACTAAATATTGCATGTCTGCGCACAGATATAATAAAACATCTGACACTGTGTTGCCATATTGCATTACATCTCTGACACAGATCTCCGATTTTTCAAATTCGTCAAAAAACAGTGTTGGTACCTTTAGACTCTGTTCAACGAGTTTTACTCTTCTCGGGCAAATATTACAAACCTTTGGTTCCCTCGATATTAATTATTGTAAAGCTTTTTCCCTCCTTCCCTCAAAGTATATAGGTGCTTATGGATTTAAGTTATTTCCATTTAATTCTATGTAGTTGAGGAAACTTCGCTATATTATAACAAAGAATTGAGGTGTCTAAAGATTTACATTACATGAAAGGGAGACATAAATTCTTTCAAAGACCTATGCCAATTGCACAAGCATGAATCCCAATAACCATAGGCAGTGATAACTATGCACGGCCATTGAAAAATAAGTAGATAACAAATAATATTTATGAAATTTGCCCAGCGTCAAGATGCAGAGTATAGAATGTAACTCAGCTCATAACATGTTCAGATGTTAGAATTGCTTATTAGGTATAGCATGCGTTATAAAATGATACAGGGTCACATATGAATGCCTAGAATATTATACAGTTGCTTAGAATAAGAATGTGAAATGATGTCCAACTTATGAAAATGAGCCTTAATGTGTAGAAGCGCAATCATAAAATTCCAGGAAATGCTATGCAGTAAAAAATCAAAAACAAAACTCTGTTTGGGAGGTGTACAGTTACATGACAGTAACAACTTAATACAACTTTCACTTGCAAAACATTCCAACATGTGTACTTTTGCTACAACTATACAAAACTACAGCATTTTGGAAGTAACTCAGCTCATAACATGCAGAGTATAGAATGTAACTCAGCTCATAACATGTTCAGATGTTAGAATTGCTTATTAGGTATAGCATGCGTTATAAAATGATACAGGGTCACATATGAATGCCTAGAATATTACACAGTTGCTTAGAAGAAGAATGTTGAATGATGTCCAACTTATGAAAATGCGCCTTAATGTGTAGAAGCGCAATCATAAAATTCCAGGAAATGCTATGCAGTAAAAAATCAAAAACAAAACTCTGTTCGGGAGGTGTACAGTTACACGACTGTAACAACTTAATACAACTTTCCTTGCAAAACATTCCAACAGGTGTACTTTTGCTACAACTATACAAAACTACCGAGGATCTCATATAATTCTGATATAAGTTGTATCTAGAATATTTAATCCACAAAGGAGTTTTGATAGCTGTAGCATATGATCCATGCTAGAAAATTAGTGTACGAGGTGCACTTTCCAAGACTTCTCAACTCCTAAAGTTTGAACATCCACAGTGTCCATGAAGATACATTTGTTATTGCAACTAGGATGAGGTCATAGCAAAAAGTTTTGGCAAATCAGCCTCACAAATGTAAGAATAAAACTTAAGATGCCAGGCTCACCACACTTCTACATTCATTTGTGGAGATGAACAGATTTAGTAGATATCAACAAGGTAGATTTTAAACTACGAAGTATAAGAATAAATATTGTAACAATAGCATTTAAAAAAAAATAAGGTACATTTGCCCACTTCTTTACCCATATGTTGAGATAAATGGCTTTAATTGGTTTTAACAATGGATACTTTTCCGAAAGTTAGGGGCCATTAATATTCATTTCATGTTGAGAAATAATTGTTATATGGACATAAAAAGAGACTAATCAAAAGGCATTTACTGAGGATATTTAGGCTCACAGAGAAAATTAATAATTTAATCATACTCAAGAGTGTGCCTAAAAAGCAGACTACTCACAAAGTTTATTAAATCACTCGTGATTATCTTACCTCCAGCTATAACTACAGAAACACACAAATCTAGCACAATTACAATCTAAGGAAGCAATGCTACATACATCACAGACTAGTAAAAAACATTAGATCAGAGCTCTAGAAAATAACCAACCATCGTAGTGATATAATCTTCAAAAGATTCCCTGTATCTGTCATAGAGTTGCTGCGAATAATCCTGGGGAGGCTTCTGCGTACACATGTTATAAATAGTCCTGTATTTGCAGTTAAGAATAGCAATAGCTATGTATTGTAGACATGATATTTCCCTAGTCAATGTAAATGATTGAAAATGCTTCTACTAATACTGTGTAAATGTTTTTTTGCATCAATAATAAAACTGTGTACACAAATTTCATATTAGTTATGTACTCAATTTCAGTAATTAAGCACCACAAGCATTATTAAGCCAAACAAACTTAACAACAACAAATCACATGGGATACGTGTAAAGCATCATGTACTCCTCCGAATTGAATTGCTGCTCAGGAACCCCTTCCAAGATGTTAATGAGCTTCTTGATTCCTTTCTGCATGAACTCCCACCCCTGTTCAAGATCTATGGTCTTCCTGTCAGCCATGGTCATTTTCTTGGAAGCTCAGCTCCAATCCTAGACGTTATTAACTTCTTCGAGTATCATGTACACCCTGAATCGAAAGACAAACACAACATTAAAACTGTAGAGAAAACCAAACAGTAAATGACCGCCTAAATCATACAATGGAGAATAACACGAACCAAAAGTTTACCTCAAATAAAAATCAAACTTCTTTCACAAATGAGAATCCATATGACCATGTTCCCTAACTACACTTTGAAGCAAATGGTAACAATTTATGGCATTCTATCAAAACTTATACAATGCAATCATAAAAAATTCTCAGCGTAATCTGTGAATAATACAATACAAATATACAATTGCGACGCAAATCCTTCTAAAAGCCAATAAATTTATACAGGAGACAACCAAATTTGGCACAACGCAGCGACATAAAAACAGCTTAAGAAAAGTTAGAAAACTATTGCTAGGGCTAATCTACTGAAAACCGACAAAACTTATGATAAGCCACCAAATTTGGGTAATGCCAGAAGAATAAATGCAGCCTATTGAGACAATTCTAGAAGAAGCTAATATATTGTAAGAGAAACTAATAAATTAGAAAACTTAGGGTGGCAACAAAAACTTTTCATCATCTGAAAAGAAAAACAGTTCGCAGCGTAAATATAACAGAAACTAAATAGAACAGACACCAATAAAGGAAGTACCTGGGAGAACCCGGCAGTCCGGGACACCTTAGAAAGATAAATGTCGCCGCAAATCCAAATCTAGCAGAAGCCCATTTATTTGTCAAACAATGGTACCATAAATTCAGCGAGAAAAACTACTTGTAAATCCACCGGTAACGAGCACTTTTAGCAAGTAACCCCTAAATTTGTCAAGTTAGGGTATCATAAAATTCTAGAAGAAAAACATAAGTTAAACCAGAATAACTCGATATTGTAAAACTAGGGTTGCATAAAAACATCTCAGATAAATAATTAAAATCTAAATCTAGCAGTGGCCGGTAAATTTAACCACAAACCCCCTTAAATTGCCATCCTAGGGTTGCGTACATGCAGCCAAAGAAATCAATTGCCACCAAAAATCGAAATCTGAATCCATTTCTACCTGAAACCCGTAAATTTAACGAAAAAAGGCTATATTTGACTCTATCGAACGTTGAGGTAGCCAGCCGTACTTCAGGAGGTCCAGGGTTTGAATATCGTCATAATGAAACATCGTCGAAATGAATGAGGGTACAAAGACGTACCTTTGACTGCAATTTAAGCCGCAGCCTCCTCTCCTCTCCTCCCCTCTTAAAACTTGTTTCTTCGTTTGTTTGCAGGAAAGCCAGGGATGATCCAGGACCGCGCAAATAAAATTCGTAGGGCAACCTTTGGCCTATGTTCACGTAATCATGATGAATATGAATGGTCTGTAACAATGGACGCTTCTTTTTATATAAATATATTGGTATATTAATGAGTTATTCTGTCTTAACAAGTCGGTTTTTATTCAAAGTTTTTTTAATGTTAGGTTTTTTTTTTTATTGGTATAGTCAGTTTTAATTTATTAGTACAGTCGGCCTATATATAGACCATTTCTGGGAGGTGCAGGGGTTTAAAATGGTAATTAAGGGTGAAAATATTATGGGCGCACTCAGATATAAATTTGGTGTGGTTTTTTTTTAATTATTTACCAAAAAAAAGTCTAGAGGCATCTACACTTACATGATAGATCTTAAAGATTTATGTGAAGAAAAATTTCACAAAATTTAATTAGATTTTTATTTATAATTGAAAAATAAAAAATATTAGCTTTCATTTTATGTTAACAAAATGTATTTGTTTTCATTAAATTTTATTTTTATACATCATGAAGATGCGGTTTTCTTTTATTTCATTTTTTTTTCTTTGCTCTCATTTTAAGAAATTTGAGTGGTTTTAAAACCCGAGGTCAAGATTTTTAATTTACCTACCTTAGCATTTTTTAAAAAGATATCTTCCATAAATGTGAAGGTGAATGGTCATCCTCCATTTTTGCTTCCTTGAGCTTTTGCTATCATTATTCAAGCTCAGATTAGTTCTCTTCGTCGTTATTGGAGCTTTGTGTTCTCTTTGTTCCTCTCTTTTCCAAATTGCCATTGGTTTCAATCTAAAAGCCCGCTTTGTTTGTCTTCCTAGGGTTAGGATATTGCCTAGTTATATTGATCTTCCTTGGTTATCATTGTTGTCGTTTGATCTATGCTTGTGTTTCTAGAGTTTGAATTTAAAATACCTTTCTTGTGGATTCCTCATTGCCTTGTTTTGGTGGCGAGCATTTAATGTTCTTATTATGAGCAATTAATATCCTTCAGATTATACAACCTTATGAAGACCTCGAGTAGTGGAGAATTAAATGTACTCTAACAGGCAATAGATGTAGTGGTCAAAGATAGTGCTAAGGCAATGAATTTGGATTTTGAGAATGGTAAGTTGGTGAAAGAGAAGAACTCCTCGTCTTATGTCATTCTCAAGCCTTCCTACAGTGACGCACTCAAAGAAAAAGTTAGTTGGTGCTCCATTCTTGTCCTCAACAACCTTGAAAGTTGGAGATGAATCATTACTAGGGCCTCGGATAGTTGGAATGGGAGATGCAGGCATCTACCAAAGTGGAGACAATTGAGTAGGAGAAAATGGTAAGTCTCCTACTCTTGCCAAGGTTCTCTTTATCTCTCCGAACTCTGACATGATTCAAGCTATTAAATCAAAATAATCTCATTTGTGTAGTATTGCAATCTTTTTTGTTTGCTTGGAAACTAATTTTCTTCCTTTGAGAAAGTTTTTTGATGACTAGACAGAAAAGTAGGAGCTCGATATATATGTTTCATTTTATGGTATGCTACCAAAAGGCCTCTTTGTGGTTTTCTTTTGTAGCCATGGTATACATGAAAGGGTTCTAAAAAGGTAATATTGGAATATTGACCAATCCATATTTAGGGCTATCTCTTGGTCTCTTAAGCACGAGACATAAGAGGTGGTAGCTAAGTGTGCTCCTTAATGGTTGGAACTAAGAAATGTCCCCCCCTCCCTCGCCACTTTGAGAAAATTTATACCTCATATTTAGAAGTCTTCAAGGATAATGTATTATAAATTGAGGAATCTAGGGTGCTAATGTCTATCCCCCTTAGTGTTGAAATACCAAATATTATTTTAGTACACTTGGAAAATAAATTGATTCAATGTGAGGTCAGTCTATTAGGTACCTTTAATTCTTGTTTTTTGTGTAAGAATAGTGGGCATCTTAGAAAGAATTGCCCCGATTTGGCTTCCAAACTTACTGGCTCCTTTAATGAGGTAGACACACAAATTGACTCAACCCCTTCTTTGGCCAATAATGCAGTTAACCCCTCCATTGGTGATATTGATTAGTCTAGCCCTATTGAAGAAGTTAATATGACAGAAGGTAATCCTATTGTTGACAACAATAGCCTGAAAGATGCTCTTGAACTTGAAGTAGAAAAATGTTCACTCTCAAACACTCTTTTTGATGGTGAATTAGTTGTTACAAAGGTCGGTGATCCCAAACACCCCCCGATTTGAACAAGGATCAAAACATGGTTGGCTCAATTGGGTCTTTCACCCCTGAGAATGCCCAACAATTGACTTTGGATTCTATTAAGACTAGGGCTAAAAACATTATAAATTTTGTTGCTCCCCATGTCCTCCCAGTTGTTGACAGAGGCTCCTCCCAAGAATATTAATCATCTTAGGGATCCAAGTAAGGTTATTTTGGATAGGTTTAATCTTGTATTTTAAGTCTTTGGTCTTGAACAGGGCAATATCGAGGAGAAGGATTGCTTGTCCAAGGATGAAAAAAAATGGATAGGTCTAGAGGCTCTAAAAATAGAAGTGAAAAAAAGAAGTTCCAAAAGAGGTAAGGAGGATAAAATGTTTTAATAGGTTGTATAAGAATTAGAAGCCCCACACATCGTCTCAATTTATGGTTCAACATTGTTGATTGCAATGTCAGGGGTCTTGAATCCCCTAATTAGAATTGTCTTGTAAAATCCTCTTCTAGAGACGAACCAAACTTGGACTTTCTTTGTCTTCGAGAAATTAAAGTGATTGGTTTTGAAAAAGACATTATAATCAATTTTGTTTAGAACAAATAAAAAGCCTTTTTCTACCCAACACGTGGGAGGCAAAGGTGGATTTGTTATATTGGGTAGCCCTAAATATTGTGACGTTGTTGTCAAAAGGGGTATATCGCCTTATGTTAATAGACTTGTATGGATTATCTTTGAGGTGGATAATAATCAGTTTGGTATATCTTCCCTTTATGCTATGAACGACTACAAAGAAAGGTCAGGTTTATGGCTATGATTGTCTTTTAATCTCCCTAGGGTCCCTTGGTTGCTTGTTGGGGACTTTAACATGATTGAATATAGAAAGAGGATAATACTGGAGTTAAGGATCTAAATTGGAAAATTAATTAAATTTTCTACTAGTCTAGGACAAGAAGATAGTTATTTCTTGCTATCTCATTGAAGAAGCTTAAATCACATTCCAAGGGCATCTGATTCACCTTTTATAATAATTAGGCTCGAGTGAAAAGGATTTATTTTAGGCTTGACAAATTTCATGCTAACCAAAACACCTCTTTTGTCTAAGGTGATAAGGATATAATGGTCTCAATTTCACTAGTAGCTATGTTTGACCACTCTTGTATTGAAGCCGACCTTAACATTGAATTTTTTACTTAGGAAACCAAGTTTAGGCCTCATTCACAATTCAAACTGAGCACCTCACTTTTGAATGTTACAACTTGCTTCAATGGTATTAAAACTATTACTAGAAATTCTAAAGGCTTGAACCATAATTCTCAATTGTCCAAAGATGGGAGAATATTGTCTCCCTATTGACTAGTAAATTTAATGTGATTGGAAAGAATAAAGCCCTAGATATGAAAAGGTTAGAACTCTTTTTACAAAATAAATTGTTGGCACATGAGAATCATCTTCAATTGAACCATACAGATAAGGACTTTTAATCCAAGCTAGTCAAAACCAAATCTCTTTTGAGAAAGATGAAAAATTACAAACACTAAGGGGATAAATTCATGTCCAAAATGACTTGGTTGAGGGAGGGAGATAAAGGCTCTAAATACTTTTTCAATCTTATCAAGCAAACACATATTAGAGAAAGAATTGGTCTAGTAGAATGCAAGGTACCTCGTTTGATGACCCACAATTCTTGAAAGATAATTTTTTCTCCTTTTACCGAACCTCAAGTCTCTTTTGAAGATTCCTCTAGGCTAGGGAATCTAGAGACTTTTACCAGATAATTATTTTAAGTAAAATTACCTAATTTGATGTTGTCCTAATTAACATGGTTATTATTATTGATAAAATCAAATAAATCAAAGGTACTTTTTTAAATAGAAAGTCCCTTGGATGTCATGGGCTTCCTATTGAGCTCTCCATGTCTAATATTAACTTGATTTTTGATGAATTGTTAGAAGTATATTCAAAAGCTTTTCATTACGGATCCTTGGAAGATAATATTAATGAAGGCATTATAAAAATCATCCCTAAATATGGGGATAATTATTATATAAAGAATTGGATACTATAACATTATTGAATATGTCCTAAAAAAAATTGTCAAAATTATTAGCTACGATGTTAACTAATTATCTAGGTAAAGTTATATTTGTTACTAAAACTGGCTTTATCAAGGAGCGGTATATATTGGAGAATCTGATTACTAGTTGGGAAATCATGCACTAGGCTAGGACTAGTAATTAGAATGTCTTGTGATGAGCTAAAGTCTTAACGTGCATGCATTCACCATTTCTCTCAAGCCTGTTTTGTATTCATCTTAATCAGTGACTAGCCTTCAAAGTTGCAATGTCAAATGTTTCAAAGTTTTACCGCACACATCACAATACTTCAAGCAAATTCACAATTTTTTATCATTAAACTTTTCTTGATGAATTCCTTTTCTTTTGCATTTTCTTCTTCATGAAATTTCGTTAATTTTTTGCACATTGATTACTAGAACCTCCATATTATCCTTCTAGGATTTTTTATCAATTAGGCAATGTTTTTTTTTCCCATTTCATTTTCTATCATTTTCACTAATTTGCTCATTCTACAATGCCTTAGTGGTGTAAATATGATGGACGATTTTTATATATGTGACAGAGTGTTTTAATATTTTGAGTGTTTGCAGAGCTACAACTACCATTCTTTTCTAATGCATTAATTTATAAATTGTCGAGGCTTTAATAACTTTATGGCAAGTTTCTAAGATTTAAGTATATATTGTCATTATTATTAATTTTGTAGGGTTGAGGTATTTTAAATTTTTTGTTTTGAAGGTTTAACAAAGTTTTAAATTTTATCAACTTTAATCTACTAAGAACCTTCCTTTTGCTTGGTTTGAGATTGCATAAACTCTTTTTATTTTATTTAAATAGCTATAGTTTGAATTGTATTTTAATGGAGAGACAATATGATTTTAACATTTATCTGAATTAAGTATTTATTATTGTAATCTAGAGTTAGAAACGTAATTTGCATATTAGTTTGTGGTTGTTTTAATAGAGAGCTTGTATGATTTTGAAAAAGATCTATATAATTTATTTAGAAGTTTCTAAGAGATATAGGTAGTGGTTGCAAGTACAAGTTCAAGTTCAATCATACTAAAGGTTAAGTCTCTTTTCATGATACCTCTCAATGAATTTTACATAGATTTTTCAAAAATATAGATATGCTAATTGTATTTATAATTCCCACTAATTACCACTTATTCTTATAATGTGATATATCCCTTATACAAAACACTTATTCATAAAAAAAGTAATATACATGAATTTTATTAAAACACATTCATTGCTTTACTGTAATATTCTCTTTTTTCTTTTTCTTTTTAATTGTAATATTTTTTTCTATACAAAAGATAATTAATTAAAGAAAACCAAAATAAAGTGTAATTTTAAAGAACGGGTCTATTTTCTAACAATATTTGCTGAGCTATTAAAAAAAGAAAGAAAGAATATTACAATAAAGTAATAAATGTGTTTTAATAAAATTCATGTTCATTATTTTATTAATAATTAATGAATAAATGTTTTGTATAAAAGATATATTATTAGTGGGAATTATAAATACAACTGGCAACTGAATAAATGTTTTGTATAAGAGATATATTACATTATAAGAATAAGTGGTTAAATTAGTGGGAATTATAAATACAACTGGCAACTGGTAATAAATTACCGACAGGGCTGTTGTATTCGGTCCTCGACGGTGAGATTCAGAATGGCTTCTTTAGCAACAAAAACAACATTGGGTTGTGTTTACTCCGGCAATATTAACCAGGTGAGTGACCTCTATGACTCGATATAGCTCATATATCGTTCTGTGCACGTAAGCACCCACAACTGTTTAAATATACTAAGAATTCTGTTTTGGGGGTAATGCTCATAAAGAAGGGCATAGCATTAAAATTTTGCCATTGCCTATCATCAATGGTCGAGACTGTTTATAAAACATTTATACTTCAAATTAACAGTATGTCAGCCTTCATTAAGTCTTTTAATTTTGTAATTTGTTATGTATTTATGGGTTTTGTTCTGGTGACCAAACTCAGTGGTAAATCCAAATTGAAATTGTTGAATTGGAAGTTTGAACCCTGGGAATGCTCACTTGGGGATTCTCAGCCTAGAAGCAACAAGCAACAAGCAGCTTTGGGTATGGAAGATTGGTCTCTGCAAAATCCACATGATAGGATATTATATTTAAATTTTATCCTTTTTGGTTGGTTAGTTTTGGGATGTAATTGACGGTCTTTAACATGATGTAGGATAAGCCTGAACCAGATTATTAAGATTTGCCAATACGAGTCTTTTCTTCAAAACCTCATCACATGATGTTTAGAGTTAATGGGCTTCATTTTGCAATGGGCGGATTTGAACCTAGGGTATGCTCTTACCAGTGTAAGCTGCAACCTCTCTGACATGATTTGCACTGTATTTGTTAAGTTTTTTGGTTGAGATTTGGTAAGCATTTCATGGGATGGTACAGCCATACGAAGCTTCATTTTCTGCGAAACTTGGATAATATTGTTCGATGTTACAGTATTTATAGTTATGATAAGCATAGTAGCATTGCATTTACATGGCATTTTATAGCATACTGAATAAAAAATGCTAAAATACTAATAAAAACAGGGGAAAGAAATCTGCTTTGTTTTTCATGTCAAATACAGTGTGTAGAGAGAAATGTTAAAACACAAGATATGAACACAGGTTCAATGTTGTCGGAAACTCTCAAATACTAGATACGTATCAAATTTTCAATCGAGTATGGTGTACCCATAATAACTTAACTTAGAGGACAAAAAAACACTGATTTTTTATCCAGTGCAGCCCAAAATAATTTTTACCATATTTCCTCGGAGTTTTTGAGTGGAGGGATGGGTACAAAGGACCTTGATTTGGGGATGGTAGCTGGTGAGGAATCTGGAGGTAGTGCTCCTAGCAAGCTTGAGGGACATGCTCTTCACGGGTCAGGGTGCAGCAACCCTAGCAGGGTTTAGAGGCAGTACCCCTCGTGGAATTCGAGGGCAATGCCCCTTGTGCATTGATTGTTGTGGTACAAGGTAGGGTTGAGGGGTAGAGCCCCTACCACCAAGCCCGAATCAAGGCCTTTGAAACCACACAAACCTTCATGGTGCATGCTCATAAATTTTATCACTATGTTTTCTCTTACATCATGACCATACTATTTTGGTATTTGTAACCAAATTTTCATTCTTCTGAGAACTAATAGTGAAGTTGACAAATCTGACTGAGGGCTATACGGTTTTTATATATTTTAAACTAAGTTACCAGGTTCGGGTTCGGGTTCGAAGAACCGGTTCGCTGGTACGACAAATTTTTGAAAAGGGGTTTGTTTGGGTTTGTTAGTACAAAAACAATAGAATATATATATATATATATATATATATATATATATATATATATATATATATATATATATACATATATTATATAATAATATAATATTATATATAATAATATTATATATTTTTTTGCTCAGTATAATAATAATATATAATAATATATATTATTATATAATATTATTTAATAAGATATATTATCAATGTGTATAAAATCATAAATCAGTGAATTATGAATTTATAGAAAAGCTTTTAAAGTGTAAAATAATAAACCGAAAGCTAGTTAATTATCGAAGGCTTCACTGTTCGAAGCCTGCCCTTCTTCGTCGAATCCCTCCTTTCATCGACGACAACTCTATCTCTCCCTCCATCGACAATCAACTACAAACTAGTGTCGGCAACTGCAAATGGTTGTTTTCATCAACGATAACCTGCAAACAAGTGTTTTTGTCGAAGACAACTGCAACGGGGGTGTATTGACTTTATTGATTGTTGTTGAACCGAACTAGACGCGAACCGAACTCGAACCGAGACCCAACTCGAACCAGGTGTAGTATTTGGGCTCTGAGTGTCGAACTCGGTAACTTAGATTTTAAAGTTTTTTGAGTGTCTAGGGTCTGGATAGGGCCTTTTAGACTATCAGGATTAGGGTTAGTGGTCAAAATTCAAAAAATGCTTTTAAAAAAAGAATATCTTTTTTTAAGTGCTAGACGTGGGTGGATGGCTTGTTCAGGCATTGGGGGGATGTGGCTAAGTTCCTTGAGGCGCTTGGTGATGTCCTAGTGCCACGTCAACGTCCTCATTAGGGGGGATGCCCTAAAAATGCTTTCTCTTTGAGAGAGGTGGGATGAGCAGTTGTACGCAGCTCTAGTTTGTCATGGCCTGATGGCTCAATAAGGGAATTGCCATTCATATTAAAATAGGTCTATTCTTGGGTGGGTTCTTGGAGGTTGTCTCTTACTTAGTGGTGGTGTTGGGGACATGGCAAAAGGATGTTTCCCTTGTGTGATGTTGCCATCTTCGGAAATGCCATTCTTTTGAGTAGGACGTGTTCCAATGGAAGACTGATTTTAACTTTGTTCTTTTTTAAAACCAGCCATTTAGAGGGTGACAGCCTCTTGTAGAGTTGATGGGCAGTGCCCCTTCTTGGGGTGCATGTTCTCTGTTGTGGTATAGGGTGCGATCCAGGGCTAGGGGCCCCACCATCAAGCCCAAATTAAGGCCTTCGAGGCTATAACCTTCATGGTGCATGCCATTTTAAACAATTTTTTCTCTTTCAATCAAGCCCCAAATTCTTCAAAAAAATGCATTTTTAGCGGCAGGGTTAGTTACTTTTATTTGTAAAAACTGCCAAAAATACTATGGTTTATAACTTTGTTCAACAAACCATGGGATTTTGGTATTATTTTCAATAAATGTGGGATTTTGATTGTTGAAAATTCTGTTCAATGAAAAAAATGGTTGCGGTATTCCAACTGGAATAGTCCACATGCCAGGCCGTGGTTAACTGTTGTCTTTTTTGTTGACTTGGTGGTTAGTACCTCCATCGGGATTCGTGACATGTGCTTAACCGCCTCCCGTGGATCTTGTGGTGTTCGTTGATAGCTCGAGCTTTTGGTATAACGGCAGTGGTGTCCAACAATGGGTATCAGAGCGCTGGGTTACGGGTTCGAATCTCGGGAGGTCTCCTTCTTTCCATCGGTGCGGAACCCTCAGTCGGTGCTTAGGGGGAGATTGTTGACTTGGTTGTCAGCACCTCCTTCGGGATTCGTGACATGTGCTTAACCGCCTCCCGTGGATCCTTGTCTTTGGCTGCTATGGCGTTCGTTGATAGCTCAAGCTTTTGGCGCAACGGCAGTGGTGTCCAACATTTTTTTACTTGTGTTTACCTCTATGAAGATAAGTGATCTCATTTCTAATAAATTAGGATAGAATTTTGTTGTCAAATTTTACAACCTATATTTGGCTTGTTATAATTAGGATAGAAAACTCTTGGTAACTAATTTCTAGGGAATCAACTTGAGTTCTCTTTTGAGAAGTCAGATGAAAACTATGGTCATTCAAATGAAACTGTTTGAAAAATAGGGATGAATTGGTTTTAGGGGACTTATGGCTTTTCTGTGGGTGTAGGTTTCAGCCATTTAAAGCAATTTGCAAAGTAGACATAGGAATGTTACAGAATTGTATAATGTGATTGTTCGTGGGTCTAGATCAAAGATTGATCTGTGTATCCCTTCAATGCAATTCCATTCAAACAAATTTGTGTATGCTGGGATTTTTCTTTCTATTATATTGCTATAATATGATTGTTAAAATAATAAAATATTACTAGAATGTTGTTATGTTCTGATACTTCATCTATTGCTTGAATATTGTGATTCTGAAGCGTGATGCATGTGTATATGCTTGTAACGAATATGGGGATAATAATTATAATACAGTTTAAGGGCAATGGCCAAGGAGTTTGTAAGAAGTTTGAGGTAGTGAGGATGGTTTGTGATATGATTTGATACTACAAGGGAGGATCTGTATTCCAATTTGCACTCGTGCAATATGACTTCAAGAAGGTTAGCACATCGAGAGGCCTGTATAATGGGATTGTATAGACCAAAGGACGCATGGGTTTCTCATACTGTAGATCAGAAAGCAAGTAATAAGATTGATAAGCCTGGTTGGGTTGGAAAAGAAGAAAACCAACTTAGATGTAAATAGGGCTAGAATAAGAATACATGGCCAACTAGGGGGAAAGGCCAGTAGTTATTAAAAAGAAACCTTGAGAGCCCTGGTTTTTACCTCTGAGGGTCAGTGGGGACAAAAAGATAGATATATCAAGGATAGAGAGTCTAGCAAAGCAAACATCTTTAGTGGGAGATTTCAATTCTTTTATTGATCTAAAATTCAAATAGAAATGTCTGAAAGGAATTCAAAGTCAATCAAACAAAAGCGAAATCAATGAGCCAATAAATAACTTAATGTTTTGGCAATAAAGTGGATCCTATGTTAATAACAACCTACAGAAAATTGTTAGTGATATAATTTTATTAAGCTCTACTGTCGAGCAAGCAATAATGGGTATGATAAAGATGTTTTGGCTCCGAAGCAGATGGTTGGAGTTGCAACAAGCTATTATATCTGCAGTATAATCAAGATTATATGAACGTTTTCTAACAAATGCCTTACAACAATTAGCATAAAGGTTCAGCCAAGAGCCCACTCATTAAGCTAATTAAAAATGACTGGTTTTAAAAAGGTCAAAGCCTAAATTAGTGGAACCAATTTTAAATTTTAAATAATTATTGACAGTAAAATGATCAACCTGGAAATCAGAACAAGTAGAGCCAAGTTGCTGATTAAAAGCAATTAGAGACTTAAAAAAGCTCGTAAATAAAAGTTAAGATTAACCTACTACAAAATGGATGAGAAGTTAGCAATGAGCAAAGCTGGATATAATCCAGCCAGCTTGTTCATTATCTGGACAAAAGTACAGCAGCAAGTAAGAACTGGGTCAAGATATAGGTTGATACATACTGCTTACAACTGATTGAGGAAATGAACAGAAAACAAGATAACTAAATAAGCAAAGCAAACAAATTTAAAATAAGCAATATCACAAGTGGGATCAATGTGCATCTAGTAATCAAAGAAAATGGATACGTGGAAGACTCTTTAAGTTGATGGCTTCCTTAACTCATGATTTGGTCTCCTAATAGGAGTAACTGAAAGCAAGTGTAGCAAGCATGGTTGAATTGTAGGGATAGCTGTTGTAATGCCCCTTTTTTGAACTAAATCAAGTCAAAGGACCTGAAGCCTATTTTTATTGTCTGTAGGCTAAAGGGTGAATTTAAAAGGAGAATAATATAATAATAATAATTTATTAAGTTGTCCAAAAAGGCACTATAAGTTATAACTTTAAAAAATAACAATTTATTATAATCAAATGGGTTCAAAAGTGATTATTGAGATACATAGATAAAAAGTCAAGTAAAAACTATAAGTTGGAAAAGAATGAATATTTCATTAAAAGTAATTTAATTACGTTTAGAGGTGGATGAAAAAAGTATTAAAAAACAGTTATTGGGAAAAGAGATCCATTCTATCATTATCAATTTTTTGGAAAGCATTGAGCTTTGGTGCAGCTTTTACTTTGAGGATGAAAATCCTCATGGTTTATTTAGGAATTGGAAGATGGAAACCCTCTGATTCTCATTGTTGGCTTTATACAGCAGTCAAATTTGTGCCAATACAAGAATTTGTGTGGAGATTCAAAAAAAAATAAAAAATGTCTATTCATATTTAATATTTGGATTTATTATTTGTAGAATAATCCAAAATTTATTATTTCAATTGTTGGAATTAATAAATGTTTTGATTAGGGAAAAAACAAGTTTTGAAGGGACCCGAAACCCTTTACAACTAGAAAAAGATAGGATCTGGAATCCTCAACCAGAAAGTTGTTCGAATAAAAGGAACAGGAAAGCACCAGACAAGCATGGGTAAAAAGGACACCCATAACCAAAAACAACAAAGCTGCAGAAAGAACAACTTGCAGCCAACCAAAAACCATCCCCTACCCAAGAGCCATCAAGGTTTACATTTAGAATTGCTCTTATGGTTGGAATTAATAAATGTTACTAGCTGTACCATTTTGTGATGTTGTTTGTACCAAATAAGGATGACAACGATTAGGTTTATAAGAGATATTTAGTTTGTTTGCTGGTTCCCAGCCTATGGAAAAAAGACTTGGGAGCTCTAGGTAGCCGTTGTAGATTTGTAAGGGGTTGTGGGACGTGTTGACATGTTTTTTATGACAGTGCCTAACATAGAATAAAGTTGCCTAGCGGTCACTTCACTCTCTCTTGATCAAAGCACGATTGTATGCTAAGATTGTCGTGAGTTCAAACAATCGAATCCAAGGTTCCTTTTCGCAATGGATGTGACTCAGTCAATCTGGAGCAGTTGTCGATTGATCTTGAATTTCCATATGCACTTGCTCTTGTGAAGCTTTCTCCATTTCTCCAAGGATTGTTTCTATGAAACTATTTTGACGTGGCTCTTCTGGATGGGAGGGAAGTTCTTGCCTCTGTCCTCCTGGTTGAGTTGGCCTGTGTGCAACGCTAATGCTGAGAACATCTTGCACAAGTTTTCTATCAGGAAAATCATCTTGTGGCGGATTTAGTAGATTTCCTTGTGTGAGCATTTCCACCTCTCGCACACTGGAAGAATTGGATGGGGATTGAGCTTCTTCCACCCTTGCTCTTTTCTGTTGCGGTTCTTCTTGGTGGACTTCCTGTAGAACATTTGGCTGGTTTTCCGGTTGAACATTTGGTTGGGCTTCCTTTGTTTTCCTTGTCCTAGGCTTCTTTGGAGCATTCTTTCCTTCACTTGGTCCAACTCCTTTCTTCTGGATTTCTCCTTACCCAGCTTGGGCCTATGAAGATCCTTTTGTGGCCTCACTATGGTAATCCAGATTTCCCATTAATTGGTAGCTCAAATAGACATTTCCTTCCTTCAACGTCTTGATATGCCTATCAATCCAATACTTGGTGAACTTCAAAACTGGTCTGGCTAAAATGTCTAGATCATCACCTTCAGGTTTTGACCAATCCTGAAGCTGGATAGGCTGGTCCTTTACCTTCTCAAATTCCGACTGCACTACGTTGGGATCCTCTTTCACTTGATCCTGCACTTGAATTATTTCACTAATCCTAATCATGTCAAGGGGTAGTTTGGAAAACATCTTCTTCCTGACCTCAAGATCATCCTTGGCACTAGCCCAAAAATCTTTCAAGTGAAACTTATGCACAAACTTCATTCCAGCTACCTTCCAAATTTTATTATACAGAGAGGCATCTACAATGACATACAAACATCCGTAAAAAAATAAAATGATTTTGACTAAATTTGACGTGTAGATGACAAGTAAATGCATGCATGTTTTAGTTTCTCTATAAGTATTATTTAATTACTCTGAATAAAATAGAATCATTGCCACTTGTCTCCAAGTATATGAAATAATGAGAGTGAAAGAGTGCAGCGTTATTCAGCTCCATGTCCTTCTTGACAACTAATAAATATGCAAGACAATTATGTGATATCTCTCGGCATTATTTTATGTATATTTTTTTAGAATATAGGTATACTAGTGATATGGATCGCAGTAATTGCTGCCAGGTTCAGGCACAATTCCACATAATCACCCAAGACAATTGGGAATTCAACGGATAATTTCCTTTTCTTTTTTTGAATCTGGACACATATTTTGCAATTTATGTGGTTGGGAGGAAAATCCCCGTGTCTTGATATAAGTAAATTTTGGAAATTGCAGGAACACGGCCCCAAACTTTTACATTTGTGCCCTTGCTTCAGGTGACTCTTTCGTATGAAGCTGATTTTGCATCAACCTAGTTAAAATACATGGTGAAAGTGTCATTCACCAACTTGAATGAACTAGTGCTGGACAGGTGGAGCTGAGGATAACATTCATGAACCTTCAATTGTGCTGGCCCACATCACATGGGCCCAAGCTATCGAAGCCACCCATCCTCGCGAGTGAATAAATCACATATGAGCTCATGTAGAAGGATTGGGTCTTCTTTTCCTTAAGATTTTTCAACTGCTCATGCACGTAATGTCTAATCAACCTAGCCCAATCCACCATCCCATTGGCATTCATGACTTCGCCAATGAAGAACATCCACGTTTTAAAGTTGATGGCCTATGGACACCCTATAATCCTGCTCAACATCACCAATAAGTCCACATACTCTTGCCTGGAATCGAAAACAGTGAGCTGTTTGGGCATCTTGGAAATGTGAGGTCTTGGCCTCTGCATCCAGTTCTTGTTGATCGTTTTGGCACATCTGTCAGGACTTGCATCATATATTGCTTTGTTTTTTTTCCTTAGTCCTGTGAGTCATGGAATGACAAGTTGGAATTCCAAAGGTCTCCTCTATAGTTTCCAGAGTCAGGTTGGCAAGAAGCTGTCCACCTGACGTCAGAATTGCCCTTCTTTCTGGATTGTAGTGCGTTGCGCATTCCAAGATTAATTCTGGACACTGGATAGATGGAGGAAAACCAGCTGCCGTGACAATTCCACTCTCAACAATTTTGGAAGCAACGAGTGATGGAGCACGTTCAGCTGTCCCAAACATTTTGATCTGAAAAGTAGCCAAGTTGAAAGTTCCAAGATTCGTGTTGCTGATCTCCTTCCACTTGGACACAATTTTGGATTCCAGAGGGAATCCCTTCATCTCGTTTTTAATCTGTGCTTGCTTGGAAACAGCCGCTGCCTTACTTGCCTTCGCCATTTCTACAAAATCAAACATAAATTAACATTAGAATTGCTGTTAGGAATAAAAATAAATGGATAGGGGATAAATCCTAGGCTGGAAAATTCCTAACTAGGAATAAATTAAAACCTCCGTGAACAAAGATTTTGAAAAGGAATAAAAATTCTTCAAGTCTGACTCCTGCCACTTCTCTCCAATTCCAACTTTCTCCAAATTTGCAAGTGAAAAATGATTTGAGTTTGCTTGTTTAAATAGAATTCTTCCACCACCTTGCTAAGTTGGTGAAAGACCAAAATTGGCAGTTGTTTTAATGATGTCATACTTTCCTCTTCAACATGCCATGCAACGGGACCCTTTGTTATGATTGAGTTTCAAAATGGAATTTTCCATTAATTCCTTGAGTTATGTGGAATATTCTTTCTCTTTGAGTCGCCAACTCGCCGATTTTTCCATTTTGAATCTTGAAAAGATTTACATAGGATCTTGATTGTCTATCCACTTGGCGAGAAACCCTTGGAGAGAGAAAAATTCTTGGAGAGAGAACTTTATTTGGGAAGAATTTTCTCAAGATTTTGAATTTGCCTTGTCTTAGAGGAGATTTTTCATCAATTTTCCACAACTATTTTTTATAAAAATTTTCAAATTAGGGTTCTAGGGTCCAAGAGAGAAAATTCTCTCATGAATCCAAATCTATCATCATTTTGAAATTCAGATGATTTTTGATGTTTTCAAAATTTTCCCTGAGGGGAATTTGCTTTTTCAGTTCATCCTTGACTTCTATTTTCCTTGCCTTGGAATTTATCTTTTCAATCTTGTGCATGGATTCCCTTGATGAGGAGAAAGTTTCACTTTTCTTGGCACCTTGGAATTGGCGCCCTTTCCTGACCTTGGGCGCTATTTTGACATAGTGGAGGAATTCTTAAACTTGTTGCTTTTCCACAACCCCTCCATTTTGGTGCCCCTCAACCATCTTGGGCGCTAATTCCTCATCATGGAGGAATTCCATGTTTCTTGCATTTTTCCTTCATGCTCCTCATTTGGCGCTAATTCCTCATCATGGAGGAATTTTGACTTGGCTTAACTTTCCTTGTCCACCTCCATTTAGCGCTTCATGCTTGATTTGGGCCCTAATTTGCCTTAGTGGAGGAAATTCCTCTTGATTCATCTTTTCCTTGTTACCTTGGTTTCAACACCCAACCTCTGACTAGGGCGAAATTTCCATTGAGTGAGGGAATTTTATCCTTGACTCGCTTTTCCTGCATACCCCTTGTTTGGCACAACTACCTTACTTTGGGTGCCCAAAACACATCATGAAGGAATTTCATGTGTGGAAGAAAATTTCTCCACACCTCCTTTCTAGTGCCCATACTTGCACTTGGGCACCAAAATATTGAGCAAGGAATTTTGGGGGGTGGAGGAAATTTCTCCATCACCTTACTTTAGTGCCCAACTCTTGGATTGAGCGCCATTTCCTTATGTCTAAGGAATGATGGATTTTCCCCTTTGTTTGCTTTTTAGACATCAAAATTTTGCTCAACTGCTAGATTGGGATGCAATGTGTGGAATTGAAGTGCTTTGTTGCCAGACTCGGAAGATTTTTTCATACTTTCCACTTCTAGAATGGGCGTCCATACTTGGCCAGTTTTTGTTCACTTAGCCTGCCTTTTCAATTTTTTCGAATTTAGAAACGTTCAAGAAGAATTTGATCATAAGAAAATCAAGAATCTTGAAAGCTCTTTCACAAATGAAAAATCTCAGAGAATCAAAGAATTAGGGCATAAAGGTTTGGATATTTGGAGTGAGTTTCCATGGTTTGCCGATGAGGATTCAATCAAGTTCATTTTGAGTCGTGTTCAGAATGATTTCATGATATTGGATAAAACCTATCAAATTTCAAAGGAAGCTATATCAACAATTTCTGGTCTACATTCTCAATTATGCCAAGGATAGCTAGGACCCTCCTATATATCTGAGCCAAGTCCTCAACGAACTTACATGTGGCAAAATGAATGTTCTTCACCCATTTCTTAGTGATTTTCCTCATTTCTTTAAGGCCATCAATTGATTCCTTTGGAAGAGCTATAGGAGGAACAAAAGCCTGATCTTCTTGCCTAAATAGATGCATTAGGCATTGCACATACCCACACAGAGCTTTGTTCTTGGCTCAGATATACGGGAGGGTCCTCGCCGTGCTTTGCATAATTGAGAATGTAGACCAGGCTTCTTGTGATAGCTTCATGTGAACGCCACCTTGTAGAGACCAGACAATATGCATAGTGAAGGCGTTGTTAGCTCTCTTGAAATAAGCAGTACTATACAAGTGTAACTGAGGGTAGCACTTGTACACTTTGAATTGTCCTAGACCACATCCTATGGGTCCTTTGCTCAATAGTCTGTTGAATATGGCCAACCTTACCAACATATAAACAATGCATGAGCCCATGTAAAAGGACCGTGAATGCATCAAATTCTTCAGTTGTTTGTCCAAGTTGCCATTGATTATCCTTGCCCAATCCACAACCTTTATTGCATCCATCACTTCCTCAATGAAGTAAAAATCCATGGCTCGAAGATGAATTCATGTAGACATCCCATGACTCGACTCATTAGCATCACGAGGTCATTGTACTCTTGCTTGAAGTCCATCCCGATAAGCTACTTAGGCATTTTGGAATGATGGGGCTTTGGCTTTTGCATCCATTTACGATTGATGATACTCGTGCATCTATCCACTCTGGAACCACAAAGCCTCCCTACCCCCTCCTTTGTCTTTTATACCATGGAATCATATGTGGGAATTCCAAAAGCTTCAACAATTGCTTTAGCTGTGAGATTCGCCAAGAGCTTGCCATCAGGAGCTACAATTGATCTTTGCTTAGAGTTGTAATATTTTGCACATTCAATGATAAGCTCCGAGCACTGTATGGTAGGAGGGAAACCAGCCGTTGCCACAATTGCACTCTGAGTTATTTTCTTGGCTATAGCTGATGGGGGATGTCCATCATGACCAAACATTCTCCTTTTGAATTCATCCAAGTTGAGAGTTCCTAGGTTGGTGTCACCGACTTCCTTCCACTTTGATATGCTCCGTGATTTTGGGAGAAATCCTTTGAGTTCATTCTTGATCTGGGTTTGCTTGGACGTGCTTGCCATCTTTGACTCTTCCATCTAACTTGTTGCAAAATAAAATAATCAACATTAAAATCATGTCAAGGAAATTTAAATTCCATCATGAGAAGAATTCCACGTTGCATATTTCAGACTTGGAATAAATTAAAACCTCCGAGGAAAGGATTCCTGGATGAAAAACCCACGCGTTAGCTCCTTTGCATGCCTTGCTCTTGCTTAATCCCTTGAAAATATGATGTGAAAAATGAAATCTCATGTCCTCTTTAAATAGGGAATTCACCCACCATGCTGCCAAGTTGGCACTGGGATATTTTTAGCAATTCATTAATTCTTTCCAAAACACATTTCGTGTTTCTATTATTGTGGGAGAGCTGACTTGTTGTTCCGGTGGGCCTCACTCGTCAAACTTTGTTTCAAAATAGCAATTTCCATTATGTCTTGTGTGCCATGCCTCATTAATGAGGAATATTCTTTTTTGGGCATTGGCTTTTTGGTTTACAATCCTGCATTCGAAACTTGTCAAGCAAATTGTGGGCATACTTGGACTGTGAAATAAAGATACTGTCATCACTCTGCCAGACTTCGATACCTAAGCAATAATGAAGAAGCCCCGAATTTGTCATGTCAAAAGCTTGGCACAAGTCCTGTTTGATGGCTGTAATCAAATGTGTTGAATTGCCAGTAATGATCAAGTCATCGATGTACACAACAAGAAAAAGGATATCATCACCAGACAATTTGACATACAGATTAGTGTTAGAGGGACTGCGCTGAAAACCATGTTCAACCAAATACCGATCAATTTTGAAGTACCAAGCCCGAGGGGCTTGCTTCAGGCCATAGAGGGCTTTTACCAATCTGCAAACCTGATGTTCCTTATCAGGAACCTTGAAGCTAGGAGGTTGAGTCATATAAATTTCTTCCTGCAAGTCACTTTTGAGGAATGCACTCTTAACATCCATCTGATGAAGTTTCCATCCAAACTGAGCTGCACTGGCGAGAAGAAGACGAATTGTACTCATCTTGGCAGTAGGAGCAAACATCTCCTCGTAGTCAATGCCCTCATGCTGTGTAAAACCCCTAGCAACCAATCTGGCTTTGTACTTATCCAAAGTACCATCTTCATGATACTTGACTTTGTAAACCCATTTACAGCTGATAGGTTTCTTCCCAGGAGGCTAATCATAAAGAACCAAAGTGTTCTTCTTCAGAAGACTATGGTATTCGGTCTCCATAGCCTTTTCCCACTCAGGAATGCCTTTAGCCTCGGAATATGTCTGGGGCTCATGGATGCTGTGAATGTTGGCCATAAGTGCAAAGTTGACTATATTCAATTGCTTTCTCTTTCTATGAGCGGATCTGCCCTCAATAATATCATCATCATGAAGATCTCGGATAGTCTTGGCCCACCACTTAGGCCTGAGGGTAGAAGTACCAACATTTGGCATTGGAGGAACAACATCCCTTGGAGTTTCTGGAACAAAGTCATCTGGATGCGAATCCTGTGGAAAATCAGGTGGTGCTGGATCGGTAGATTCCTCATCTTCAGAGCCAGAATGCCTTGAAGCCCTCCCATCATAGGAACCAAGAGGTAGACGAACACCAACATCAGAAGTCTTCACAGACGAAGTCGCAAGACTAGGAGTAGTAGAAGGCATAAATGGACCAGTAGTCTCATCAACCACAACATCATGACTGAAAATGAGACGATCTGTCTCCACATCAATCAACTTGTAGGCCTTGTGGTTGTCGTTGTAACCAATAAACATAAGTGTTTGGCTCTTTGAATCTAGCTTAGCACGCTTAGCGTCTAGAACCCATACATGAGCCGTAGAACCGAAGACTTTCAAATGGCCCACTTTAGGCTTGCATATTGACCAGGCTTCTTCAAGAGTCATCTTCTTAGTGGCATGTGTAGGCGACCAATTTAGTAGATAGGCTGCAGTGTAAACTACTTTAGCCTAGTATTTCTTTGGAACAATTCTATGTTCTATCATAGAACGAGCCATTTTAGTAATGGTGCGATTCCTATGTTCAACGACACCATTTTGCTGAGGGGTGTATGGTGTGGTGAGTTGGCGCAACACAAAATGTAGAGAAGTCATTGGAACAAAACTCCCCCTCATTATTTGACCTTAGAGTGACAATTTGAGAACCAGATTCTTTCTCAACCAAGGCCTTAAACTGCTGAAATGTATTGAACACATCTGATTTATTTTTCAGAAAATACACCCACATTTTACGACTGAAATTGTCAACAAATAACAAGAAGTACCTGCAACTAGTAACAAAAGGTGTATTCATTGGCCCACATACATCAGCGTGAACCAATTGAAGAACCTTGGAGGCTCGCCAAGAATAACCATCCGAGAATGGTGTGTGATGTTGCTTCCCAGCTTGACAGGATGCACAAACTCCATGGTTTTGAGGTTGGATCTTAGGTAGACCAACAACCAAACCCTCCGGATATAACTGAGAGAGATAGTGCACGTTTAAGTGCCCATAACGTTGATGCCAAAGTGTTCTGATGGATGTACTCCTAGCAACCAAAGCATGCTCTTGAGAATCACTAGAATCATCAAGTCTATACAAACCATGATCTTCAAGTCCCATAGCGATTGTAGTATGAGTCTCCCTATCAACGATGCTGCAGATGGACGAACTGAAGACAACATCTAATTGAGGAGAATGCCTCATGATTTGACTAACGGAGAGGAGATTATGTTCCATGCTTGGAACATAGTAGACATCAAGAAAAATAAAATTTCTACCTCCTGAGTGAATTTGGACAATGCCCTTACCAGCAATTGTGTACTCTTCTCCTCCTTCGAAGATTACTGAATCTGAGAATGGTTCAAATTTTGTGAACCAATCCCGACAATAAGTAAAATGCCGCAAAGCTCTTGAATCAATATAACAGGCAGAAGAGTGTACTTGATCTGCTGTTCTCTTGGCCATAAAAGCATCGAAAGCAGATTCTTTCTGCTCAGAGTGTTCGACGACATTTGCTTTCTGTTGAGACTCTCCCTACTTCTTTTGTTTAGAAGCCAAATGAATTCGACATTCAGCCTTCATGTGACCAAACTTATGACAATAATTGCATTGAACGTTCTTCTTCTTCTTGCTGTCCTGAGAAGGACCAGAGCCTTTCGGCTGAGAAGATTGAGCCTTACCTTTGTTCTTAGCAGAAGATTTGGCAGAGAACGCTTGCTCGGTGGAGGTGGAACTGGTACTGCTTCCAAATTGCTGGCGCCATCGATCTTGTTGTAAAAGCTTGTTACAAAGATCGGAAAACTTCAAATTGACGTCAGTGGAAGTGATATTGAGTGTTTCGATGAAATGCTCATACAAGCGTGGGAGACTCTTCAGAGTAATGACCACCATATCTTCTTCCTCCATTTTTCGATCAATAGCTTCCAGCTAGTCGCGAATATCCTTGATCTTTGTTAGATGCTCTTGAAGAGATGTTTTCTCATCCATCATGATCGTGAAGAGCATATTCTTAAGAAAGAATGCTCTGCTCTTGTCAGAGGTTTCATGAAGACTCTTCAAATGATCCCATATTTCCTTCACAGTTTTGCCGAATGGTTCCTCAGGGAGCTGCTCATCGGTAATAGAGTTTGATGAGCATGACGGCTTCCTGGTTGCGCTTATCCCATTTGTCCTGATCTTTTCAGGCAGTGTCTAGACGTTGAGACATGCCTAGAACAACTGCATCAAGAAATCAGTACTCAAAAATCGTCAACATACGCTGCTTCCAGGTGTTGTAGTTGCGGCCATTGAACTTCTGGCTGCTTTCGAGCATAATGTTCATCAACGATGCCATCACGTATCCCAAGGTCGAACTGGTGAAGGCACGAATGCACAAAAACAGGGGGTTTTTAGAAACAAATTCTGCAAGTTGGATTCAGAGGCAGAAATAGAAACCCTGACACGGTTTCCAAGGCAGAAATTTTTTGGAAGACCCGAAAAATCTGATGTCAACCCAGTTCAGATCTTGAAAAACCCACAGATTCTGCAAATAATTTTTTTTTCTAACTTGAAACGAAGGAGATAACCTCAAAACCCTAGCACAGTTTTCGAGGTAAAATTTTCGACTGACCCAAAAAAATCCAACGAAGGCCCAGAAATCCTTGCGAAAAACCCAAAAAGAATATGCAATTAGAATAATTTTTCTAAAAATGAAGGGTCAAATCTGTGGGCTCAAAAAATGAGGCACGTAAAATGATGCACCCAGAAAATCCGACGACAACCCAGTTGAGCTCTCGAAAAATCCACAATGATTTAGCATCCAGGAAAATTTTTTCACCTTGAAACAGAGGGTCAAAACTCTAGGTGAAGTTGCAGAAACCTTAGACGAAAAAAAAATCTGCAAATCCAAAAAAATTTGATGATGACCCAGTTGAGGTTTCGAAAAACCCACCAAGAATTTGTGATTGAAATTTTTTTCGCCTTGAAACAGAGGTCGAAACCCTAGGTGAAGTTGTAGAAACCCCTAGGTCGCAAAAAACGTGCAGATTTTCTGAGAAAAACAGGTTCCGTGCCCTAGCTTTGATACCATGTGAAAATCAGATTCACTGGTAAAATATCTTCATTCATTTTATCTGGTAAAGATTACAATTTATAGAAATACAAAACACTAGAGAAATTAATGATATTACCTACCTCTATCTACCTAATACTGTAGATACATTAATGAAATCTAACAACCTAAGTTGACCATTAACAATATAAGAAATTAATTTTCTAACAATGCCAATAATGATCCCTTATGATAATAGCTTCAATCAAGAACTCATCCAACCAGACATGACATAAAAAATGCAAACATATAAGTGGAACAAATCTGATTTCAGGATTATTCAGTCTGCTGCTACAAATCAGAAATTCTGTACATGCAATTACATCCAAATACGTAGGCCAAATATGCCCAAATACAACTTAGAGATTTGCCATTACACATCAGACCTATCAATAGGTTTGTACATACCAGAATGACATAGAATGATGCTCAAAACCCTTTCGGCAATATTTCAACTTGCAAAGATATAACTTTGAAACTCCATGAATCTCTGCAAATTGAATAATGATGCACAACTGTGAATTCTGAGATGAATTCACCAAGTGGGCTGATCTGGGTTCTCATCCAAACAGCCAAAGCCTCTAGGGTTTCCGTCCTAGGGTTTACTGAACCTGCAAGCTAAGCTCTCAAGCTCTCAAGGAAAGTTTTTTTCAAAATAACAAGTCAAGAATAATCCAAAATGACATGCCTTCTCATCCTTATATGTCCATGAGTGAACTTTCTAGAAGTGTTTTCTAGAATATTCACTTTATTATTTTATTTTATTTCTTATTTTCCCTTTTCATAATGTGACTAACTTTATTAATTCTCCACTAATATTAAAAAGTCACTTAATGATTAAAATAGGTCCAGCCTAATTAATTAAATATTATAACCCAAGATAACTTAGGATTAATAATTTGTAATTAATTATTATTCCCTTATTACTCGAATTTAGTCTAAAATAGACCAAATGTCTCAATGGGTGATTATGAGAAAAGTGAGACATTACAAGTCCTCCCACCCCAAGATTGCTTGCACTCAAGCAATCGCTTATGAAGATGCTGCACCAACCAATCATTCCAACAAATCCCATGGCGCCACATCAATCTAGGACCTTTGCATGGTCTCACATGAAGTATACAATGCTGCAACATAGATGCGAAGAGATTCTTGAAGACTCTAACTCTCAAAAGAACAACGATCCTCTTCATGTAATCAGCAAATTTACCAAAGTTCTGCCTTGCTCCACCATGTTTATGCTGCTCTACTCTGATATAACCTGAAAATTCCTCGTAGAGACTCTCTTTAGACAACCATGGAAGCATGTGAATCATGACAAACATTGTGTGACAAACCGCTGTCCAAAAGAAACCGGCTGGTCCATTCACCCTTATACCAAGAGTGGGGTGAATGAACATCATCATATTGGCTGCAAATGAAGGGATAAATGTCCCTCACCAAATCTCCATCAGAGAATATCACTCTAGGACTGATGGGTCTCATGAAAATCTGAAAGGTATCCATCATGTGTGCAAAATCAGACATGTATATCCTCTCCATATTGCTGGTGCAAAAGGCAACAACACTGCTGGAACGAAAAATCAGACCTAGAATCATCTTGGGAGTGCTTCCACTATCACCAACAAACAAGGATCCATTGCCATTTGACCCCCTCCAGGAAGAAATCACATGTTCTCCTAGCTGGCTTAGCTATCATAAAACTGATCCATACCTGCACCTCCTTAGCTGCTATGTTTTTTGCCTCCAACCAACTCCATGGTAAAGTATCCATGACAAACCAAACATTATCAAATTGTAGGATCTTCTTGTTAGGCAATCTCTTAGTCTCGATAATCAGCTCTCTAAGACAATATGCCTCATATGATCTTAACAAGTATTCCTCCAATGTAATCATGTGTACAAAACAAGGAATATCAAACTTACTAAGGGCCGTCATACCTTGCAAGTAGCTTAGATCTACAAGCTCCTTCTTATGTACATCATTGTTGATTGATCCAAAAGTTGTAGCACCTATCTCATGACTGAAATTTGCATCTTCATGTGAAAGTTGCCCCACAGGTTTGGCTGCCTTTCAATCACTGTAGAAGTATCAAAACTCAATATCGTGGTCCTTCAAGCCTGAGTTCAAAACGAAATCTCCTTGATCATGTATCGGTGAGTGAATCAAATTGCCTTTGGGGTGATCTTAGATGACTATAATGCCGAGGTGAATTCATTGAAGTAAAAGATCAAGATTGCTGCCTCAAAATGATCTGAATTTGATCAATATCACAATTGCTGCTGTATGCACTAGCTGGGCGATCCTCATTGTATGTCCTCAAAAAACATGATTTCACCACCTTTGAAGCAAATCTTCCAATGTGAATCCCTTTTGAGTAGATATGAACTTGGAAATTTGGATTAAATTTATAGTGAAATGTGCTTTATATTCTCCGTCCTCAAGTTTTAATGGAACCCAAATATGCCACGGGTGTGAAAAGGGAGTGGAAAGGTGTAATAGTAAAGAGGATATTGTGGCAAAGAAGATGGGGTGATGTGGTAAAGAAGTGCCACGGAGGGGATAAGGTGGAAGGGATGTGGGGTAGAGTGAGGTGGATGCTCTCCCTTTTATTTAAAATTCCTTAAATAAACCTTTTTTTTCATCCCAAAATTTTGATGGTGCCTATGCAATGTCAAAGACAAAAAAAACATTTAAAATTTCCAAGCCAATGGTTAGTGGGTCCCAGCTAAAAGAATCCTTAAGAAAAATCTATTTAATTCTCCATTTTAGAGTGTGTAGGGCCCAAGATGTGATGATGCAAGGATGGATGAAGAAATGTAAGGTGTTGAGGAAAGGCCATGGGTGAAAGGGAATAAGAGGATGTTGCGGGAAAGGGAGACATAAGGGGTATGGATGTGGGAGATAGGGGATACGTGGGGGAAGGTAGATTTAGAATGTGGGAGGTATAAGGGGTAATGGAAGGAGTTAGGATATGTTGGGGAATAAAGTGGAGTGGGAGGTAAAGGGGGTAATGGAAGGGTAAAGGGGGTGTAGGCTATAATGGGATGGAGGTGGAAAGGGTAGGGTGAAAGATGAAGAAGAAATGGAAGGAGATGAGAGGGAGTGAGGGAAATTGAAAATGAAGGGAAATGGAAGGGGAGATGTGAGGGATGTGGTAAAGGCAGGAAAGTGGAATGGGAAATGGAAGGGAAGGTGGAAGGGATTCAATTGGGCTTGGGCATCTCTTGGTAGTGCTGGGAGAAGTGGAAGTGATCATGCCTTGGCTGGGCAAAGGGAGTGTTGAACCTCAATTCATCCTTAAGAGGGAGACTTGATCAGCTCTTGAGCAACTACAAACAAAAGGCTAATAGCAAAGACTCAACAACAACCAACAACTAATCTAAGACAAGTAATCTAGAAAGTGAAAAAAAAGTGGGGGTCCCCATCTGCAATGGGGCGATGTGTGAAAACGTCACAACAATCACATTCCTCTTTATTAGCCATCGGAAATAATTCACATGCATGCTGCTGAAATACAAATGAAGTCTCCGTTGAATTTCAAATATGAATTTTTTTTTGATTCAATAAGAATCAAGTCCCACAAAGCAAGGTAACTTGGCATGAATCTGAAGTAGCAATTGATATAGTGACAAGTAGGCATTCACACTGCTGATGCAGAGACACACACAGCTCAAGCTGACAATCAAACACCTCAAGCAACCAACTAGGCACCTCAACCAGCCAAGCAAGTAGCTGGAGCAAGCAGGCAAGGAGTTAAAGCAGATCAAGCAGCTCAAGCAGCTCGAGCAGCTCAACCAAAATTGAGGAAATCTAATGAATAAACAATAGCTCAAAAAACATTTAAACTCATAGCACAAGCTTGACAAAAACCACTTGACATCAATGATAAAAAGTCTAACAATCTCCCCCTTTGTCATTGATGGCAATCCCATCTGCAACTTCCACCTTCTGAAACCAACAAAAAAATATTGCTCCCCCTGAGATACTGCTCCCCAAATTACTTCTCCCCCTTTGACATCAATGACAAAACCAACCTGCAAAAAACATAAACCATTCTACAAAACTGAGACGGGGCTGAAATAATATGACAATGAAAGAACTCTCCTTGAGTTCAAGCTGCAAATCAGTGATGGAGTGAAAACACTCCCAAGTTTTGTCTCTTAATAGCTTCCAAGGTCTATATGTGCGAATAAGCGACTTTAGTGGAATAGATTCTTGGGTAGTGTATGCTGAAAATCTCAAGGGGGACTTACGTTTATCAACTGTCTTGAACTGCTAGACTTAGATGGATTTAGCAATTTTAGGCTCTTCTTTTTTTTGGGGGGGATTTTCGGGGTTTGGACTTTCAAAAGAAAGGAGAAAAGAGATAGGGTTCAAGAAGGCTAATCTACTCCTACGAATTCCAGAGACGGTATCAATTGGATGCTCTCAGGAAACCAAACTTCGCTTCGCCACACTAGGGACAACTACACAAAGCCGGTGCAATCTTGAATGGGTTGTGCTTATGATCGAAATGTTGGGATACACAGAGGATGGGCTCAGACTAACTTTGCACGGTGAAATGGAAATCATCCATACACCAAAAGTATGAGCGGAGATACACCATCAATTGACACTTATCAAATCCTTCATTCAAATTAACAACAATGAAAGCAAATCTAAATTGATTTTAACTAAGTGTTGAGGAATTTGAAACCATGCAAATCATTCAAACAATAGGGATTACAAAGTAGCGCACATGCAATATATTATTTGGAAATGACCTTATGCAACAATACATCAAAAAACTCACACCCTCCAAATGAGAGGAGGTAGCCTTATATAGTTTTTCAAAATAAATGAATGGCTGAGATCAAATAGTGATCAAGGGCCGAGATTGAAAGTTATAAACCCTAATTAGGGTTTCCCAAAATACTATTAGCTTAAATGAATAAGAGGGTGACACGTGGCGCAACTGCTAATCTCATTGAGGTGAGTGTCCACTTTTCTCTTTCAGAGATTCGACATATCCAGACATAATGAGCTTGACCTCCTCCATGGTGACACTTGGCAAACTACCAATCTGGAAGTCGATGATGTGCACGTCATCGGTACAGGTGGCGAGGATGCTCTCCCACTCAACCGCTTGGGCAAGGAAATTTTCATCAATGAAGAGAAAATTTGCACTTTTCGAGAGATCGCCTTTGTCAATCATTCCTGAATCCTTGAAGAAACTAGACTGGATTCTGGCTCTCAGATTTTCTGCTTGCAAATGTTTCTCCCTTATGCTTTCCTTTTTCCAGATCTCTGACGCCACATGGAATACCTTGCCCAGGATCTCTCTAACACTTTCCTCTGTCTCAAAGCACTTGATCTCGGATTTCTTCAGAACTTCAATCCGAGTGACCAAGGCATAGTACCATATGCTGAAGTCGTACCCGTCTCCGGCCTGTATGATAGCTGCATCCACTAGGCTTCTCTTTGACAAGCCTCGGATAACCTTCAGGTGTGGGAGTATTTCATTCTGAATTTCATCCACATCCTCCCAATTGGTGGCTAGATCCTGGATATGATTGATCAGTGAAGAGACTGAGTCGTGTGCCAATACTAAATTCTCTACCAGTGTGTCAGCACGCGCCGAAGCGTCTGAAATCCACTCCTTTGCTTGAGTGTACAAGCCCTTCATATTATCATAATCTTTCATCGATCCCTGCTAAAGAGGTTGTGGTGGAGTAACCGAGATCTCATCATTGAGTGGTTTGGTAAGATGGAGAACGTACTTTCTCCACTACTGGTTTTCTTCTTCAACCTTCTTCCTCTTTTCCTTTTCATGGGCTAGACTTGTCTTCAAAGCGTTGCAAGAGTCGTCGAAATATTGGACGTCTTGGTCCTGGGTGGGCTTGCCCAACTCTTATGGTAGTGATCTTGTAGCCATCCGCAACGACATTGTCCCTAGTCTTTCCTTCTTTGGGCACCTCTATCTGGACTGTCCTGAACCCTGCGCTGTCTCTCTGAATTAGGGAAAACTTTCTGGCGGGCTTGGGTGGTTTAGTTATAGTGGGCTCATTCACCCTCTCCAGAAACGTTGCAGTGACCTCTTCGGAACAGGCTTCCTTGGGGACCTTGGCCTTTATTCTTTCCCTCAGTCAATTCGGAATGGTAGATTGCTCTATAGTATTCCGGTCAAACTCATCATCTGCCTTTCCTGGGTTTGCTGGTATGCCATCCAAGAAGACTGTGGGCGTTTCAGCTTGCTCTCTATCTGGACTTTGGACGACCTCTTCCACTACTTCCCTAACCGGATGAAAAGGCACTCTAACTTCATCATCAATCATGCAGATGTTCATCTCTTGCTCCCCAATTGCATTATGATCGAGCACAATGGAAGTGGCACTCAGGATGGAGTGGCCTTCGCTAGACTCCCTTCTTTCACCTACAACCCTTTTCCTTGCGACCTTTGTGGAGCTTCCAACCAACTCCTTCCTCTTTCAAGACCCAACACTTTCTGGATTTCGGGCGTCACCGGCAGAGGTACAAGGATTGATGGACAGAGCATCATCTACTCCCATCAAATCGTAGGTCAAGGTCACACCTTTGGCCTTGAACTGCCTTGTCTTTTCAGACGTCCACCACCTCGAATACTCAACTACCGACCTCATGAGGTCTGCTAGATTTGACTTCTCCCCCTCTGTCCAATCTATTAAAACTAGGGGTTCATTTTTCATCTTTTCAAAGCCTGGTTGCTGAAGCTCTAGGCTTTCCTCCACTTGATCGGCAACTTTGAATACCTCTGTTGCTCTCACCATGCTCAAAGGAATGCTCGACCAGAATCTCTTCTTGATCTCGAAGGTATCGGCTGCATTAGCCCAGTAATCTTTTAGGTCTGGTCTATGCTCAAACGTTGTTCCTTCGACCTTCTTTATCCTGTGGAATGGATCGAAATTCCTTCTTGCCTTGTATTGATAGAAGGGATACCAGGCTAGCTCCTTCTCAGCGGTCGCAGTAGCTTGTGATGATGGACATGTTTCCAGCCCATTGCCAATTGTAAGTGAGGACGTTTGTGCCTTCTTCTGCTTATCCCTTTGAATCACTATATACTCCTCCAATTGTCTTACAACCTCGAGCAACACCACTCGGTTGGTAGGGTAAGCTAGAAGCTTGTATGGAGGTCTAGAGAATCCCTCGATTCGGAGATAAGTGAACTTTGGATATTGGATCTACCAATATCTGAACCGACTGATGAAGTCCATAGACTCTTGAGAGAGTCTTTGGTGCAGCCCGCCTTGCAATGTCAGAGTGATGTGCATAAGGAAAGTATCATTCACCCTTTTGAAATGGAATTTCTCTTCCATGTGAAGCTGGGGATAGCAGTCATACACTGGAAACTGGTTCTCCTTGTTCCCTACTTCTCCTCTACAAGTGAGACCTCTGTACCTGTAGGTCCTAGCCAAGGAATAGAACAAGTAAGAACTCATGAAGAAAGTCCTATTCGTCTCTAGGTTCCTCAGCTGGCTGCCTAGGTTGTCGCTGATAATCCTGGCCCAGTCTATCATTTTTACTCCATCGATTATTTCATTAATGAAATAATACATCCAGGGTTCGAATGGAGCTCCCTGAGGGCTTCCCATTATCCTATTGAGCAGGACAATCATGTCTCCAATGTCTTCCTTGAAGTATGCTCGCACTAGGCTCTTCCTCTGAAGTTTGGAGGCGCCCTTCCTTGGCTTGTCTAGCTAGGAATGGTTAACTATGGCTTCATATTCCTCCAGGTGGTCCTGATATAGACTGTCTGCTTCGTCCTTTGTCATATACACTGTGTTGTGATACTCTGGGATCCTGAAGGCCTCTCTGATGGCCTCATCATTGATGTTCGCTAGTATCCTTCCATCAGGTGCAACAATGTCTTTACTGATGGGGTTGTAATGTTTGGCACACTCGACTACTAGTTCATTGCATTGCATGGTGGGGAGGAAGCCAACAGCATGCACGATGCCACTCTTCATCATCTTTCGCGCAATGGTGGTAGGCACAAGGTTGTCCAGATCAAACATTCGCTTCTTAAACTCCCTCAGATTGATGTGTCCGAGGTTGGTGTCGCTGACGTTCTTCCATTTTGCAGCCATCCTCGACTTCGGAGGAGCATCTTTATCCACTTGGAATTTCATAGTGTCTAGGACCTGCAGACAAACAATGAAATTTTAAGTTAGAAAATAATTTACAAAATTTCGAAAAAAATAACGGGGCTGCGAATTGGCTAAGTGTTAGAGAATTTCATCTTATACTTAGTCATGAAAACTTGGGATTTCGTTTGAAAGACCTTTCAATCTCAAGGATGATCGTGATCGTCAACCAACACTGAGCGCCAAAACTTTGAAAAAACTTTTTATACTTACCAAAAAAAATGATTTTCTTTCCCAAAATTTCGAAAAAATCATTTCTCAAATTCTGGAAAATATTCCATAAATCTGCATCATGAATTTAGTTTTACCTTCGAATGGGTAGAAGTAGGGCTAGAATTCTCTCAAGAAAACTCATAAAATTCAGAAAAGGTTAAATAATTCTTCCTCGTACTAGTTGTCTTCCTCCAAAAATCTGTGAAACTTTTTGTCAAAAAGTTATCCAACTTCTAGTAATGTCAAAAATTTTCTCCAGATGATCTTCGAATTGAAATAATTTACTACGCTCTCCTCAGTAACTTCGAACTTGTTGGTGTAAAAGTGAAGTTTGTAATGAAGTATTTGTAAATAAAATTAACTATTCGATTGGAAACCCTTAAAATCTTCCAACTCATACTTCTAATTCCATCTTCACTCTTTAGGAAAGTGTTGTCATGTTTCCAAGTTTGAAGAAAATATCTTCCAAAGTTTCCAATTTGGTTTATAAGTTGAAATATTTATTAATCTTCCAATATTCTCTTTCGAAAACTTTCTATTTTGGGTTTAGGCTCGAAATCCTTACCAATCTTCCAATATTCTCTTTTTGAAAACTTTCCGTTTTGGTCTTTGAGTTTGAAATCTTGGAGGAGTTTTGTGACATCATGTTGATTTTGTTTGACTTTCATGTGTAGGCGGACTTTTGGAAGCTTACCTCCTCCTTCCTCAAACTTTGGCGAATTTTCCTTACCTTTCCAAGGCATGGCGGAGTTTTGGAGAGTCTTCTCTTGGCTTCTATCTACCTTGAGTGGACTTTGATGATAACTCTTCAAGCATGGCGGAGTTTGAAGGGTCCTCAACATTGGGCGGACTTCTAGATAACCTCCTTAATGGCCGACTTCCAAGACCTTACCCCATGGGTCTCCCAACCTAACCTATACATGGCAGAGTTTTGATACCTCTATGGCGGACTTTGAGCAAAGCTCAATCAAGGCGAAGTTTTAGCTAAGGCATAGGGAGGACTTTAGAACACATCCCCTAGGGTGGACTTTAGACCAGGCTACCACCACTTGACATGCTTGGGTGGACTTTAGGCTATACCCCTATGGCGGACTTTAAGACATTTCTTCAACATTTGAAGACCTTGGGCGGAGTTTTGAAGGTCTTCCACATGACTATGGCAGAGTTTGAAGACCACTCCCAAGGCTTCTCCAAGGCAATGGCGGACTTTGGAGCGTGTTCCCACATGTCCTAGGCGGACCTTTCAAGGCTCCCTCATGGCTTCCTTTGCTGACTTGACTACCAAGGCGGAGTTTAGACTAGCCCCTTGGCGGACTTTTGGTGACCCTCCATCAAGGCGGAGTTTGGAGGCTATTCCTACCTTGTTGCTTGGGATAGGGAGGAGTTTTGGGTGTTGGCCACCAAGGCTTCTCCAAAGCATGGCGGAGTTTTGATACCCCTTCTCCTTGGTATTCTTGATCTATGGCAGACTTCTAGAGACTCTTCTATATGGCGGGCTCTAGGCTACATCTCCACATGGCGGACTTCTAGACCTCTCCTCATGGGCTCTTCCTTGGCTATCCTCCTTCCTTGGGCAGACTTCTAGAGGGTCTCATGGATAGGGCGGAGTTTAGACAAGGCTCCCACATGGTGGACTTTGGAGTGTTGGCCTTCATGGCGGACTTTGGAGGGTCTTCTCTTCATGGCCTCCTACACACATGGCATCATTTATACAAGGTTCAAGGCAGATTTTGAAGGGTCTTCAACACATGGCAGACTTTTGGAGGGTCTTCTCTTCATGGCCTCCCGCATCATGGCGGAGTTTGAACCTACAACAATACTTTAAAACCCTTGTTAGCCAGACTTAGAAGAATTCTTAGAAAAATTTCAAAATTTCACAGCTTAATCAAATTTAACCGGATTAACTTGAAATTTGAAATCCATGCCTAGGTAGATCATCTGAGGCATCACACCCCCTAAAATGTAGGGATTTGGCTTTTTAGGTCAGAACTTGGAATTTTTGGATCCCGGTCGAGGCAGGTCAGTGGCAGCAGTGCAAACCCTAAGTACCCATTCTGAAAAAGCAAAAAAGCAGACTTTCTAAAAATAGAAAGAAAACTTTCTAAAAATAGCCATACTGGGGATTGGGCTAGAAATGCCAAAAACAAAACTTCCTAAAAAATAGGAAAAAAGCAAAAAAGAAAACTTTCTAAAAATAGAAAGTTGTCCAAATTTGTCCAAATCGATTGCGATTTTCGTCCTCTGGCTTGTCTAAGCACTCTGGTGGTGTTTGTACTCTGGAATCACATGATTTGCAAAAACTAACTTTCAATCGTCAGGGCCTGAACTGCTCAAAACTAGGCAAGGCTTGGTAAAACTGAAGCGGAAGGTCATAGGATACTAACAAAAACCCTAGAAAGCAAGAAAAGAGAGGGTCCCCATTTGCAATGGGGCGATGTGTGAAAAGGTCACAACAGGTCCCAGAGCGAAATTCTTTACCAAGTGATGTACCTTCCAAAGGGGCAAGAGCGAATTTCTTCACCAAGGACATGTACCTTCCTAAGGGTCCAGAGCGAAAATTTTGCTAAGTTGAGTACCTTGCTGAGGATCAAGGGCGAATTTATCCAAGTGAAGATTGAGAGTAAATTTTGAAGGAGAGGTTTTTGAGCAAATTTGTTGAAGTCATATACCCTGTTAAAATTTGAGATTGAACTTCCCTAATGAGTCATGTACCCTTCGAAGGACAGAGAGCGAATTTCATCATGTGTACCTTGCCAAGGTCCTTGGGCGAATTTTTGAAAGTATGTACCTTGCCAAGGTCCTTGAGCAAATTTTTGAAAGTATGTACCTTCCTGGGGTCTTGGAGCGAATTTTCAAGTAGGTACCTTCCTAAGGGTCTAGAGCGAATTTTCAAGCATGTACCTTGGAAAGGGTCCAGAGCGAATTTTGGAGTCATATACCTGTTGTTAGTGCCCTTGGCCTTCCGCTTCAGTTTTGCTCAGTTTTGTCAAGTCTTGAATGGTTCGAGTCTAAAAGATTGAAAGTCAGTTTTTGCAAGCCAAGTGATAGCAGAGTTCAGATACCATCAAAGTGCCTAGAAAGGCCAAAGGATGAAGAGCGCAGTTTATTTGGACGAATTTGAACAACTTTCTATTTTTAGAAAGTTTGCTTTTTTGCTTTTTCCTATTTTTTATCGTTTTTGGCATTTTTGGCCCAATCCCCGGTATGGCTATTTTTAGAAAGTTTTCCCTATTTTTTAGGGATGCTTGCTTTTTGCTTTTTCGGAGTGGGGACCTAGGTTTGCATTGATACCACTAATCTGCTTCTATTGCGATCAAGAATTTCCAGGTTTTGACCTCAAAAGCTAAGTTCCTATATTTTAGGGGTCAGGACACTTCAGATGGTTTGCCTGAGTATGGATTTCAAATTTCAAGTTAATCTGGTTAAAATTGAAGAAATATTGAAATTTTGAAATTTTCCATATTTTCTTTTCTAAGTCTGGCTAATGAATGATGTTGAGTGGTATGGTGGTCATTGAAAAGTCCGCCCTATGCAAGAAGAGTCTTTCAAAAACTCCACCCTTGAAAATCTCTTCAAACTCCGCCCATGCTTGATGATGAAGGTAGTATGAAAGTCCGAACATGAGAGAGGTAGCCTAAAACTCCACCCAAGATGATGAAGAGGTGGTCTTCCAAAAGTCTGCACTCCATAAAGTTGCCAAACCTTCAAAGTCCGCCCTATGTTTGAGAAGTCTTCAAAGTCCGCCCAAGGTGCTAATCATGGTGATGTTTCAAAACTCTGCCCTATGCTTGAGGTGTCTTCAAAGCCCGCCCTCTAAGCAAGCTGCAATGTCTCAAAAGTCCGCCCTGGGAGTGGTCTCAAAAGTCCGCCCTCCATGAAGTGGCCAAGCCTTCAAAACTCCGCTCTATGGAGATGATTCTAAAACTCTGCCCAAAATGATGAGGAGGTGTCTTCAAAGTTCGTCCTCTTGGAGGTAGTCATCGAAAACTCCACCCAAGCATCAAGTTGGAAGCTCAAAAGTCCGCCTTGGAGGAAGAAGAAAAGTCCACCTTGGAGAAAGAAGAAAAATCCGCCCTAGGAGTGGTCTCAAAAGTCTGCCCTCCATGAAGTGGCCAAGCCTTCAAAACTCCGCCCAAAATGATGAGGAGGTGTCTTCAAAGTCCACCCTCTTGGAGGTAGTCATCCAAAACTCCGCCCAAGCATCAAGTTGGAAGCTCAAAAGTCCGCCTTGGAGGAAGAAGAAAAGTCCGCCTTGGAGAAAGAAGAAAAGTCCGCCATCCTTGGTGAAGCAAAAGTCCGCCCTCCAAACAACAAGAAGGTGCTTCAAAAGTCCGCCCTCCATGCATGATCATGGTGACCTCTCAAAAGTCTGCCTAAGTCAAAGGTCAAACCAATACTTGTTAGAGTATTGAGAGCAACGAATATTCTCGAGTGATGTCATCAAATCTTTGTAGAGTTCGAACTGCTAACTGATTTAGAAAGTTTTTAAAAAAGAGATTCGAAGATCAAGTTCGAAAATGAGCTGGGAAATCAAAATAGAAACTTGAGTTTTGTGAGAAATTCGAACCATGAATCAAAATTAGAAAGAGCATATTTGCAGATTGAGGCAATTTTAGACTGAGTTCCAAATTAGAAACCTTTTGGAAGATGCCAATCTACAGGTCTAGTTCGAATATGAAGTAGGAAAACAAATTAGAAAGTTGTAGAATAAGATTTTCGAACTTGAGGAGATGACAGTGCAACTCAAAATCAAATTGGAAACTTTCTCAAGGTTGAAATCGAATTTAGAAACATGAATTGGAAGGATATTTGCGTGTTTCTAATTATGAAAACCAATTTCATTACAAATACATTCTTTTCTTCTTCATTCTCACACAAAGAAGTTCGAACTTTTTGAGCAAGCTAAGGAAAACATTGAGAATTATTTTTGCAGATTGACGGTCATTTGGAAGAAAATTTTGTAGATTGGAGGTGTTGCAAGGTTATCTCTTGCAGGTTGAATGAACTTTTTGAAGAATTTTGATTTATCAACTTCATTTTTGTCAAAGTATCTGCAGATTTTTAGAGTTGAACTAGCTGGTAGAAGGCAGATTCGTCAAAATTTTCTGAAGTTTTCCTAAAATTCCTTCTATCTTCTAGCCTTATTCTCATTCATTCGAAGGTGAAGTTGGTTTTAAAATGCAGATTTATTGTATTTTCCGAGTTTTCCAGATTCGTTGGAAGTAATTTTTGTGGATTTATTCAAATTTTCAGTAAGAAAGATCATTTTTTGCCTAAATGGAATGAGAGTTTTTGAAGTTATAAAACCTGGCTTTTTGGATTGCAATCATAAATGTCCTTGGAGTGGAGAGTTTACATGTGAAAATTCCATTTTCATGGCTAAGTATGAAAGTGAAGTAAAAGTTCCAAGCACTTGGCCATTCGCAACCTCGATTTTCTTTAATCTAAGATCTGATTTCTAAATTAAGCTTCATGTTTATTTGCAGATTTTAGGCACGATGAAGTTCCAAGTAGACAAGGATGCTCCTCCTGAATCGAGAATGACCTCAAAATGGAAGAATATCAGCGATACTAACCTTGGGCATATCAATCTGAGGGAGTTCAAGAAGCGGATGTTCGGTTTAGATAACCTTGTGCCTAGCGTGACCGTGCGAAAGATGATGAAGAGTGGTATCGTGCATGCTGCCGACTTTCTCCCTACCATGCAGTGCACAGAGTTGGTAGCTGAGTGCGCTAGGCACTACAACCCTGCCAGTAGGGTTATTGTCGCACCGGATGGAAGAGTATTGGCGAACATCAGCGATGAGGCCATAAGGAAAGCATTCAGAATTCCAGAATATCATAATGCTGTGTACGTAACCAAGGATGAAGCTGATCGCATGTATCAGGATCATTTGGAGGAGTACGACGCCATTGTCAATCATTCCTGGCTAGACAAGCCAAGGAAGGGTGCCTCCAAATTATAGAGGAAGAGCTTGGTAAGGGCATATTTCAAAGAGGACATTGGAGATATGATTGTCTTGTTGAACAGGATAATGGGTAATCCCCAAGGCGCTCCATTTGAGCCTTGGATGTATTATTTCATAAACAAAATAATGAACGAAGTGAAGATGATAGATTGTGCTCGAATGATAAGTGATAACTTGGACAGCCGTCTGAAGAATCTGGAAGCGGATAGGACCTTTTACATGAGCTCATATTTGTTCTATTCCCTGGCTAGAACCTATAGATACAGAGGCCTCACCTGTAGAGGGGAAGTGGGAAACAAAGAAAATCAGAAGAATCTGGAAGCGGATAGGACCTTTTACATGAGCTCATACTTGTTCTATTCTCTGGCTAGAACCTATAGATACAGAGGCCTCACCTGTAGAGGGGAAGTGGGAAACAAAGAAAATCAGTTTCCTGTCTATGATTGTTATCCCTAACTTCACATGGAAGAAAAGTTCCATTTCAAGAGGGTGAATGATTATTGGGCTAACGCAGCCGATAGTTTCGAAATCAGGAAGATATTTTGGTCAAGGATTCCCTTGAGCATGGTAAGAGCAACATAAATATTCAGAGTTGCTGATCAAGTAGAAGACAGTCTTGAGCTTCAGCAGCCAGGTTTTGAGAAGATGAGGAATGAGCCACTGGCCTTGGTTGATTGGTCAGAGGGAGAGAAGTCAGATTTGGCAGAGGTCATGAGATCAGTAGTCGAATACTCCAAGTGGTGGACATCTGAGAAGACGAAACAATTAAAGTCAAAAGGCATTGCCCTGGCTTATGATTTAATGGGAGTAGATGACTCTTTGTCCTCCAACCCTTACATCTTTGTAGGCAATGCTTAGAATCCAGAGAGTGTTGGGTCTCGAAAAAGGAAGGAATTAGTTGGAAGCTCTGGAAAGGCCAGGGGAAAGAAAGTCGTCGGGGAGAGACGTGAGTCTAACGAAGGTCATTCCATTCTAAGTGCCGCATCTGCTGTGCCTAACCAGAATGCAGTTGAAGAGTAAGAGATGAACACAAATATGGGGAATGATGAAATAAGGTTGCTTTCTCCTTCGATCGAGGAAATAATGAGAGAAGCTGTCCAAAGCCCGAACAGGGAACATGTTTAAATGCAGCCACAGAAGTTGAAGAGTCTGAGCCCCCCAATAGTGTTCCTTAATGGTATAGTTACTGGACCAAGAGGGACAAATGATGGATTTGATCAAAATACTGTGGAGCAGTCAACCATTCCTGATTGGTTGAGGGAAAGGATAAGGGCTAAGGTCCCCAAGGAAACCCATTTTGAAGAGAATACAACAACATTTCTAGCAAAGGTGAACGAACTAGTCATAGTCAGGCCACCTAAGCCAGCTAGAAAATTCTCTTTGATTCAGAGGGATAGTGCAGGGTTTAGGGCAGTTCAGATAGCTGTGCCAAAGGAAGGAAAAACTCGGGACAATATTGCCCCGGAGGATTATAAGATTACTACTATAGAGCTGGGTAAGCCTACTCAGGACCAAGAAGTCCAGTACTTTGACGACTCTTGCAACGCCCTCTGTTGGCATTTTTTATTTATATTGTGATTGTCATTGATGGACACACACTTGTATTGAGATCCCCTTTATATGTATGAGCTTGTGCTCAACCGGTATTTGTTCCAACCGGTATGTTGTATTCTAGTCTTTAGACTAGTGGTGATTTTGCAGAATGTGTTTCCCGGTTTGAAGTGGCATGTCGACCCCAAGCGGTTCGTAGATCCCAAGCGGTACGAGGGAGCAAAGCAGCACAACACATTCTTACCAGTCTTCATTTTTGCCAAACCGGCAACCGGTATTTTGTATGAACTGGTAATACTCTGTGATGAGTTACCAACCGGCATTTTGTGATGAGTTACCAATCCACCGATTGTTTGATGGTGCCGACACATTGACGGTGCTTTTTGTGTCGTGTTACTGAGTATGTCTAGATTCATTGAACCTAGGAAATTGTAATGTAATCCTATTGGACCGACATGAAATCAGATTCCTTTAAAAGGACATCATGTCTAGGGTTTTAAGTTGTTGCTGAAAGGGTTAATGTCGTGCTAGGGTTTAAGGCGGAAGTTGAGTTGTTGTGAGAACGATCTTATCTGAGAAGATCAAGTTGTAATTGTGAGAGAGATAGAGAAGACTGAAGTAATGTTGGAATGCATTAACTATGAGCAATACTGGATCCAACCAAGCAATTTGTGCTATTAGATAGATCAAACACTTGCTGATTACTCACATCTTTGACAAGTCTGTAGCCCTTAACCGGGTAGGCCTCAAAGCCTTTGTAAAATCCTCTAACAAGGTGGTTCACACTTGTGAATCTAAAATCCTCTAACAAGGTAGTCTTTAATCGGACTTATCTCCTAACAGAGATTGAGATTCCTAACAGGATCTGTTCTGGTGAAGAACATTGTAAGACCTTAACCGGTCTGGTTTCTATTCTGCAAATAGTGACTTGTGAGTTCCATCTCACCGTGGGTTTTCCCAGTTGGGTTTCCACGTCAAATATCTTGTGTTATGGTTGTATTGCTTTTGTGGGTGAATGCTTTATTCGCATTTTGGTTTGCATGTGTGGTAACCGATCTGATTGTTAGACTGCTTTACCGGTTTATCTTTAGATTGTGTAAGTGTTTTAGTGCAGTGATTTTTGGCATACTAATTCAGCCCCCCCTCTTAGTATTCATCAATTGGTATTAGAGCCTACCTTTCTATAAGTTTAACCACTTGGAAAGAGATATGGGGGAATACACCATGAGGGAACTTACTCAACGGCTCACTAAATCTGAGCAAGCCTATGATGATCTTATGGTCAAATACAAGGCATCTCAAGCAAAAAGGAGAGAACATGCAGAGAGGCTGATGGAACTATCTGAAAGTAGTTCTGAAGATGAAGCTAACATGGAAGCCATGATTGCTGAAGTGAATAAGCTGAATGATTCAAACTCCAATCTGAGAAAGGAGTTGGAAGGACTGACTATTCGGTTTAGTTAAGAGCTTGAGAACCAGAGAAAAGCTGAAGGTCTAGTAAAGGACAAAGATCATGAGATCTCCAAGTTGAAACAAGAGATTAGTGCACTGACTACTCGCCTTCATGAGAGCAGAATGGAAAAGGAAGACATGCAAGGAGAACTGAACATAGCCATCTCGGAAAATGCAAGTCTAATGGAGACAAACACTGCTATTTCCAAAGAACTCTCTAAGTCAAAGGAAATACTTGCTAAGTTTGGCAAAAGTACTGTCAAGCTAGAGCAAAAGCTTGAGTCATCTAGACCGGCAAAGAATACCAATGGTCTTGGTTTCTCTGAACATGAGGAAGGAGAATCCTCAGGAACAAATGCTGAAGCATCAAAGAAGCAACCGACACTCAAAGGAAAAGGTAAGCAAAAATTCAAACCTATTTGCTTTAACTGTCTTAAAGAAGGACACACTGCCAATGTATGTAGGAGCAAAGCCTATAATAATTTTCCATATTTTATCAACAATGTACCTAGATCCAATAAGTTCAATGGTCATTGTTATGCATGCAACAAGTTTGGGCATAGAGCATTTGAATGCAGTTCTGTGATGGATAACACTGGAAAATATCCTCAAAGGACCCAAGGAATTGGTCCTGAATCTTTTGTGAACCGGAACCACAACCGGTTTAATGTTTTCAATCATCAATCGAGAAGCGGTGGCCATCAAGCAGCAACCGGATGGAGAGAAAATTGTATGATCTGTCATGGTCACGGTCACACTACTGCAACATGCAGAAGGAAGAATGGAAACATGTACAATGGACCTTGGAGAGCACCTAGACTTGTTTGCTATCACTGCAACAAACCGGGTCACATTGCAAGATTCTGTAGAAGCAGAAAAAGTATATCTGATGATATATCGGTCACTCAGGAAGGAGAAATCGATGTTGAAAGAGTTCAAGGGGACATGAACAAAACCTGGAGGAAGAAACCAACAATGTTGGAAGAGAAACCAGTTTCTGCACCTAGTGTGGAAATATCGGAACCAACAAACTAAGCCTCAAAGGCTTAGGGGGAGCAAACGGCGAAATGCTTTCGAACCCCCGGTTGACACCGGTAAAAGACCTTAACCGGTATGCGATACCTGTCGCTTGGCAGAAGACCGGAAACGGTAAAAAGGCAAATTAGGGTTTACGCCCTAATAGAGGAGCATTAATGGCGGTGGGTGAGAGACATGTATAAAAGCATTTTTCAAATCATTTCTCACTATCTGTTTTCGAGGGAAGAGAAGTTTTCAAGTGCAGAGCGAAGAAAACGCGATTTGAGCTAAGATTTCAAGAAATTGATAAACCTTGAAAGAGATTCAAATCCAGTTTGCAAGCGGTAGTGGAGAACACAAAGCGGTGATTTGGCAACCGACGGAGAGTGGAGTGAAGCAGAATTAGGAAGCCCTAAATTCGCGTTTGAAAGGTATTTTTCGTGTTTTTGAAATACTCTACAATGGCTTCTGCATCTCATACCAGTTCGAGTACATCCATAGAGTCGGAAAGTTTTATTCAGAGGAAGTCCAAATATAATGCTTTATCACAAGTTCCGACTAGAGTCATAGTTGAAGAGGGAATTTCTGATTATATTGATTGCAAAATAGAAGACCTAGGGTATTTAGCTATTCACACTCAGTTAGGTCTATTTTGCGGCAAGGACAAAAAGATCAAACCGGAGTTTAGTGTCTTAGAGAAGAAGAAATTCCATAATGCAGTATATTTTCTGGAAGATTTTACGGAAGATCACATCAGGATTATTTTGAGCAGAGTCCACGGTGACAAGATGTACCTGGAGAGGACGCATGATATTACGCCTCAGGCAATTCATGCAGTCACCAGTTTTTGTAACATAGGGGAAGTGCCAAGCTCACCGGTTCAACCAGTGACTCACGGGGTATGACAGTTAATCCCATCAAGGATGATCTGGTGAAATACGCCTGTATGGTGATAGGATACAGAACGTTTTTAGCTAGCAGGATTAATTCTGTATCTGCTGCAGTGGTAAATGCCGCTTACCGGATGATATAAGAGGATACATCTTTTGACTTATGCACCGGTATGCAGAGGCAACTCCTGTTGAACCTAAAGGCAATCAAACAGGACAATGCACTGAGATTCAAGTTTGGACAACTACTGGTAGGGTTGTTCTTCTATTTCCAAGGCTACTTTCCTGGAGTAGGAGATGTCCAGTGGTCTCCTGACCAACCGGTAACCAAGCAGATTAAGGAAAGCGTACAAGCCATTGGAACCGGTTACCCTGAAGTACTGAACAAATATTTTGATGAGTTCAGAAGAAAGATGAGTCAGAGGGTAAGAATCTCAGGTAATATAGTGAAGAAATATGAAGATGACATCTGTTTCACCATTCAGGTGGACAAATGTTTAATGGAGGCTGTTGAGCCTAGAATGGAGGAAGTGGAGCCAATGGGCTATGAGGTTATGTATGACATGCTGGAAGGGTATGCTTCAACCCTTATTGCCTCGCCTCTTGATCCAAAGGCTAAGAGAACCGGAACCTACTTGGAGAGAATTGCACCGGCTGAAGAACCATCGGTTAAGAAAGGAAAAGAATCGGCAGCAAAGAAAGCCAAGGCAGTGCCTGCAGCATCGGCACCGGCTACCACTGCAACTCCAAGAGTGACCAAGCGGTCACCGGCAAAGAAGAAACCGGAGGTAACACCGGCAAAAGTCTTCGAAAGAAAGAGGAAGACTAAGACAAATGAACCAGACTCCGAAAAAACCGAGTCTGATGAAAAACCAAAGAAGGCAAGACAGACAAAGAAGATGAAGAAGAATGAACCGGCAACATCCGCACCGGTAAATATTGACATCTCCTCATACAAACCTTTGACACATTTTCAAAGGACAGTTAAGAATATTAGGAGAAAATTACTTCATGATTTAGTAGATTACTATGATGATTTTAGTGATGAGGAGAAGGAGGAAATACTACAGGAAATCATTATTTATTTATGCAAGAATGACCGGTCGCCATTAGAGATTAAATCTTAGACACTGGCTTCTTTATTTAAAGCATTAGATAATAAATGGCGCATTGCCATTGAAAAGGAACAGGAGATTAGGGAGAAAGTCTTTTCATAGTACTTTCCCGACCTCTCGAATTCAGAATTGTTTGATGTATTGGATCAAAATAAAGGTCTCTTCTTCACAAGGAGAAGAAGACACTGGCTGTTGGAGGGAAGAATTGATGATGTGGAAAAAAACACTCATCAGCACATGAATCATGCTGTTCTAGCTCACAAAGCACGAATGGCCAACTTCCAAGTGGAAAAAGAACCGGTTATTTCCAAACCGGATGAGGTTTTTGATGAGGAAGGAAACCTGGTGGAAGAACCAATCAACACTATCGATGTCGATGCCCTGGATGTAGAAGATGTCACTCAGGACATACCTTTTGAGGGAACTGAACAGGGGCAACAAGCCGAACAAGGCGGTGAACAGGCTAAGGACACACAGGAAGCGGCAAAGGAACAGGAAGAGAAGAAGAAGAGGGATGAAGATGAGAAAAAAGAAGAAAGAGGAAGAGAAGAGAAAAGAGGAAGAGAAGAGAAAAGAGGAAGAGGAGAAACGAAAAGATGAAGAGAAGAAGAAGCAAGAAGATGATAGGAAGAAGAAAGAAGAAGAGGATAAGGAAGAAAAGAAGAAGAAGGAAGAGGAAGACAAGAGAAAGAAGGAAGAGGAAGAGAAAAAGAAGAAAGAAGAGGAAGAACAAAAGAAGAAGGAAGAGGAAGAACAGAAGAAGAAGGAAGAGGAAGCAAAGAAGAAGGAAGAAGCAGAGAAGAAGAAGAAAGAAGAGGAAGACAAGAAGAAGATGGAAGAGGAAGAAAAGAAAAAGAAGGAAGAGAAAGAGAAAGAAGAGAAGGAGAAGAAAAAGAAAGAAGAAGAAGACAGGGAACAAGAACAAAAGAAAGAGGCAGAGAAAAGGAAGAAGGAAGAAGCAGACAAGACAGCTGAAGCAATGAAGAGCACACAGATGGAGACTCCTAAGGCAACCGGGAGCCAAGCCAAACCGGCTGCTATCTCGAGTCCTATTGATCTCCAATCTGCAAGTGAGTCTGAGCTTATGCAGAGCATCAAGGTTGCCCAAGAGCGCCTTGAAGTCATTCGCAGGAAAAAGGAACAGGACATAATCCAGGCGGCTGTAGACACCCTTACCGGTTTAATCCCCGGTACTAATCTTCCTGACACTGAATCATCACTAGCACAGCTCAAACTTCTATGTACTGTAGTGGATGATCAGGTGCAGAGTCTGGAAGAAGCAGCAGAGGCCAATGTCAAGAAAGAGCACCAAAAGGCTCTTAATGTTGCTCTGGTGAAAAAGATGAATGAGCTTAGGACTGAACTGTTGAAAGACCAAAAGGACATAAGGAATGCCTTGGATGAGGGAAACTTGCTACTCAGCAAAATCTGTCAACCTCATCTGTTCTGTGATGATGTGCTAGCCAAGAAGCAAAAGCTTCAAACGGACTTACAGTCCTACTTGGGCACATTTAAGACACCTTATGATTCCTTTGCAGCATATGGGCAAACCGTTCATCGGTTCCAGATCCAGTCAGCCAAGATGGAGCAAGAGATTAGTACACGGTCTAGGGATTTGTAGGAGCTTCAACTGGTTTTACTTCCTCGACTGCAAATTCTTCAGAAGTGTTATCTGAACCTGGATGCCCTGACAGTCACACAGGAACTGAGCACAGTAGATGCCATGGAGGAACAGGTATCCCAGATGCAAACAAAGAAGGAAGTGGCAACCTCCCTACTTGAGTCCCGGTCTCTATCCATGAAACAATTTTTGTAGGACTATAAATCGGTTTTTGACAAGTATTATTCATTATTGTCATAAACTTTTTTATATATATATGGAAACAGGGTTATTCAGCGGTACTTTGTCATTGTTGGCAAAGGGGGAGAAGTATCTGGTTTTTGGTTTTAAAATTTTGATCTTCTGACACAGGGGGAGAAGTATCTGGTTTTGAAATTTTGATATATGCTTTGATATATGCTATATGCTCTGATGTCTCAATGATTATGCTCTGTATGCAAAATTGCTATACGCTGTGTTGATTAAGGGATAGTGTATATGCTTAGGGGGAGCAATTTTGTTAATGGCAAGTTTTTGTTGTAAAACACTTAGATGTCAAAATTTTATTTTCCTAAGTGTTGCCATCAATGCCAAAGGGGGAGATTGTTGGCATTTTTAATTTATGTTGTGATTGTCATTGATGGACACACACTTGTATTGCGATCCTCTTTATATGTATGAGGTTGTGCTCAACCGGTATTTGTTCCAACCGGTATGTTGTATTCTAGTCTTTAGACTAGTGGTGATTTTGCAGAATGTGTTTCCCGGTCTGAAGCGGCATGTCGACCCCAAGCGGTTCGTAGATCCCAAGCGGTACGAGGGAGCAAAGCGGCACAACACATTCTTACCAGTCTTCATTTTTGTCAAACCGGCAATTGGTATTTTGTATGAACCGGTAATACTCTGTGATGAGTTACCAACCGGCATTTTGTGATGAGTTACCAATCCACCGATTGTTTGACGGTGCCGACACATTGACGGTGCTTTTTGTGTCGTGTTACTGAGTATGTCTAAATTCATTTAACCTAGGAAATTGTAATGTAATCCTATTGGACCGACATGAAATCAGATTCCTTTAAAAGGACATCATGTCTAGGGTTTTAAGTTGTTGCTGAAAGGGTTAATGTCGTGCTAGGGTTTAAGGTGGAAGTTGAGTTGTTGTGAGAACGATCTTATCTGAGAAGTTCAAGTTGTAATTGTGAGAGAGATAGAGAAGATTGAAGTAATGCTGGAATGCATTAACTGTGAGCAATATTGGATCCAACCAAGCAATTTGTGCTATTAGATAGATCAAACACTTGTTGATTACTCACATCTTTGACAAGTCTGTAGCCCTTAACTGGGTAGGCCTCAAAGCCTTTGTAAAATCCTCTAACAAGGTGGTTCACACTTGTGAATAAAATCCTCTAACAAGGTAGTCTTTAATCGGACTTATCTCCTAACAGAGATTGAGATTCCTAACAGGATTTGTTCTGGTGAAGAACATTGTAAGACCTTAACCAGTCTGGTTTCTATTCTGCAGATAGTGACTTGTGAGTTCCATCTCACCGTGGTTTTTCCCAGTTGGGTTTCCATGTCAAATATCTTGTGTTATGGTTGTATTGCTTTTGTGGGTGAATGCTTTATTCGCATTTTGGTTTGCATGTGTGGTAACCGGTCTGACTGTTAGACTGCTTTACCAGTTTATCTTTAGACTGTGTAAGTGTTTTAGTGCAGTGATTTTTGGCATACTAATTCACCCCCCCCTCTTAGTATTCATCACCCTCAAGGCAAGGCTAGTCCAGGAGAAGGAGAAAAGAAAGAAGGTTGAGGAAGAGAATCAACAATGGAGGAAATATGTTCTCCATCTAACCAGGCCACTCAACCATGAGATACCTGTCACCCCTCCGCAGCCTCTTCAGCAAGAGTCAATGAAAGATTACGAGGACATGAAGGGCACATTCACGCAGGCTAAGGAATGGATTTCAGATGCTTCGGGACGTGCTGACATACTTTTAGAAAATTTAGTATCAGCACATGAGTCAGCCTCTTCATTGGTCAGCTGAATTCAGGACTCAGCTGCAAATCGGGAAGATGTTGAAGAAATTCAAGATGAAATACTTCCGCAATTAAAGGTTATCCGAGGTCTGTCAAAACGAAGCTTGGTGGATGCCGGTGTCATACAAGCTAGGGATAGATATGACTTTAACACTTGGTATTATGCTTTGGTCACTAGGATTGAAGTCTTGAAGAAATCCGAAACTAAGTGTTTTGAGACAGAGGAAAATGTTAGAGAAATTTTGAGTAAGGTGTTTCATGTAGCATCAGAGATCTGGAAGAAAGAGAGTATACGAGAAAAACACTTGCAGGCAGAGAACCTGAGAGCCAGAATTCAGTCGAGCTTTTTCAAAGACTCGGGGATGATTGATAAGGGCGATCTTTCAAGGATTGCAAGTTTTCTCTTCATTGACGAGAATTTTCTTGTCCAGGCAGTTGAGTGGGAAGGCATCCTCGCCACATGTATTGATGATGTGGACATCGTCGACTTCTAGATTAGCAACTTGCCAAGTGTCACTATGGAAGAGGTTAGGCTCATCATGTCTAGATACATTGAATCTGCAAAAGGGGAAACTGGACACTCACCTCAGTGACAATAGCAGTTGTGCCACTTGTCACTTTCTCGTTCTTTCAAACTAATAGAGTTTTGGGAAACCCTAATTAGGGTTTGTAACTTTCAATTCGGGCCCTTGATCACTGTTTGATCTCGACCGTTCATTGATTTTTGAAAAACTATATAAGGCTACCTCCTCTCATTTGGAGAGTGAGGTTTTTGACATATTGTTGCTTGAAGGTCCTTTTCAAGTAATATATTGCATGTGCGCTTTCTCTTAAGGCTTTGTAATCTTTGTTGTTTGAATGATTAGCATGGTTTCAATTTCCTCAACACTTTAGTTAAAGTTAATTTAGATTTGCTTTCATGTTGTTAGAATTGAATGAAAGATTTGATAAGTGTTAATTGACGGTGTATCTCTGCTCATACTTTTGGTGAATGGATGATTTCCATCTCACTGTGCAAAGTTAGTCTGAGCCTATCCTTTGTGCATGCTAACATTTCGATCATAAGCACAACCCATTGAAGATTGCACCCGCTTTGTGAAGTTGTCCTTAGTGTGGCGAAGCAAAGTGTGGTTTCCCGAGAATACCCAGTTAATACCATCTCTAGACTTCGTAGGTTTAGATCAGCTTTTTGAAACCCTATCCCTTTTTCCCTTTTTTTGAAAGTCTAAATCTCGAAAATCCAAAAAAAGAGAGCCTGAAATCGATAAATTTAAGTCCAAAAGCTTAAAAGACACTTGTTAATGTAAGTCCCCCTTGAGATTTTCAGCAAACACTACCCGAGTAGCTATCCCACTAAAGTCGCTTGTTCGCACATATAGACCTTGGAATCAGTAGTGATTTTTCAGGAGAGGATAGAATACCTTCGGGTATCTTATCCTAATGTTTGGTAGATGATAAAACAGACACCAACAGTACCTTGCTCCAAGTTTGGAGCGAATTTCATCAGAACAATGGTAAATTCACAAAGGAAGAAAGGAACTCATCAAGGAGATAGCAAAATTTGCTTAGAACCAAGGGGTGATCTCCCCTAAGACTGCACCTATTGGACCTGCAAATTATACAAAATCAGAGATTATGTTAAATTAAGAGATTATATAACCTATATATCAAGTGTATTTGATACTTGCTTGTTTGTTTTGTAGGAGATGAAGAAAGAAATAAGGAGATCACACAAGATGCATTCATTTGCACAAGGACATGATCCACAACATCAATGACATGGAGGGAGTTACAAGAGAAGGAATTCCAAAGGAGAGAGACAATGCTAACATCAAAAGTTCATCAATACTTCAAAACTAAGATTTATACTTTGCACTTCCATGATCAAGACATTCGAGAAGACAATTAGATGATCATCACCATCATCGCAGAAGCTGGACAATGTTGAAGTATAGAAATATTCCTTCACGATGATCTATCCAGTTTACAAAAGTGCAAGTTAAAGGTGGCATCCTATTCATCATCCCAATCACTATCTCTACCAATCTATAAGAAGTTCCACATCAACATGTCTAGATGCAATGTACTTGACTAACCAGTGATGGCACAAACTCTGAGGCACCTACCCTTGTTATCTATTGGTCCATACTTATTGAATGTAATTTTCCCATTGGCTAAGGAGAGTTTGTCAAACCCTAATTAGGGTTTCATTGTAAAATCTTGGCCATTGATGAAGATTCAATCCCGACCATTCATTGTAAATGAGCTCTCTATATAAAGCTCAAACTCTTCATTTGTAAAGGTTAATTGTTAATAGTGCTAGAATAGGAAATAGAGTAGTGAATATAGCTAAGATGATAGATAGATTAGAGTAGAGTAGGAGGAGAAGGCAAAAATTGTTGCCTAAGTTGTAAATGAGCTCCATTTTCATTGAAGTTATGGTGAAGTGTGTTGTTTCTTACAATGTGCATGGTTTCTTGTTGGATCTTCACCTTAGATGATAAATAAATTAGATAGATTGAATGGAAGAATTTGGTGAATGTATTAATGTGGAATCCGCCTAGTCCATACCACTAGCCTCTTATTGATTGTAAGTGCGTGTTGCGTGGTCAACTGGAATGATATGAGCTTAACTTCAAATCGTTCTGTTGGTGTTGGAAATAAGCCACACCCGGACCGACGATGGACTGGTCCAAGAGGGGCCATTAGCTCAGTGGTAGAGCACTCCAACAGCGTATGGAAGGTCCTAGGTTCGAGTCCTAGCTAGTCCATGTCTCAACATGGTATCAGAGCCAGCTCCAGGCTAGGAACCCCAAGCACACGAGAGGTGTGGTTTAAGGGGGGGTGTTTGTGTTGGTGTTGGAAATAAGCCACACCCGGACCGACGATGGACTGGTCCAAGAGGGGCCAGTAGCTTAGTGGTAGAGCACTCCAACAGCGTATGGAAGGTCCTAGGTTCGAGTCCTAGCTGGTCCATGTCTCAACACGTTCTACACTCTTTGTTTATGCATTAACTTGAACGGTGATCAATGTTTGATGCTATTGATTCGAACATCTTTGAAACGTCCTTAGAAGATTGCACTGAGCTTGTGTCAAATTGTTCAAGTTGATGGTAAGACCTTGCTCAGTAGGATTCCATCTAATCATTCATCCATCTTCTCACATTCAGGGCTTTAGAATAGACTCTCTTAACCCTTCATCTTTTGCCATTTTTTCAAGCCCAAGTTAGTTTAGGACAAAAGCATCACCAAATTGTAACATCAGATGATCTAAGTTCCAACAAATCAAGCATTCATGCATTCACATGTAAGTCCCCTTGTGATTCCAGCATAATGACATCAACCAACAAAGCTTATCCACACGTAGTGACTCTACATTCATGAACCTTGGAGTCTTCTTGAATGATCCTTAAGCTAATCTTCAGCATCCGAGAGATTTTTTTCAAGAGAGGATAAGATACTTTTAGGTATTTTATTTTGTGTTCGCATGTGTGTAAAAAACACATCAACAAGACCCTCTACAAATTACACATTCTCAACCTCTATTTTGCCATCATTCAATAGAAGAGTACCTTTACCCACTACCTTTGTAGAAAAATCACCTCCAAACCTTACCTTGCCTCCATTTAACTTCTTGAGAGTCAAAAGCTTACTTTCATCTCCAGTCGTGTGTTTGGAGCAACCACTATCCACGTACCAAATATCTTTTTCATCTAGTGCAATAGGGGCTGTTTGCACAATCAGAGATTCCACTGGTACTTCTCTTTCTTCTTCCAAACCTTAGCAATCTCCTTTGCCTTTTCCACAATCTCACCCTTCTTGCTCTATTTAGAAAAATCTGCCATTTCATTTTTACAGACTTTGGCAATGTGACCAAGATTATTACATCTATAGCATACCACATTGTAGCTCCTTGGAGGAATAAAATAATTCTTACTCCTAAAACTGAAATCATTTCTTGAAAACCTTCTACAATTGATGGCTTTATGTCCAAAATAGTTGCAAGAAAAACAATAACCATGGAAAAAAGAATTACTGAACCTGTTCATATGTCCTTGCCTTGAAATAGGATTGAAAGTATTATTTCTGACTTTTGATGATGAATTCATTGTGCCACTAGCATTTGTCTTCTGCTTGTTGATTTTATGGTAGTGCTTGTTAACCATAGGCAAACATCAGATCGGTTGCCTTCCCAACCATAGACGATAAGCTCTTATCGTCACCCCCGAGCACACTACATGTCCTTCATGTTCTTGAATTCATATCATTGATGCAATCATGACCTTGCATATATATGAATCAATACTTCCTAATAGACCTAAGTCGTCCATATGCTTTTGGCACCAAGGATAGGGTCAGACCTATATATTACAAGTTACATATGAGTCTCCCTTAGTTGCAAGTTACTTTTAACTTAATCATAAGTTACATACAAGTGGTTCGCCTAAATAGGGCCTGCCCCAAATTAGACTCATACAACTGAGATATCCAAATGCCAAGGCCGACAGGCCACTTGGCATTTTGTGCACTAGGTCGGCCCTAGAAGGGATCCAACCTAGCTACACAACAACCGTCCCTCTTAGCTAGGGAGGATTCCTTCTGAATAACCAAGTCACATAGTGACTACCACCATGGCTACTCCCATGAATAATACGTTCACCATAGCTACTCCCAGAGGGTGAACAAGCACATAGGGAATTTCTTCCATGATACCCACCATACCTACTCGCAGAGGGTGGGCTCACCATGCCTACTCGTAGAGGGTGGAAGAGGGCTTTCAGCTCAACCTTCTTCTAGAGAAGGGTGCATTACCACCATGCCTACTCGCAGAGGGTGGAACGAGGGCTCTAACCTCAGACTTCTCCCAAAGAAGAATGCATCTCCATCATGCCTACTCGCAGAGGGTGGATCCACCATACCTACTCGCAGAGGGTGTAACGAGGGCTTTCACCTCAAACTTGTCCTAGAGAAGAATACATTAACAAGGGATTGCATCTCGAACTTCTCCCTCACAGAGAAGAACTCACTAACAAAACTTCATGATGACGTGGCTCCCTCTGGAGCTGAAATGTCAAGCTCCCTCTGGAGCTGAAATGTCATGCTTCTTTTGAAGCTGAAGTGTCAAGCTCCCTCTGGATTCATTTGAATACCAACTGGCTTATTTTGCATTGCAAATGTGGCATGATCCAGTTTGATCTCCTCTAGCAATCTCTGGTTCGTCCTTTGTGAAGGGCATTACCGCGAAGTTGACCAAACGTAGAGTCCTGGGACGATGTGGCTGGGCGTATGTCAGGAGGTGGCCACCAACTTGGCAAACGGGGCATTGAGGCTTCCTTCCTCACACTCCCACGCTTCTCTCTGTGCCTCAGCAGCTCCTTTTCGCTGCGTGATTCCTAATCGCTGGTCGCCAAAGGACTCAACCCTTTACCGTAAGAAGCAGAGCTTACCTCGGCCCCTGTGCAACGCCTACTCACCATAACTTCCTTTCCAGCGAGGCTCCTATCTCTTCGCCATACCCAAGACCCGTCGGTTCTCCATTCCCTAATCCGTGCCCTAATGAATTTGTAAACCATGGCAGCAAACACTGAACAAAGCAGAGCGCCGAGAAAGAATTGGATAGTGGAGTAGCGCACAACAATTGCAAAACCTTGATCACTTATGATTACGATTTTTCACAAATCTTTCCAGAATTTCGATACTGAGCCTTTGAGTCTTAAAACGGCGCTCCTGAAGTTTTCTCCGCTTTTTACTACCTCTGTTGCTCCTTGCCTCATTCTTTTTATGTCAAATATAATAATTTCTATTTTGTATCTTATTGTGGGTAAATGAGACAAATTCGCTCCCTTGGGCTTGGTCATGAAGTTCGCTCATATGTTGCTCAAGTTGAAGTTTGCTCATATACCTTGATTCTTGAAGTTCGCTCATGTACCTTGATTTGTGAAGTTCGCTCATCCTCTTGAGTTCATGAAGTTCGCTCTTGGGTGTTTGAACATGAAGTTTGTCTCAAATTGAATCAACTCAAGGTAAATGCTCTCAAATTTCCTTCTCTCCTTTACTTCCAACATGAATTTCGCTCTGCTCCTTCAAATCATGAAGTTCGCTCACATGCCTTTAAACATGAAGTTCGCTCATGTGCTTTGATTCTTGAAGTTCGCTCATGTAGGCTGATTTGTGAAGTTCGCTCATGTGTCTTGGATCTTGAAGTTCGCTCATCTCTCTCCAAACATGAAGTTTGCTCATCCACCTTGATTTGTGAAGTTCGCTCGTCTCCCTTGATTTGTGAAGTTCACTCATAGATGCTTGAACATGAAGTTCTTTGAACTTCTACCTTTCATCTTCTCAACTCAAAATGACTCTTTCCAATCATTTAATTTGCTCAAGGTAGTGGTCTTGTAATCAATCTTACAAATTCACCTTCAATTAGGAACACACGGAGTAGAGTTCATTCCATTCGCTCTTGAAACTCAGTTTGTGAAGTTCGCTCATGTACTCCAATTTGTGAAGTTTGCTCTTTTCTCTCAATTTGTGAAGTTTGCTTATCTTCCTTCAAACATGAAGTTTGCTCATCTACCTTGATTCCTGAAGTTCGCTCATCTCCTTCAAATCATGAAGTTCGCTCGTCTGCTTTGATTCTTGAATGTTCGCTCATGTAGGCTGATTCTTGAAGTTCGCTCATGTACCTTGATTTGTGAAGTTCGCTCATGTAGCTTGATTTGTGAAGTTCGCTCATGTAGCTTGATTTGTGAAGTTCGCTCATGTGGTCTGATTCTTGAAGTTCGCTCATGTGGCTTCAAACATGAAGTTCACTTTTTTCACCAAGCACATGAAGTTAGATCCTATCATCCATCACATGAAGCAACTCTTGAACTTCGCCTTTAATCGTGCTCTTAAAACCACTCCTTCCTTAGTTTGTGAAGTTCGCTTCTATGTTGCTCAAGATGAAATTCGCTCATCTATCTCAAATTGTGAAGTTCGCTCATCTCCTCCAACTTGTGGAGTTTGCTTGTGTCCCCTCAAACATGAAGTAAACTTGCCTTTCATTATCCCAAATTCGAAATCATTCTCTCCTAAATATGTCAAGGCATCAAATCAGCTTCAAGGAAATGATTTATTACATCTTGTTGTAGGCAAATGAAACAAATTCGCTCCCCTAGAATTAAACATGAAGTTCACTCTCCTCCTTGAATTCATGAAGTGAAAACCAAAATAAACCCTTCCTTCATTATTTCATTGTTTTATCAATTCAATCCTTAAGTTTCTCAAGCTTTTATTCACAATACCATGTCAAACTTTCCTTATGAGATGAAGTACGCTCTTGAGGGTAGTGAATGCTCTAACTCACCTTTGCTCTCTTTCGCTCTCTCTCTCAACTTTGATGCATCGTGCAATATTCATCATGTAGTCTTAGGATGAGTTTTCGCTCTGTGGGAGAATTGTAAGAAGCCCGCTCTACAAGGGATGTACATGAAGTGAAGTTCACTCCTTAAGAGGAGCACTTGAAGTGACCCTCTAACTAGCGATCCTTCACTCACGATTGACTCTCATGATAGCTAGACTTTACAAACTCACTCACTTCACACTTCACACAAGGTTATCCATCTGAATCCTGGCTTCTTGACCACGTATACCCCTTCTAATGCAAAGGCTAATAGTTAAGGATTCTAAGACTACCTAGAAAGCAGGAAAAAACTGGTGGTCCCCATTTGCAATGGGGCGATGTGTGAATACCTCACAACACTTAGCTTTCTCTCTAATTGGACAAAAGTGAAGTGCCTTTGAAACACAAAGAAGACATTGCCATATACGGCAGTTGAATCACCATAGGAAGTGAATGTGTTTGATCCTACCAAACCCCTAGCCAGCCCAGCCGAGCTTTCTCCACTGCTTTATTGCTTCTAATGTTTGGCACTGTCAACACTGTGAAGGAACAGATTGTTCATTCACATTAACATAATTGAAACATGACACATGAATTGTAGTGGTCGGATACACAACTTAATAGAAGGTAAATGGTATTGGTAAAAGTAGTTTTTTAGGCCACAGGCAAATAATACACCAAATTGGTGTATGAGACCCCCTTTGTGGGATTCCACAAGTGATTATCCAACCCTGCCATCCTCTGGATTTGAGCTTGTGACCTCCTGTATGGAGCACACGACTTCACCATAAGGAATGGATTTCTATTAGTTTAGTGCAGAAAGCACCTATTTACATGCAATCATTAATTAGGGTTTGATGCTCTCTCTCGAGAAGTCTCTTGTATGATTATAATAAATGCACTATAACGACAGCAATATATTGAAGGCCCTCATGTGCTGGTCTAAATGAACACTTCCCATGGTTGAGAGCAACTTCATACCAAAATAACAAAATATTAACAACTTACATTTGGCAGTTATATTTTACTCTTTAGCCGATAGGCTTGTATTACATGGGCTTTCCCATGGGAATTGTCTCACGCAACAGTTTTTTTGCCGGTGGTGAAATTTTTGAATTCGGCAATATGCACCAACAAGAATTCGGGAGTCTCATGCCTGAATTTACGTCTTGCAATCTTATTTTCTTCACTAAAATTAGCAGTGGCATTCTGCAGCTCTTTCAGAGTGAAAATTCTCCATGGCTTCATGCTCCGGCTGTATCTTCTGCATCAAAATAAGGATCGGATTGTTTTCTTAAGCCACACAGAGAAAGCAAAACCACGTTGAAAAACAGAGTTAGGACATGGTTGAGATATCTTACAAGGACTTATCATGCAGTCCTCCACAGCAACATTTGAAGAAAGTCATCAATGTAATGTAATCGATAAGTGAATTCAAAAATCTGCTATCTAATTCTTTTGCTTGAAGAGAGACCAAATCACAAGAAAATTCCTTTCAAGTTCTAGATGTTCCTTGCAAGATGTAAATTTCTCTGGTGCGAGTAAAGTCACATTTGCCGTATGATTTTTGAAAGGGACAATTTTTTGATAATAGTCTGCAAATCATCCGTAGAAACAGGGGATCTGCATTGAATTTCTCAGAAGTTGTGCATTGAATTTCTAAAAAGTGTAGGATATACCAGATCCCTTTCACTAAAGTGAACAGGTTTATTGGTGTTTTCAAAATATCTCATAAAAATTGTGTATTTTATCAAACCCACAAGAGAAAACATCATTTGCAGAGAATAATCAAAGTGAAATTGGAAAAATGGGACACTATATGAATTTTCAGTGTGTACCACAGTGCACAGGAAGCTCTTAAACAAATGATGAGCTATAGTTTGGACTTTAGCTGAAAACTAATTAGAAGTCTTGGGCTTGAAAGGCAAGGTCACAGGATCAAATCTCAGTATTATTTTTGGGAACCTCAACTGTGGAACTCTGGTCTTGCAGGGATCCCTCTCTGTGGAGGCATTTTCTCCGTAGTGCAATTCTGCAAATATTTCAATTTTAAAGCTTGTAATAGCATACTATCTCCTTTACGTCATGTAAATCTGGTAAGATGTCAAAAAAACCGATCCAGTTAAAGGCATCATATTCGATAAGCTTGTTCCCTTCAGATGCTTTACCCACAAACAGGGAACGGAAACATATCCCATAAAATGTGGTCTCCTACAGAATGAAATAGCTAAAGTGTGCAACAGACATGATATATATTGATTAATCACAAAACCCCTTCTCCTCATCAAATCAGACCTGATTGAATGAAGTGAATGCACGCAAAACCCCCTTTACTCAAAAAAGGCAAGGATGCAATAAATCTAAAACTTGTCAAATTGATGCAATCTTTGAAATTAATGCCATCAGGAATAATCAATATAGATGGGTATTAATAAAACAGAGAATTTCAGCTTCTCATCTTGAAACCACTCAATGATATCAAAAGAAAACAAATTCCATTTGAGATTGACATATATAATTGAGAGGTTAAAATTTACTTGCATTTTTGACACTGTTGAGGTTGAGTTTCATTAGTATTGCTGACTTGATTGTGTAGAAGTGTACTTATATTGGTATCTACATTCTGAACTTGGTGACCTTGGGGAGTTGAGGTGTGAAACTCTTTTATTGTTTTCAAACAATTTGAAGTCATAAAAACAAAAATTCAGTATGTGTACATTTAGCTTTAGTGTCAAAATTTACTTATTTTTAGTATCTTTTGAGATGCAGATAGAATGTTTCAAAGCTTTAGTTCTCTCACCATGTAGCCAACTTAGACTACTTGTTTTCTTTCTATTATTTTTTTATCTTCTATGTAGTCTCGCTGGCATTTACAAATTGATTCTTATAGATTTTTACATTTTTTGAATTTTAACATAGAGGATTCTACGGATAGACTCATTGTCATGTGTTCCAAGTGTGGGGAAAAAGATTCTAGAAATACTCATGAGAAAATAAAATATGTGATTTAGATAAGTGGGCCAATCAAATAAAATTTGAGGGTTAAATAAATAAAAAGAAGTAAAATTGTTTCTTACTTTACAACTTTGTCATAAATTTGATGTTTTTGTGTATTGCAAGCAAGTTTTAAAATGGATCCCATAGTTTCGAATTAATTTGCATTCATTCCTACTTAGATTTTCATACATTGCAAATAATTATCATTAATAAATTCGATTTTTAGTTATGTAATTGATGCTTCTCTTTGGCCATTTCGTTTTGAGTGGTGATTCATCATTGATGATTCTTTGACACTCTGATTTTCTTTATATATTATTTGTAGTTGCATACATTACTTATTTGCACCATTATTTATTTAACAAAATCAAACAGATCCTTTTTAAGGGATTTAAAGACTTTGAGAGCCTGTAAAATGTCCTTACGTATTTGTGCAGAGAAAGTTCGTTCGTATAAGCAATTTTGATGTTTCTATGCTCATATTGAGGATGAGGTATTCTCTTCACTGACATGTTAGCAATTTTAGTGCTTCAAGGGCTGTGACAAGAAGATCTGTTTTGTGGGTTGCTAATAAGATGAATTTCAACTTTCACTTTGAGATGGTTTACCATTCTACTTTATTTTTTTAGCCTGTTTCAGCAAGAAATCCACTCTGGATAGCATCAGCAATTCCAACTTTGGGATCACACAAGATTCAAGGTTTCAAGTCTTGTGAAACAGTGATTGAGCTCCTAAACTTCCATCATGATCCATGTTGATATAGTTTAAGACACCAATTTGCTGATTGCTGGTCTATCTCCACCAACTTAATGCTTCTTTCCTTTATGATACAATACAATTTTCTTTGTGTTAATTTATCAGGCTGTTATCATGGTTACATGGGCTTAGTATGTCATGGTATACTCAGTCATCCTATGCCATAACTTCCCTGTTGACTTTTTTTTCACGTACACATCTTCAGTTAAACAATATGCAGATATATCCATGAAAAGTTTCAAGTACAAAATGTGATATTATTCCACTTAAGCAATGGCAATTATCAAGCCGTTTCTATGTAGTAATACTAATTTTAGTGAACATGCGATGTTGGGTAGCCAATTTTTTTTCTTAAATCTAGGGTTTTCTATTCACCATTCAGTTAACTTATATACAACAATGCTTCTACCCTTAATTCATTGCATACTTTTTTGTTTTGATCTTCAGTGGTCAGTAGAAAGGAACATTACTATACAAAATGGAGCTAACAAGGAAAGAAATCTAACTAGATCTGTTTCAAATACAGCTTCCTTTACTGATTACTTTTTAGTTTAAGAATGCTGTACTGTCTGGTGAATAATTTATGTCAATTTGCTTCACTTGGTTGACATTGCACAAAGGTTTCTTCAGGAAAGTTGTTTAAAAAAATATACATTGGTAGATGAGATGTAGACATGGGTTTCTTAAAATGAAAGTTTGATGACTGTTTCTTTGCTTGCTTGTGAAGTTCTGCAGCAAGAAAACCAGTATCGGCTGAGAAAGCTGTTGAACTTTACCAGCAGACAAGCAAATATGATGGCATGCAGAGGTTTTTCTTAATTCCATTTACATTTTAGTTACCCATCTAGTTTGTCTGTGTAGATTTTTTAAACTTTTTATGTTGCCACCTTATGCTCTAAGAATAGATGAACAATTAAAAACTCTCAGCTGCTTTTTCCTTAACCAGTCCTTTGTATTTCGTTGCCTAAAAATCAAAAGTTGATATGACTTTGATGGCTTATATCTGACCCATAGAATGTATTGGCTACTCCAGTTCATGTCAGTTTAACCCACAAGCAAATGGAGTGTAATTTTATGGTACGACAAGGCAATATAAGAGAACATAAGAAGCGTATGAAGAATGTGTTAAGCTTTCCAATGAGGCAGGTGCTTGTGTTTGGCACCGTACCTGACAAACTGTTTAGACCTTCACTCAAATTCAATACCTTCTTGCAGTTTAATGGGTCTACTCTGGGCACTATTTCTTCTTTGCTGGCATACGGACTAATTATTTCAGAAGTATTAAATAGTTTCCAGCTGGTGTCATCGGGAGTTTATATATTGGCTGGATATTGGGTTGGACCAGATTTTGAAGATGGCTGGGGCTATGTTGAAGCTGCTGTTGTTCGTGTCTGTTACCAGTGACGCCTCATGAGGTTGTGGAAATGAGTCAATGTATGAAGTTAATGTTAGAGCTTAGTTTTGTATTACTGAGGTCTAATGCAAGAATGCCACAATGATAAGAACTAGAAGTGATGTTTTTGTTTTGCGATCTTATATTTAAAGACATGAAAATTCCTAATAGATGTTAGTCAAAATCTGTACCTGAAGCAGTAGCTAATTCCCAACTAGAAGCATACAAGACACTAAATGGTTAAATATTGAGGGCAATTGCTTCGAGTTGGCATTCAGGACACTCTTTCTTGTTCTGCCATTTTAGCATCATTGGATTATATTTTCTTCTTGGATTGTATATCATTCATTCATATTATGCATTCTGAATCAGAAAATTCAGATGCTTCTTTGCTTATTTCTAATATGGCACTAGTACGAGAGGACTATTCAAAGTATTAGAATGTTTACAGACCTGGATACTAATGAAATGTTATTAGTAACAAATCATAATATGGGTGGTTTGTGACATGCATAGTGGGAAGTATGTATGCTAAAAATTTATCTGTTTGATGACATAAGTTGTTGCAGAAATACAAGAGAATTTTTCAGCTGAACTTATTTCATTGAAATTAGAGTTCAGACCGTGATATTATTTGTTTGCAGTTTGCATTGTTTTTCTCCCTGTGCTTTGGTCTGCCACGTAGGAAAACTGTTGCAGGATAACCTTGTAAAATTTCTCAAGGAATGCAGATCTTATCAAGTTGCTAGTAGGCTTCTTTGCAACAGAGCTTTAGCATGAACTGTGAATATACATTGGCGTTGAACCATTTTGATTTTGTTGCATGATCCACGATGTCTTGAGGTCCCATGTTAGTAAGGCAACAACAAAGGAAATATTATTGGGAGAGGTCTAGTATGCAATAATTCTAAAAGATACAAGGGAATAAAAGTTCATTTCCTTGCAAACCAATAATCAATATGATGTTTATTTGAGTATGGTTATATTTGAGTATGGTTACGTACACATTGCCTTTGTTTTTGATTAAAAAAGCAGCAAAACAAGGGTGCTTACCCTTTACAAAGACAAGCCAAAGAGGCAAAAAACAACTGGTCAAGAACAGACCTCTGACAGCAAGGGCCTTTGTTGCTTGGATTTTACCATTTGTTATTCCATTAACTACATGTAATTTTTTTTTGGCTTGTGCTTCGCAACCATTGGTCAGTGTTCACAATAATGATTAACTACATTCAGTTCTAACAAATGCTTCACTTGGTGAGAAGCCAATATAAGTGTCTAAGAATGTTCATAATGGATCAGTGGATTTTGTTGCTGTTGGAATTGGGTTGTTTTCTTTCCTTGATCCCAGTACAGTGATTGCAGCAGGATATATTTGCAGCCTGTTGCATACACAAATGGAAAGGCATGCTGATACTTTCTAAAGAACCCAACTAATGATTTTGGGGTTTAAGAAATATCATATTTGTGTTGTGTCAATTATTTTCTGCCAATGTGTTTGAAATAAGCTCTTTTGTCTTTGGGTGCAAATCATTAAGAGAGATTGTAGTTGAGAAATTTGCCGGAAATAATAAATAATGTTTTGTTAGATTATAATTGGCAGTGTAATTACTTTTGCTTCCATGAGGTTGCTGGTTGTTGCAGTCTTAACCAATTGCCTGGCACTATATATACTTTGATTGTTGTATCAAAAAACATTCATGATTCTATGCACAAAAAAGAAATCTTTTTGCCATGTTCTGGTGTTGATTACTTCCTCTAGTATTATTGTGTGATTTGTATGGTATGTTTCTATATCTTGTTTACTTTGCGTAATCAAGTAAGTTTCTTTTGGGAGTAAACATTTTGACGTCATTGTCTATTTGAACTCAGAGATCTAAGTGACTAAGAATGGCGACAGATAAGATGGCAGAGTAATGGGCCAATTGATTGAATGACCAAATTCATTTGAGGAAGAGGATGAGCCAAGGCACGATGAGTTGATGCAGGATTTGGTCTATTTGTAGGAAGTACCCGTCGGCCAGTATGTTTGATAGGAGGCTCGTGAAAATGAGGTTCTTGAGAGCATTGTACAAGACAACATGACAATGATCGATGCCGTTGATCATTTCCTTTCTAGATTACCAAGGTTGTTGGCACAACCTCATTGTGCTCTAGGACTTGTGCAAGGAAAGAAATCAAGAGACGTGTCGACAATAGATACTGCAATGGTATGAGGAGAGAAACCGTGGGGAGAAAGAGGAGCAGGTTATGAGTAGACGTTGTACTCTTGACAATTATTGCCCCAATGACCAAACAAGGAAAGAAAATACATTGCAAACACTTGGGAGGAGAGAGAGGGATCGATGAAAAAATCTATCCGGATCAAAGCTCAACAAGAAGTAAAAGTGTCAATTGAAGTCATAGTCGAGAGAGAGTGGGGAGGCACAACACTGTGTACGTCGAACAGTGACAAGAAGTTGCCAGGAACCTACCACTCCCCAACAAAGTAGGCGAGGACCTTGCAAACCATGTAGCCAACTAGTTTGTACAATCAGTATCAGACAAAAACTCTGAGAGCGAGTCCACAAAAAGTGGAAGTGGAAGTGGAAGTGGAAGTGGAGTAGCCAACTAGTTTGTACAATTCGTATGCGTCAAAGAAGAGGAAGGATAAAATCACAAGGATGAGGTTATCAAAATACTTGAAAACAATCTGCATCGAATCCAAAACTTATCTATAGCAAACAGACCGAGAATACGGGGTCTTGAGCCAAAGACCTTGGGGAGAAGGGAGTCCAAGATCGAGGAAGGTAGCCAAGGTGCAAAGGATGTAAATGGTGGATGTGTAGAGGGCTCACATGTTGTCAAGAGTGCAAGTGAAGCACCAGAATGTCGAGAGTGAAGTAGTCCAATCTAGTCTTGGGCACTTGATATACATTGTTTGAGGATGATAGTGACCCCCGTGACGAGTCCAATTGTGGACAAGCATTAACTTCCCAAGCTCATTGATAACGAATCGAAGGATCTTGTAAGGCACTGCAACATGTGAAACCATATGGTTGGCAAGTGGGCAAGATGACAAAGACTACTAGTTGATGCCATTATTTGCAACATTAAGGGGAGTGGTGATTGATTGGTTTTTAAAATTGGAAGTGAAACACTCAAGTTCGTGGGATAGCTTGAAGAAGGCATTCAAGGAGGAATTTAAATTCCTATGGGATTACAATGAAATTGTGGTCAAAATCTATAATACCAAACAAAAATAATATAAATTTGATCACCAACTTTAACAACTTAAAACTTATCAAGCATATAAGAAATATCACCACATAAGCCAATGCCCAATAAAACAAATTCCACATAACAAAAGATTTATACCTGGAAAACTTAAAAGGGAAAAACCACGGTGGGAGTTGGTACCCACAAGATTCACTATCTGCAAAATAGAAATCTTGATCGGTTAAGGTCTTACAACTTTGCCATGTTAGGAGCAGACTCGATTAAGAGTTACCCGGTTAAAGGATTTGAATGATAAGCCCTGTTAGGAGCAATGACCTATTAGGTTCAACTTTGCAAGAGGATTTGAGACTCTGATATAGAGCTACCCTATTAAGAGATTTATAGTTTAAGGCCTGTTAGGATCTACCCGGTTAGGGGATTTTGTTGCTGCAAACTGTTAGGAAAACAACAATGAAAAGATCTTCAAGTAACACCTTTTGCGTCTGATAAGATCCGCTTCTGATCCTCAAAACTTCAACAACACTTCATTACAGAACTTCCCTAATCACTGCACAATCGCATTCACAATATTCGCTCATTAATTTTCTTTTTACATGCACATACTGACTTTATACTTCATCACGCTTTTTTATAAACATTTACATTTAGTCGGTTACAATCTTGGAACAATTTCCTAGGTTCAATGAATCTAGACAAACTTACATCGCACACTTTACATATGTCGGCTATTGACATAACAAATTAAAACTTCTCCCGTTTTATCGATTTAAGTGATTATATAATTACCGATTAAGTGTTCTACCAGTTTGTCTATTCTGTACATCAAATCTCGCTTGTCCAGTTGAATTTGCCAATGCGGTTGAAAACATAGCTCCAAATACTTGTCTCCATGATCGTTGTAAAACCGCATCATCCATCTCTTCATGAATCGCCTGTACCGGTTGTCGGAATGCAACTCTGTCTCAATTTATCGGTTGAGATCCTAATTACCGGTTCTCTGTAAAATTGTCTTGTGTACTGGTTGTACCTTACTGGTTGGCTTCTAAGATTTAGATGACTACAAAAACATTGTTGCTATCAATAACAACACAAAACCTAGTCATCAAACACGAATCTCAATCTTTTCATCACATTCGCTAACCAATCATATATCGGTTGCATATCAACAACAATTTTTACCAGTTCAATCAAATGCCAACAAGAAGGAGAACATGAGAATGTGAGAGCTTACAATTGTAGGTTCAAGGAGCTATTAGGTGAACCAATTAGTCAACAAATAAAAGAAGTGATGGTTCATAGAGGGATTGATTCCTTTGCTAAGGAAAAAGATGAAGGTGGTGCCCCTGTCCTCGTATGCTCGGGCTATGGACATTGAAAGCAAAAGCAAAACATCAAGGGGGAAAACAAGTCAATGATGATGAAAGTACAAAGGATAGTGGTAGTCCAAAATTGTGCAAGCCCTCAGACATGATACACTATGAATGATGAGAGAATTTAAGGCAGAGAAAGAAAGTACTAAATAAAGAAATGTGGTTCACTGACTATAAGGTAGAAGGTCACACAAAAACGACTTGTCCAAAGAAACTGTTTTGCGACATCTATCAAGTACTAGGGCATTTCATCAAGGAATGTTCATACAACCTAAAGACAAGAAGCACACAAGTGCTCTTCGCCCAAGGGGAACAAGCAACCCCTTCGACCACACCTCCAAAACCAAGTGCCAACTCCAATGCCTCACTTGGTGGTTGTCATAACAATAGGCGTGGGAATAACCACTGCAATATTTATAACAATAATAGAGGCACAAGGAGCAAAATACAATTTGACGCGAAGGGGAGACCCATTATATAGTGCGGAAAATGTAATGAATGGGGTAACTTCGCGAGAGAGTGCCAAAGTAGTCAAAAAATACGAGGCTATTGTGCAAGTGGTGTGGACTTGGAAACGACAAAGATGTTGATTGTTTGAAACGGTAAGGGGTAAACATGCTGGCTGTGGAAGAGCTAGATGAGGAAGTCCTAGCGATCACTAGGCTACAAACAAAGAAAGCAATATATCTAGACCCTCGTACAGAGAAGGAAAGGCTTCGGGAATCTAAAGTTGACATGAAATGGGCAATGGTGGAGGAAAGAAGAGCTTCTAATGAAATTGCCACCATTAGTACTCCACTACGATTGGAGTCTGAGAAAAACATAGTAAGATGGGTGTTTCAAACTATGATACCCATGCGAGTAACCGACCTACAAACCATGCCACAATTAAAAATGACCATCACCAACATAATCGGTGATGACACGGTCAACTAGGAACAATGCAAGGCACAAAAGAAATTGATTGTGAAGTCACCTAGCAACCTGGCCATTGATCCCATGTTGACGATGAGCATTGGAAGGAAGTCAATCGTCATTGAGATGAAGATAATGGGAAGGAAGATGACAAACACCATTGTTGATGTAGGCTTGAGTGTGAATGTATTGTCAAAAGAAATATGGAAATGTTTGGGGAAGCCAACATTTTGGTCGCCAACCTTCCATCTGGTAGGAGTTGACTGTTGGCCATTTGGAGGAATTGATTATGTGTTGCATTGATGTTTTGTCATTGATGTCAACACTAGCTGTTTTGATGCTTTACTGACATCCTTTTGGTCCCGGTAGGTTGTGTGGTTTCTTTCTGGTTGGTTTGGATCCAATATGATCCGATATGCTACAGTATGTTTGGGTTATGAAATTGGCTTATTCATGTTCATATTCAGTCAGTTGGTTTTTGTTTGGTGATCGGATGCTATCCTTCTTTCTAGCAAGCTTGGTTTATGGTTTTGGCAAGGGTTTCACCGACAGAGCTTTGATGATATGCATAAGTGGTGTTGGTGTGGCTTCTAGTGAAGATTCAGGATGCTGATGGTGATCATGTTTGAGACTTGGTTGATGGAGATCATTGCTTTAGCGTGTGTGGACCTATATTGGGTCCTGATTGATCTAGGTTATGGATCGACTTAATGTAACATGTGGATTGAACCCTTCAATGTGTTTCCGAGATGTCTTATGGGTTGGATATTATTTGTTTGGTCTTAGGCCGACATGTTATGTAATTATGTAATTGGTTTATTGTCTGGTGGCCGACCTGATTGTTTATGGTCGAGGATTTGTATATATATGATGTAAGATCTCATTGTAGATCATATAGGTGAGGTATGAGATATGTAATGAGTGAATAATGTAATAATCATTCAGGTAGAGAATTTGGTCGATCACTGGAGATCGAGTTGGGTTTATGTAAGAGGATTTAGTCATTCGGTATTGAGCTAAACTAGAACTGTATTCAAGCATAGGAGATGCTATCTTTGCAGTTCATTCATTCTTCCGAATTGTAGTATGAATTTCGATGTAGTCAGTGAGACTCCTTTTGTGATGAACAGTGCGCTCTAGGCTGTTGGCCTTCCTGCAAGTGCATGCCCCTTAATTGTAATTCACATACTTATTGCAAAAGTATTATTTGACTGTGGGTAGGCTTCCCACTGTGGTTTTTCCCTTTATCAGGTTTTCCACGTATAAATCTTGGTGTCATATGGATGGTATTTATTCTTTGATTATTGTTTATGCTTAATTGGTTTATCTTCTATTTCAGTAATTGGTTTAAGCATTCCAGTACTAATGTTTTGGGTTTCGGTATTAAAGTTTTAAATTGCTTAAGGTAGTTGTCTTCGGGTTATTTGAACTGTCTAACACTAACCAACACAACATCAGGCCACTCGGGACGTTGATGACATAGAAAGTGACAATTCACACACAATATTTCTTCTTGGAATTTGTACTCATTTTGTTGGAAAAGAAGGCATAGGATGCTCTACTCGAAAGGGGTTGGTTGATTACCGCGAAGGCGAATCACAATTGGAAGCAAAATACATTCTCCATTGAGAGTGAAGGAAGTATGTGATTGATCTGAGGAATCAAGTGGTGAGCAAAGAATTGGCATCCTTTCACTCAAAGTCTGATGGTGGATATTTTGGGATGGATGAAGGACAAAAAACAATGAAACCCAATGATGAAGGAATACTTGAACTAGAAGACTGCTTGGAGGATGAGGCAACTTCTTTAAATGGGTTGTTTCATTGGTATATGGAGGACTACAAAGTCTTCCACTCAAAGTGTAACATGTTGCAAATCACAGAGATTCCAAAAGTTGACAAGGGTACATAAAGTACTACTTGGTGGGAGTGTTAAAATTTTGCTTTTGTCCATGTTTTTTGACCTCTTTGCGAGTTTGCTAAATAGGGTTTTAGGGCTTCACAGTTGTTTTCTGTAAAAACCTTAGCTCTGTTATAATTCTTTGTTGATCGATGAAGGCAGGTTTGCTTCTTTTAAGTTGTCATAGGAAGTGTCTTCAATCGTGCGATTACCGACCCCTTATAACGTGCCTAGCGGGTTTGACCGGTAATTTCAAATGAAAATTCCTCAGGCTTTATGCTACCCGTGGCTAAAACTCCCGAAGTCTTAATGTCCTAGTGCTTCCCCTCGCTACGACCCCTCTTACCCTCTATAAGTCTCCATGTCAACAATAAGTCCACATAAATGTGGGCCTTGACATGTTAGCCATGCGGGATAGTTGGATCAACCTCTAAATGTTGAAGGAGCTTACCCTACAATGATCACATATCATGGTTTTGGGCCACGCGAGATAGCGGGGAGTGTTATTGCTAAAGGGAATGTTCACCTCGTGCAACCTTCATATCTTAAAAGATGACCATGTGGGCTAAGAAGTCACTCAGTAGTGTTTAGCTCGCATGGTATCATTTGGTTGCAGTTGTAAGGGAAACAAAGTGACAAAGGCACCCTGCAGGATAGTGGGGATTGAGGAATTGCGTTGAGATGTTTACCACACAGGAGTCACAGGTTGTATTCATTGGGGTTGCGAGCTAAGAATACAAGTGAGGAACAAGTGTCCCCCCTACATCGCATGACTGTAAGATAAGGTAAAATCATAAGGCGATGCAATCCTTATCCCACAAGGGGTTGAAGAATGGAGCAGTGAACACTGCGGGCTAAGCGACCAAAGGGAATGAGGAGGTCCCAGCTACTCCGTAGGACCATCAAAGATGTCTCTGCTAGAGTGGAAGAGAAGACTTAGGAACCCCGTGCAGGGTAGAGGGAAGAACAAACCGTTAAGGATGTTCTTGCCCTGCAGGGTTGAAATGTGTAAACATGGAGCGATGCGGGGAGAGAAAAGCTAAATAGGTCCTTTCTCCTCGCTACCCCACAGTGATAGAAGATCAATGTCGGGGAGTCTTTTGTAGCAAAAGTTGAAAGGTAATACCTATGCGGGATGACAGAAACAAAGACAACCAAAAGAGATTCATACCCCACAAGGTTCCAACACAAAGAAAAGAAGTGGTGCGGTGAGAAGAGAGCTAAGGAGTTTAGTACTCCCCACCATCCCATATCTAATGGAGAACGAGGACTACGAAGGAAAGAAAATACAAAATACACAAAGATGAATAAAGCGACTCGCGGGACAACGAGAACTTATAGAAGACAAGCAAATGCTTACCCCACGAGGGTAGAGGAGGCCCGCGAAGAGCGACGTGGGATAAAAGGAAAAAAGGGGAAATAGTTGTCCCAGCTATCTCGCGGCGACAAGGCCTAGTGTAGAATGGAAAGAACGATAAGAGAAGAAGATGATACATCGTGGGACAACGAGATGTATGTGGATGCTAAGCAAGATTATCTTCGCGAGAGGACAAACAAATCCCAAAAGGTGATACGGAGCAGCGAAGGATGAGAGGTATAAGTCTCCCCGCTATCCCGCGAGAGTGAGACTTAAAGGGTCGCAAAGCTTTTGAAAATCAGAAATAATCAAGGGTGGCACAAAGATGAATCATATGTGCCATGTCAACAATCAAAGGACAATCAAAGAATGATCTCAACCGTTCATCTGTGCATCAACGGTCGAATTCAAATTTTAGAGCTACCAACCCAATACGCCATGCACGTAGGAATTAATGGCGATCAACCTGAGCGCCATAAAAGCGAAATTCAAGGGCATTTTCAAGCACCCAGCATTCGAAGAGTGATTCTAGAGAAATTCCAGAGCAATTGAAGAGCAATTGAAGGTGACCAGTGCATCCCTCAAGAGTTCAGAGCTATCAAATTGTTCTTCTAGGTAAGTCGATTGCAAGCCCTACATTTGCATTTTGAGAAAAGAATAGTGATTGTGTGTAGGGATTTCGGGAAGAAATTTGCATTTTGTGCCCTAGTGGTTTGGGAGGGGGTTTATTTTAAGTGAATTTATTGCATTTCCTTGTTTAAGAGCAATACATCATCCTTTGAAAATACTCCCTCTCCATCCGCCACAAAAGCTTCTGAGGCAGGAACAAGCTCATCCATGGTTGAAATTACCCATGCTATCTTGCTAACCTCAATTCACCCCATGCTAGAGATTGCTAATGCATCTTCTGTAGTGTCCGCCTTCGCAACCATGCCCCATGCGTCCCCAGAAGCTGAGATGAGTGCTCCACCTAAGAAAAACCCTCCTCAAGCCAAAAGGAAAAGGGTAGTCAAAGCAATTGTTTCAATTGATGATGAGTCATCAGATGACCCAAGCTCGCCCTCCCCCGAAGGCTAGGAAGCCCACTCAAAAGAGAAGGGGAGCTACTAAAAAATCTTCTACCAAAAAATCATCTTCAGAGGCTTCTCTTGTAGAAAATCCATAAGCTGAAAAGTCAAACCCGCAGGAAGAGGCCCTGAAGCCTAAGAAAAGGAAAACCCCAGCAAAGAATGCCACACCTAGGGGTACCAAAAAGGCTAAGCAGACTCTTGCAGAAGAAGAACAAACTCCTACTCAATCTGGTCAACCCGCACAATCTTTAACCCCACTTGCCTCATAAAAAACAACAGAGGAAATTACTATGGAAGTTGAGTAGATTGAAGAAATGGAACAACGGAAAAAGAGGGAGGGGAGGTGTCTTCATCAAGATCTCCTTGAATTGTTCCAAGGTTCAACTATGTAGGAGAACCTCAAGACTGCATTCAATGTTCATCAATCTAGATGCAGAGATGCCCATACCAATGATCGGGGATGGGACACATTTTATTTCTTTTATGGAAATAAGGACAAATCCATCCCGGTGTCAAACCCATGGAGGCTCAACTTGGGAAAACTAGTGGTCCCAAATGTTTTCATAGAACCATTGCTGATCAAAGAGCTGGCCAAAAAATACCACCCTCAAAGCATGACCATCAAGACAACAAGTGGCCATGTATAAGTAGATATAACAAAAGAGGCCATAATTGAATGCTTTGAATTGTATAGGAGTGCCCTTAGTGACATCAATAAAGACATGTTAATAAAAGAATATTATGCCAAGAAGGATTTTTATACAAATAAGATTTTGCCTCTTTTCTTGAGGAAATTGTATAAAGGGGGAAAAAGCTACCTTTTGGAATCAGAGAGTGAACCTTCAATTTGACCCTCTTAAAGGATTATTTTTCAAAAACTTGCTATACTCTCTGTAAGATTGTGGGTGAGGATTGTGGATTGACAGTAATGCTAGTGGAGTTCATGATGATGGAAATAAGGATCCAACATTCAGATACCAATGAGTTATATGACTTTGCTGAGATCATTCAGGAAAAAATGCATGATGGGTTAATGAAAATAAGGAACCCTAAGGAGGGTTTTAACTTCAAACATTATTCCTCATTGTACCACTTAATTCTCTATCAGAACAAGACCGGATGGGAGGAATCCTTCAAGGTAAATCTTTTTGATCCAAGGACACATACAAGTTGGCCAGTGTAGAGATGGACTCAGATGTGGGACAAACGGTCCAAATTTTCTAATTACAAAGCATTCTTTGATTGTTTTGTTATGAGGGTCTTAATGATGATGGGGGTTACATTAACTAGGCTCCTAAAAGATATAATAAAAATCTTGAGGATCAGAAGTGCCAAAGCAAACAATGCTGAATACCCTAAGGGTGCATTTACCCACAATTTTGGGGATTTCTTCTTTTATTCTAATTGCACATTGATCAGAGTGTATGGGTGCAATCAAGCACCTCACATTTTACCCATTACAGTCTCTCCGAGACTTGCATTCATTGAATTCATTTGGCAAATGCCGTGGTTAGAGAAGGACCAAATAAGGACAAAAAATAAGGGGCAACACCTTCCCCGAGTTACAAAGCTCAATGAATTCACTGTGGGGTGTGACACCCTTGATAAAGTGCATGATTTTCTTGTTAATAATTACAGGCTAAAGGTCGGCCAAGCTAGGCATTTTTATCTGAAGAGCTATATAAATGATATGAGGGTGAATAATCTAAGAGTCAGGGGTTTCACTTATCACTTTGATGAAAGAGAGGATCTAATTAGGAATGCCAACCCCTCTGAAGCCTTACAGAGAAGGAAGAAATGGGAATATTTGAATAAATTGGAGAGAGAAAGAAGAGAAGAAGACCCCGAATTCTAGGGATTTTTGGCAAATATTTATAGTGAATTTGCAAGAATGTCATACAAAGTTAGAAATTTTGATGAGTTAATTGCAAGTGAATTGACCCGAAGGTAGGATAGACACCCTGATAGAGTACCAGAAGAGAGACCTGCATATGACCCCTCTATGAAATATAAGGGAAAGGCAGTCATGATGGGGGAATCTTCACAAGATGTACCCCAGTAGGGCCCTGAAGGAACAAAGCAACCATCTGCTGGAGTAATAAGATAGGTTGAGTTGGGGGAAGCTAAAGTTTCCTACTTTGCTGATGTAATTGAAGAGGAAATTGATTCTAGCGTGGCACCACCTTCCCCTCCCCATGATACCTTTAGAGAAGGTAAAGCTACATAAGTGTTGATGGATATGGACAGGGCAATCATCGCTAGTGTAATCCCAGAAGATGAAGTCACATATGAGAGGGTAATTGCTTCCAAAATATTCATGTCTGATGACAATTTCATCAACACAGACGAATTCAAATCTTTTTGGCTAAGAGAAAAGTTAAAGGATTTATCTGAATAAATATAGAATTTAAAAAAAATAAATATTAAGTGCACTCCTCAAGAAGGTAGGGAGCTGGTCAAGAAGATTGGCATCCTCTTGGTACCGGGATGGGAGCTTGAGAATTTTTTTTGTTTTGGACCAGGTGATGAGGCAAGAGGACCCCATATATGCACAAGAATTTGGAGAGCATGGGTTTGGGGTCAACCCAAGTATAAAGGCCTTTGCTTTGTGGTCAAAAGCCCCTAATACAGATAAACAAGTAGTTTTGAAGGGGGTGGAACATAAAACAAGTGATGCAATTGTGAGAACTCTGGTTGATACAACTACATCAGGGGCTGCCACTGTGTTAATGCATGCAACCCATTTTGCCAAATTGGTTGTGGAAGAGAAACAAAAGCAACATGAAATGCTAAAGGCCTTACATGTGGCCCTTAATGCTGATCAATTTGGACATTAGAAAATCAACAATACTGTAGATCTCTAACAGGGTCTTAGGCAAATTAGATGAGGTCCACACGTCTTATTCTTTAGTGTCACAACTATGTGATCAAATTGATGAAATTCTTTCATTTTTTCAGCCTATTAGAACTACTTGGTTCCCAAAGGCTCAACAACTAAAATAAATTCTTTTAGCAATTAAGAATGACCCCAAGGCACCCCAAGTTGTGGGGGCCACATGGAAGAATTACAATTTATTAATTAAAGAGCTTCCCCACGTGGAGGAGAAAAAGATCCCGACAGAAAGGATTTGGTCATTCAAGGTTTTGCAAAAGCGGGACATCCCCGCAATTTTGACAAATGAGGGGCAAATAAAAGATGTCGCTAGATGGGGAGAAGACTTCACATCAACAGTTAATGTAGTCTTGGATGCATTATCGAATGAACCCAATCAGAAGAATGCATATCATATGATAATTGATAAAATGATCGATGTGGACTCTCTCTATCACAAACTTGCATTGGAAACTTCATCTATGTCATCCCCACAAACAAAGGATGCAATGAATAGACTGTAGAGCCTGAAGTCCTTTGTATGGCCAACCAATAAAGTTGAAGTCCTTTGTATTGCTCCTTAGAAGAAGATTAGCCTGAGGAGATGTAATTAAGGTTGCATCAATTTTGGTATTTTTCTTTTTGATTTTCCTATGCAAGTTCACATTTTTGGCAATATGATCGAAGCACTCATCCACCTCGTACCTGTCCTAGTGCACCTACTCGAGCCTCAAAGTTTGAAGTCTCCATCACAGCCGGTACAAGTACAAAAGGACTATCCAACTGAATTCAAAAAATGTGCAACTTCATGTTCTAGAAGCAGTCCTTGTAGAAGTTGTAATTAATGAATCATGAGGACCTGCATGCAAAGAGAGCTATGAGCTACTTTGTAGCATTTTGTAAAATGTAGCAAATAGGATTTTGACATGTCACATTCGGCCTGAAGTTTGTTTTGCCCCCTTATTGTTATAAAAGGGAATTTAGGGTCATTGTGACAAGATTCTAGAATTTTGCAAAGTAGTATGTCACATAAAAATGGCTATGAGCAATTGGATAAATATTAAATATAAATATTTATTTAATAATTATTCTTCTATTAAATAGTTAATTTGAAAAGATTAATTAATTTAATTCATTTCACATCCTTCTATTAATTAATTTAATTGAAACATTTTATTAATTAATTCATTTCATCCCTTTCTTCTTACTGAATAATTAAACATTTTTATTTGATTATTCCTCTATCCACTATCCTATAGTCTCATTAATTAAATAATTTCTTAATTATTCAATCCCTTTCCAATTCACCTTTCCATCTCCACTTCATCTCCACTTTGCCAACTCATCTATCATGTGGCTAAATTAATTCAACAAATTTAAATAAAATAAATCATTTATTAGCCACTTATCTCCAACTTCGAAAATAAATGAAATATTGTGTATGTACACATATTTCCTAACCTTCTTCTATATTATCTCCAACATCCCTATATCTTAGGAGGACTTGAGTCCATTTGTCCTCTCGTTCCTACATCTTCTCCAATTATCCTATATCTTCTCAAGTTTTCAACTCAGTCAAGGTGAGATGAGTGACACTTGTCTTCTCCTTCCCCCTTTCTCTCAACGTTCAACTTCTTAGTCATAGCCATCCAATTTGCAAAATTTGATCATGACTGTTGATCTCTGCCACCTAAGTTCATGCACTTAAAAATCTATAGATAGAACTCTCTTAAGCCATTTTGAAACTAATATATAATCTAATAGTCAATTATGAGTCTTTATCTTACTTCTGTGAGTTTGAGTTTGAAGCAAATAGCATTTTAGAGTTTTTGAGCATAAATCATTTTAATAGCATTATAGCTTAATATCATTTGCATATCATAGTATCAGTTAACTAGCAATCCATTCTTCATATGCCATATTGGAAGCTACCTGTGCTTGTTTGAGAGCAACATTATCTACAACCAAGAACAATGGAGTTAGGACACAATGAGGTTTAAATCATGGAAGGTATAATTTTGTTTATTTTATTTATTTCATGTTACTTCATTGGTTGAAGCTAAATTTCTTGTAGCTTTCTTTTATGTTTTATGATGGACTAACAAGTTTCAGGATATTTCTTTGCAGTTCAACTTTAGCCTCAACATTTTTTGCACCCACTGTGGGGCCCATGCCTCGCACTTACCTTTCTAATATCCTGTTTGCTTCTCGCAGAATCAATTTAATGCTTTTGTAAGTCAGCTTCACGCATCTGTGAAATTTGACAACGCATTTGTTAAATAGGTTAGCGCTTTTATTGCTTAGGTTAATGCCTGCATTAAATAGACCACCGCTTTTGATCATGAATTAATGCATTTAAGCAATAGGTTAGTGCATTCGTCACACAGGTTAATGCATTCGTCATGTAGGTTAGCGCTTTTGCGTTTTAGGTAGTGCTTTTGAAGTTTTACTGCTTCTGTTATGTCAGTCTGCAAAGTTAGAATGTTTCATAATCTGACAGCTAACAATTTTGCAGGTCCGAATGTCCAAGACTTTAAATTTTAAAAACTACTGACATTTGTGTGTGCAGGGTTATTTTGAAGCAAATTTCATGCATTTCCTCACCTAATTTAATTAGGAGTTATTTTGGAGAGTAACATATCATATCTTCCTCATCTAGTTTAACTAGGAGGATAATTAACAACATGCAACTTGCATTTGAGTGCCTTCTTTAAAGTAGTTGCACATAGATTTTAGAAGACTTAAAATAAACCTGTCTTCCGTGCTTGTTGAAGTAGTAGGCGAGTATGCTTTCACCCTCATACGGTGATCAAAAAATCAGACCTAATTTCTTTGTGTAACCTTTAGAGGGCTTGCCTTCTCGAGCTGCCTTAAGGGGGCCAGTGAGAGGGGAACGACCGGAGTGGAAACGGGCTAATAATGAGTCTTTTCGACCCACTCTAAATATATCGTGTTTGTGACGAAAGTCATAGACAACATGTGCTGATTAGTTCACACCGACACTATGTTTCCTTATAAACCCTATGGAGTGTAACCTCTATAGGCTGGGAACATTCTGTATTTACAGAGTGTAAAGTGCCACATGTATGGCCACATGACTGAAAGCCCTTACTAAAAACCATTTGTATCTAGCTGCCAAAATCCTTCTAGTTGTTGGCGCAGGAGGTCGGACTTCTGAAGCGACTCACACACATACGATTCTTAGTAGAGATATGAAATTTACCATGGGGAGTTTTCATGGAAATTGGTGCTTGGCTGCCCTAGACAAGTGAGTGCCGAGGGTGGAGCCAGTGGGGTCAAGCACCTAAATATCCACTCTGAATAACATAGCCTTGGGGGAAACCCCATGTGAGATTCAACAATTATTGTCTCGGCCTACCATAGGATTCGTGCTTGCTTGTGTATTTTATTTTTTAAAACATTGTCTTTTGTGTCTGCAAAACATGCTCAAAATGGTCAAAAACTTGAAAAATCATCTTGAAATGAACAAAAATTCGACAACTTTATGGGAAAATTAAAAAATCCTTTAACACAGTCAGAACAACACTTTTGTTGCACAGAGCAACACATTTATTGCGTAGAACGCTTTTAATCAACAGTATAGCCTTTTGTTCCCTAGAATCACGCATTTGATAATTGAAACAACACTTTTGAACCTGAAACTGTTCTTTTATACCATAGTTTTACGCTTTTATTCCACAAAGTAGCATTTTTATCACACAGAGTAGTGCATTTATCGCGTATGTTAGTGCTTTTGACAAATAGGTTAGCGCAAACATTTTCCCGCATTTGAAATTGAGGGCACTTCTGCATATCACACCAAAATTTCAATATCATTTTTAGATACCCTTTTTCGAGTAGATTGATTTTCAACTATCACAGGTCTTTAAACTAGTCAGATAATCAGGTTACCAATCCAACAAACTATTTCCAAAGGTTTTCATAAGCATAAAACATTCAACAAGTTAGTGATTCAACCATCTCAAGTGCAAAAATCAACATCATTATCAGTTTCTCGTCAGGATATATCAAATCCTTTATCACGAAACTTGATTATATCAACGTTTGTTCATTATCTTGGATATATCTTTCCTATTTGAACCTAGGTTATATCAAAATCAGAATTGCACTCACATTGGAATCAAACAAACTTGTAAATCATCATATGCTTATATAAATTTTAAATATCGCCTTAAGAAAAGAAAACCTAGTTATAAGGCTACTTTGAAGAGGATAAGATTCTTGTATATCAATCGCAAAATCTTGTTAAAACATAGGACATTTCTACACCGTTTTCGTCACTATTTACGTGGTTACTGAACAAAATTTGACAGAGAACTTTTGCAAAAACGTTTTTCAACAAAGAGACGTTTTATCACAATGCACTAATAATAGTGGTAAAATCAACAAAGCTTATCTTCCTAAACCAATAATCAGTTATTGAGTTGTTTTTAGAAGGTCAAATCTTGGGAAGTTTTCGAATCAATCACATGCTAGTTTGGACTAGAGCTCAATACGAGCAATTCAGAAAACAACAAAAATCGATGGAAGAAGAAAATCGAATGTTTCATCAATTTGGATACACAGATGTTGATGAAGAAGCAATCAATAACACCATTAGAGACCTTGAACAAGATTTTAAAATTGATAAACTAATGGAAAAGTTATTGGAGAAACAAAAGGATAAATACCTTCTAATGTTGGCAAAATCAGAAGCTAAATTGCCACAAGACTTTAACATAGAAGGTTTGATATAAGATGCAGGAACAAGTAACCATCAAAACATTGATGATTCCAATAACGAGGATGTTTATCAAGTAAATCATGAGGAAACAAGAGGAGACCATGATGATACAAGGAGAGAGCGTGGTGAAAGAACAACTTATGAGGATGCAATAAAAACTTGTATTGATAATCCTTTGTTAACTCTCACTCAACAAACACAAACCTTGGAACAACAAATATAGGATACGCAGAGTGGAACAAGTTCTAAGAAATATTCATTAGAGGGCACCTGCCCATATCCTTTTGATAAAAGTTTAAACATGATACCATTCCCTCAATATTGTGAAATCCCTAAATATGATAAATATGATGGAAAATCTGATGCTAGAGATCACATTAGGTAATTTTGCACTATGAGTATGGAGTTTGCATACGATGAAACTTACTTGATGCAACTATTTCCTAGAAGCTTAAGTGGACAATCAATTGAATGCTTCTCAAGATTACCATTTGTGATTAAATCTTTTTAAGAACTTGTGAACAAATTTATCTCACAATACTCCTACAATATAAGAAATGAGATAACAATGCTAGATCTATGTAACGTCAAGCAAAAGAATGGTGGACCTATCATGGTCTTTTTACAACGATGGAAATGACTGTTAAAATAGGTATCCAAGAGATGTACCGATCAAGAGAAAATGGACATCTTCATTGACAACCTTACCAGTGAAATGAGTCACCGTCTTAAAATGCAATGTCCTCCTTTTGCTAAAATGATTGAAAATGGTTTAAAGATGGAAGATGCAATGGTAAAGAAAGGAGAGTTAAAAATCTACAATAGTTCCTATAATAACAACAATCACAACAACAATAACAATGGTAACAATAATACTAACAAACCTAAATTTTGGTCAAACAATAGGAATGTTACCAAGGGAGGAAATAATGACAACAATGATATCAAACAACGACCAATCTTCAACTTATCAAGTCAACCAACAAACAACAACAATCAAGAGAACATTAAATCCAAGTCTTTCTTCTCCAATCCTCACAGGAGATTCACAAACATTGGAGAACCATTGGAATCAACTTTGAAGACACTTCTTGCAAATAAATTGATTACCTTACCGGAAGCAAGGAATTATGAACCTCAAGTCAAACCTAATTGGTGGAATGACAATCATATTTGCAATTACCATCGAAACAAAGGACATCAAACCAATGATTGTCAAAGATTGAAGCACCTTATTCAAGACTTGATTGATAATGGAACTATCACAGTGGACGACCATAAAACAAGCAAATCACATTTAGCATTCAAAACTCCACTTCCAAAGTATGAAAAAGGTGAACAATCCAAACCAAAAGATGACAAAGGCAAAGCTAAGATAAATTATACTTACACATATGATGATGTGGTAAATGTCATCATTGTTAAAGGCAAAATATCTTCAGAACCAATCAACGTCATTACAAGAAGCAAAGCAAAGGTTACATTTCTGGGTATAATAAATGAATCAACATCCACTTCAAGACAATACAATTTAGTGGAACAATTGCAAAATACACCTGCTCAAATTTCAATTTTGGAGCTCTTAAAAGTTTCACCTATGCATAAGGAAATATTAGAAAAGGCTCTAATGGAAACAACAGTCTCAAAAGACCTGGATGTGGATCAATTCCAAAACATGGTGGGACACCTCATAGCCCCTCATTGCTTATCATTTTCTGAAAATGATGACGCATCCTTGCAACACCCTCACAATGCTCCCCTGTATATTGAAGTCACCATTCATACAACTTGTGTCAAACACATACTCATAGATGGTGGAGCTGGCTTGAACATTTGTGCATTAAATTTAATAAAGGCTTTGGTATATTCAAAAAATGTAGTGGATCCAAAGAAGAAAATAACTATCAAGGCTTATGACGAGGAAGAGCGTTCTTCCAAAGGGACTGTGGCGTTACCAATCAAAATAGGACTTGTGGAAAGAGATGCATTGTGCCAAGTTCTAGACTTGAATTTATCTTATAATATTCTTTTGAGAAGACCGTGGATTTATGACATGCAAGCGGTTCCTTCTACATATCACTGATGTGTTAAGTTTCCTCATAATGGAGAAGAAGTCACTATAGTCGCAGACTCCAGTCAATATTGCAATAATCTGAAACCAACACAAGATGCAAGAGTTCCACATAACAGAGAATCGATTTTTCCCACCAAAGAAATTCAAAAAAAATTATGGGAAACCTTTGAGAAAAAGCTTAAATTAAATGATGAAGGAATGGGAAAGTATTCTTTGCACAACTTACCACTTTCACCTAAATCATATGGAAAGCCTACAAATGCTCAACCACGGATCCCAGAGAAATCAGTTGAAATGTTTGATAGAGCATTTGTTAAAGCTGGGACATTCGCAGAAGAAATTGAAGAAAAGGATATTCTTAGCTAGTTGTACAAAGATGAAAATGAAACTATAGGAACAACTGCAGAAGTTAATATTCCCATAGAACAATATGACAATGGTTACAAGATCATGCAAAAGATTGGATATGAGGGAAAATGACCAATTGGCAAATGACAAGAAGGTATTTCATAACCTATTTGTCCTCACACACAATCTAAATAAGATAAATTGGGACTTGGATATCCTAAATCAAAGCAAAAGCAACATAATTATCAACATCCAAAGTGGAGAAAGAAAGCAGTTCATAATGAACCATGGCAAGAGATGCTATACCAAGCAGTATAAACAATAGCTAACAAATAGAAACAAGAAGAATATGAGAAACAACAGGAAGAACTCACTATCAAAAGAGAAGAAGAATCTTGTAAAAAAGTTCAAGGAATACAAGCAAACATGGAATCTGATCAAGATATTCTAGAAGCAGTGAAAGAACAGATGTCTCTTCTCACCATATAACATTCCTGTTAGGTATAGTGGTGTGATTCTAGACAATGGTTCAGAAACAGATTGAAACGAATATGAATGGGGTCCAGATCCATTTTCTGATTTATGAAGTGAAGAATATAATGAAGAACAAGCAACTATTACAAATGAAGACTCATCTTTCACAAAACAAAGAATAGAGTTGGAAAAAAGACAAGAAGAGATTAGAATTTGTTAGGGGTCCCACAGATATTGAGAGGGGGGGTGAATCAGTATCTAATTGGTGATTAGAATTTCTTGAATTAAAACATGCAGAACATAATATAACAGTGTATCGGTATGCAAGAAATAATGCAATAAACAGAATCAAGTACATCCACATGAAAAGTACACCATAACACAAGATGTTAACGAGGAAACCTGGTGTGGGAAAAACCTCGGTGGGATTTGTGACCCACAATATTCACTCACTGGCCAATAAGAGAATATTACTTACAATAGGGGCCTGCACATGCAGGAAGGCCAACTGCCTAGAGCTCATTGCTCAATGGGAAGTCTCACTGACTTACAATAAGGATTATACAAATCCAATATCTTGTACTGCTTTACAATAACATCTTCAATGCCTGATTCAGTACCGGTTCCTGCTCTGTTCTTTACATATAACCTTGACCTATATTTCGCACATTAGGTCTGCCTAATATTTTCCTTAATGCTTCTACTTCACATTATTCACATTCTTTCATAATACAAAATGTCTACAATGATCTTTTTTATATATAAGAGTCATTTTACAATTTGCCAAGTCGGCTTACAATAATAAACAAAATATTATATATAACAAAAATCCTGTCGGCCTCTGTGCCGGTATACTTCCTTTATTCTGTGCCGGTGCCGATGTCCTGAGTGTCGGTGTAGAGTGTGATCTGCTGATGCCAGTATAATGTCTTTGCCTGTGCCATAGGATTGCAAGGTTGCCATCAGTGACAAAACCTTCAATCACATACAATGTCTCATTGGAGTGTGCATATGCCAACAATTTCCCCCTTTGGCATTGATGGCAACACTCATGAGAAATTTCAAAAAGTGTCCAAAAATGTTACCAAAAATGTGTGTGCTCCCCTTGAGCATATGATTCTTGTGATTTGAATTTTCTCATCCCACTACTCCCCCTTTGGCATCAATGACAAAGGTTGTCAAGATGTCAGTAGAGTTTGTGGTTTCAACCTTGTAGCTGGGTAGTTATAATTTGAAAAAGGTCTCCCAAAATCAAGTTTATACTGTCCATAAACTTTTTGCTATCCCTAATTGATGTCTCTGTTCTCTTTACTGTACTGGTGAGATGCTGCAAATGCTCTGCTGGTGTTTTGTTTCCCTGTATTAGTAGCTAAAAAATTCCTTCCGCAGAGATGCTAGATAGTCCAATCTTGGACTTAGTTTAGATCTCAAATGTTTTGCCTTATTTATTATTCTTTCTTTCTCTCTTTCCAATTTGAGTAGTTCTTCCTCAAAATTTGTTATCTTCTTTTCAAAAATTGATAGTGTATCAGGTGAGTTGACAAAGTTGTCTGCAAGTTTATTTATCTCATCCTGTACCTTGCTCATTTTCTTGTCAATATCTACAGTCAAAAAGTTTGTTTTACAGACATCTTTATACAGATTTTTGTATTCTTTCAATAAATTACATAGTTCCGGTAGAAGTGTGTCAAAATCTCTATTACACTTCTTTATTTCCTCATCAAAGAATTTCTGTTTTTCAATTTCTACCTTATCCTTCACTGACTCTTCCTTTATTTTCTCAATGTTTTCTGAGATATATTTACACAATGTATCCAATTGTCCTAAAGAATCTTTGTTATCTATATTACAGTTGGGAGCAATTACCTTCAAAATTGGTATGGAATCATCAATTGCTTTGTAAGCTTGTGAGCCACAGTCGGTTATTTTCTTGATAGAATCTAATAACACCTCAGTCACATTTGTTGATTTATATCTTGATGACGATCCAACAATCTGAGTACCAGAGGAAGTAACCAAGCTTGTGTTGACCTCTGGTAGGTCTGTTTGTGTCTGCATTTCTTTAAGCACTGGTTTTCCTACTTCACTAGTTACCGGTGGCACTGTTTCCTTATGTACCTGTTCCGGTTGTTGTTGTTCTGGAGCCTTAAGCTTTGTTTGTTTCTCAGTATGTTGCATTGCCTTTGTCTGTGTTTCAGTCTCTACCTTTTGTTCTTTATCTTCTGCCGATTTATCTGTTTCCCCTGCAGCCGGAGGCTCACTAGCCATATCTGACTTAACAGTTGTATCTTTGTCTACTACTATGTTGATCTTCTGAGTATCAACATTCACAGTATATAGGACTTCAGGATTAGGATTATTATCCTCTACATCCATACTCTCAGCTACCGGTTGATCTTCAGTAGTTGTTGATTTTACTGGTGGAGTGTTTAAAGAAGGTGGGGGTAAGTTGTCTCTAACCTTGATATTTGTTGGTCCACCAACTTTACCTTTCCCCTTGTCTCTATCTTTCTGATATACCTTTATAGGTTTAGGGTTCCTGTACTCTTCTTGTTTTTTTTTCTCAAACAGGAATATATCCCATCCATCTTCTGTTTCCTCTGTCACTTCATTAACTCTTCCTACCATTAGTGAAATATGCCGATGTGGAGTAGAAAATACTGACCGGTTGGCCTTTGCAATCAGATCATCAATTTCTTGTGGAGAGTTTACCGGATATACAACAAGTAACTTCTCAATTTTTATTTTCTTATCCAATTCTATCACCGTCTGTCTTCTTGCCTCTAGTCTTTTGAATAATTCATCAGGAATTTCATTGACTACTTCCATCAAAAATTTCTTGTACATATCCATGTGCAATATAACACTGTTTTCAACTTGTTCTTTTTCATCAGCTGTTAGAGTGTCATATATTTTCTCTATGTTTTTTAGTTTACCTTCCTCTGTGATTTCATTCAGTAGTATATCAAGAGGGGCCAAGTCTTTGTTTGTCCTTTTCTTCTTCTTGGGTGTCAGTTTCTTCTTTGGTGTGGTCTTTCTAATCGGAGATCTCACTGCTTGTTGCTTTTGCCTTGTCCTCCTAGGTGAAGGTGTGGTTGTCGGTGAGAGATCTCTTTTTCTTACAACTCTTTTAAAAGTTGCAGGTATGCCACTTCCTGAAGAAGTACCTATCGGTGATAGGTGAGTTTCAGGTTGTGGAGCTGCTAACTCATCCTCTGTTATGCCGGTTTTCTTCAATACATCTTCCTTGATGGCTTTTGCTTGTCTGGACCCTTTCCTTACAACCGCCTCAACCTTTTTCACCCTTTTCATTGATTGAATTTGGCTTTCTATGGTTTTAGCACTACCAAATACTTCTTCTTTTGGTTCTCTGGGGGCTTCCAGAAGTGCTTTGGCATATGTTTCAACTATGTGATCATCTGTTTCATAGCCCATCTCGGTTACCCAAACTGTCCTTGGGATGACTGCTTCCATCCAGATTTCATCTTTCTTGATGACAAAGCATATATCATCTTTGTATTTGTCTACAATCTTCTGTGATAACCTTACTCTTTTCTTCATTTTAGCTTTTAATGCTTGAAAGAAGTCATTAATATTGTTTTCCTTGTTCTCACCCATGTTATTGAATAGTTCAGTCAATTGTTTGCCTACCGGTATGTCATATCCAAGTTCTTTGTAACCTATACCAGGAACCTGTTTTGTTATGTGTAGCATTAGGCATACCAACAAATTTCCAAATCTGAAAGTGCCTTTCTTGTCCTTCTTGATCTTTCCAAGATTGTCAATTAATTCATCCTTTAACCATTCACATATGTCAATTTTTGCATTATTTGTTACCATATCATAAGCACTCTTAATGCATAAACTTGAAACTGAATTTAGTCTATTAGCACGAGTTTCTTTATACCCTAATATCATACTGATGAATCTCACATTGATATCTTTTACATCATTAACCCTTAGAGACCTCTTGTCAAATGTTGCACCAGTTAGGTCTATAACTAGGTCATTGGAAACCTTCTTGGTTTTATCTGGTCTTTTACCGGTGGTCGGTAACCCTGTGACAACTTTCACAACTTCCTTGGTGATCTTATGGATTGCATCTATCCAGAAATTTTTTCCATGTACCTTGCTTAAAACTATCCTAACCACATCCTTTGGAAATTCAGGAATGCTAAGGATCTCTGTAAATCCTAGGGTCTCAATGATTTTGTGTTCATCTTTAACATTGCCGGTATTATCACATATCACGGTTTTATACATGGTTTTAATTTCCTCATTTCCTAACTCTTCAATGTTGCAGTGGATGTACATTCTGGGGTCTTCAACATATACAACTCCCTTAAGAATTTGAGAAAAAACACCTAAGGTATCATCCTTCTTTGCTATCTCGGGAACTAACTGAAATACGGGCCTAGGTCTTTTTATTATTTCAACAACAGTAGGGTTTGCTATGTATTCAATTGCAGAGGTGGATGCCATGATTAAATACCTTTTACTGCCTTAAATGGATGATTGCTTGGAGTGTGCTTGCTTCTTGCTCCAAATGCCTTAGCTCGGAGTCTTCGCGCTTTTCGAAAATTTGAAATCTCGGTGAAATGAAATGGAGCCAAAACCTTAACTTTATAATGTCTCTTCGCCATCTACCACATTAATTGCATGTCAGTTAAGTATTCACTTAACATTGTTTGCCGGTAATAAGTAATTTTCAACTTCTTATCTCTAACCGAGGGAGTAATAGCACGTGTCATTAGATTGCCAAACCCTCAAAGAAATTTTCTTCAATTAGATGAAGAACTTCCTGCCGGTGGAGCACTGCTATGTCCTTCCGGTGAAGCATCACTCTGTCCTGCCGGTGAAGCATCACTCTGTCCTGCCGGTGAAGCATTGGTTGGTTCTACCGGTAGAGGAGTATTCCCAATATTTAGATCAGCTTTCCTAATCTATTGTTTTGAGAATTCTTTCTTAACCTCTTCAACTTTTTCTTTACCTTTCAAGCTAGCACTTTTGTTGTCTACCGGTGTTCCTTTACTTCTACAAAATTTAGCAATATGCCCAATCTTGTTACATGCATAACAAGTTACATTATTTTTCTGAATAGCTTTCCCATAACCTATGCCGGTTTGTGTTCTGCATTGATTAGATAAATGTCCAAATCTTCCACAAACATAACATCTCACATTCATTCTGTAGTTTTCAAAGTTGTGACCTACTTTGTTGCATTTAGAACATTGACCGGTGGGTGTGTTGATATTTTGATAATTTCTAGATCTACATTCATTTTCTCTATGACCATACTAATTATAGTTAAAGCATTTTCCATTGAATTTATAAGCATTAGGTTGTCTTACCGGTTTGCTGTGATTCTGAGTATTTACAGTACCAGAGCTTTCACCAACTTCAAAGCCAATTCTAGAAGTGTCACCTTTAGGTTTTTGATTCTTCAGCAAGGTGCCAAGTTGCTCTGAGCTTTTCTTGAATTTTTCTGTGTGTTGATTTGCAGTTTCCAGTTCTCTTTCCAAGATTTCTTTTTGTCTCATCAGTTCATTTGAGTCATTCTGAGTATACATCAGATCTGTCTTCAACATGTCATTTTCATAGCTAAGTCTTGTATTTTCATTTGCTGCATCACTTAGTCTTTTGGTCAATTCTTCTTCATTCTTCTTCCTATCCTCAATCTCTTTGCAAAATCTCATAGTCATATCCTGCATTTCTTTTTTTGTTGTCATGATCTCTTGTTTCAACTTGCTTATCATATCATTAAGTGATTCCTTTTCATCATTCTCATTTTGCAATTTTTCACAAAGTTCTCTTCTCTTATTTCTTGCTATAGTAAAATTTTCTTGAAGTGCGTGAATGATATCCTGAGCTGCCCTCAAATCATCTTCTAGTTTGATATTTTTCAATTTCTCTGCATCATAGTCTGTAAGAGCTCCTTCAAGTTGCTTCATCAGATATTCCATCTTTATTGGTGTCAAGATCTTCCTCAAGCTGTTAGGCTTTTGAAAATAGAGGACCAAGCTCTGATACCAATTGTTAGGGGTCCCACAAATACTGAGAGGGGGGGTGAATCAGTATCTAACCGGTGATTAGAATTTCTTGAATTAAAACATGCAGAACATAATATAACAGTGTACCGGTATGCAAGAAATAATGCAATTAACAGAATCAAGTACATCCACATGAAAAGTACACCATAACACAAGATGTTAACGAGGAAACCCGGTGTGGGAAAAACCTCGGTGGGATTTGTGACCCACAATATTCACTCACTGGCCAATAAGAGAATATTACTTACAATAGGGGCCTGCACATGTAGGAAGGCCAACTGCCTAGAGCTCATTGCTCAATGGGTAGTCTCACTGACTTACAGTAAGGTTTATACAAATCCAATATCTTGTACTGCTTTACAATAGCATCTTCAATGCTTGATTCAGTACCGGTTCCTGCTCTGTTCTTTACATATACCCTTGACCTATATTTCGCACATTAGGTCTGCCTAATATTTTCCTTAATGCTTCTACTTCACATTATTCACATTCTTTCATAATACAAAATGTCTGCAATGATCTATTTTATATATAAGAGTCATTTTACAATTTGCCAAGTTGGCTTACAATAATAAACAAAATATTATATATAACAAAAATCTTGTCGGCCTCTATGCCAGTATACTTCCTTTCTTCTGTGCCGGTGCCGGTGTCCTGAGTGCCGATGTAGAGTGTGATTTGGTGATGCCGGTATAATGTCTTTGCCGGTGCCATAGGATTGCAAGGTTGCCATCAATGACAAAACCTTCAATCACATACAAGATCTCATTGGAGTGTGCATATGTCAACATAATTAAGGGGAAAGAGGCATATGCAAAACAACAAAGGAAAGAGAATGAAAAATAACAAGAAGTAACACCACAGGAAACACAAAAAGTTATTGATCAATCATCAAAAGATCAACAAACTATCGGATCTCTATCAGATGTTGAGCAAGAAATACTAAGGTATGGAAGAACCATAGAAGAACTAATAGATAGTCAAGCAACATTGACTATTAGTCCAGAAGAAGCTGAGTTTGAGAGAAGACAAAAGATAACAAAAGAATCCTCTATGCCATATGCACAAGTATGCCAACTTCAAGAGACAAATGAATCTATTGAAATTGATCAAGAAGGAACCCGTAGTATCAAAGATGTATGTGTTGATATAATGCATTCATTAGAGGGACAAACGTCAGATGATGAGTCACTTGATTGTGAATGACAAAATACCAATCCTGATTCATTAGAGCTAATTGGAGAGCACTCAGGAGAGATTATCCTCAAGAGAGTTTTGTCTATGACATTAGCTATTCTACGCTAAACTATGACTATTACGTCATGGAAAAAATATGGAAAAAATACAATAAATTTAGATGGTGAAAACTTGGTAAACAAGCGCTATCTAAAAGTGAGTGCTTCTGTCTATGAGATCTCTTCGCGCATCCACTCCATCCTAGTACACCTATCCACTCCATCCTATTTGCATATATCGCTTCCATCTATCCTAGTCTATTCATTTCATCTTTCGCATTCATTGCTCTGAACCATTAGCAGGAAATATGCAACTTATCAACAGTTATCAATCTTTGACATACTTAGTGTAGTCACTATCTTGGATTTTATCAATCATATCCGCATTATATCCTGCCATGGTTTGGATTTTGATCATCCTTTTGTACATCCGTAATAAAGTTTGTTTCTGTTGGGGGCAAAATCCTAATTTCCTTTTGTTAAGGTGATATTTTAAAACTTTAAAAATCCAAAACATTCGAAAAACTTAGAAAAACCAAAACACCTAGGGTTTTGAAATAGATAACGAACAACAAGGCAATGAAGATCAAGGCAGTTGTAACGAACTGAATCATGAAACTCAGAATACAAGGGATCAACTAGCAAGTAATGAAGGATTATCAATGATTATTCATTAAGTTGATTATATCAATTAATGACCATGAGAACATGTGTATGACATACAAAATTTAATGTTTATATCTTGATTTTCGCTAATCATGTGTCCAACGCAACTCAATGATATCCATGACTAGAGTAGCTATGATGGGGCATAATTATTTTCTTTGTTTGCTGTCTGTGGTTTATCTCTTATTAAGGTATGTAATTGTCTAAGGACATGATCGGTAAAAGATCAAGGAGGATGTTCTGAGTCATGCATGAAAAGGGATAATCCTTGTCTATTCTGCAAGAAATACTCAGGTCAACTTGATTCATTATATCAAGTTGCTTGTATAAACTTTCTATATTAAAATCCATGCAAGAAATACTCAGGTCGGCTTGAATCATTATGTCAAGTTGCTTGTATTTTCTTACAACATTTTAAAAGCTCAATGATGAAATCAAGCATTGTTATAAGACAACATATGAAGAATGGAAGTATCATTTTAGTTAGATCATTATTCATCTACATTGTAAGCATTCATTGTCAGCTGCATTATAAGAATTTCATTTCATTTAGAGATCAACAATCATAAATAAAGATTGAGTATACTTGGACAAACCAAAACAATTTGCATTTAGGTTCATTCATTTCATTAGGTTTTCATTTTGATCATAATCATTTGCATTGCATTAGTTTTCATTTCATTAAGTGCTTTTCATTAATCATATGTAGTATATCATCATCATTATTATTTGCATTAGGATCATTATCATTGTAGTTCATTTTATCCTTTAAGGTCCTTTAGTTGCATCTTTGCACTTAGATTCATTTATCATTATAAGCATTTCATAAGCATTACATATAAGCATCCATCACATAAGTTTGATCAAGCATAGCATCTATAACCATTAAATTGCATCCATGATCATCAAAATAAAAAATCAAATGCATTATTATTTCATAAATTATCACATCACATAGATCATCATCATTATCATCAAGGCATATAGATCATCATGAAAATGAAAGAAAGGAAATATCATCATAGCATCATCCATGTAATTACTGGATATATCATATAGGTCATCATAATAAATCATGAATCATCAACATCATATAGAGTCAATGTCTGCATATCATCATAAAACAATAAACAGTCCAAGTATACAATGATATCAAAGAAATAATCAATAAAATACAATTTCCCATGATACAAATCAATGTCTCATATCAATATGTCAACTAGGACAAAGAGCAACACTCTTTTCAGATGTTGTAGGCCTCCCAAATCCTCCTACTCCCCTCTGGATGAATCAATACATCTAGATCCTCCTGCAACATGATATCAACAAAATGTCAGTTCTTGATCCAATCAATCGCTTTGATCAATCAATCAACTATCCTATCCGCAAACTTGAGATTTTTATCAATCTCTTTGATGACATATTAGTGACACTCATTCATCATGAGGTTACGCATCTAGTCTATCCAATCTTTAGTTTACATCATTGACATTCATCAATCATGAAGTCAATCAAACTCTAGCCTATCAGATCATCAAAGCTTTGGGTTTATATCATTGACCCTCATCGATCATGAGGTCAGTCAAACTCTATCAATCATCAAATTAAGCAATATATCAAAGTAATCAAAGAGTGGACATTTTCATCAACCAAAGTTGTAGAAATTTAAATCAATTATCGTGAGATTAATCGCTCATCCAATTTTTTTAATAATTTCATGATTAATCTCCTCAAGGGGCACACAATCAGGATTTTTATCTTCATCAGGCACATTATCAAGACTTGATTTAATCTTTGAAACAATGTTGTCTCAACATCATTTCAAAGACGGGCAAAATGTATACACATAAAAATGGCTATGAGCAATTAAATAAATATTTAATATTTATTTAATAAATATTCTTCTATTAAATAGTTAATTTGAAAAGATTAATTTATTTAATTCATTTCATATCTTTGTATTAATTAATTAAATTTTTTTTTATTAATTAGCTCATTTTATCCCTTTCTTCTAATTGAATAATTAAATATTTTTATTTGATTATTCCTCTATCCACTATCCTATAGTCTCATTAATTAAATAATTTCTTAATTATTTAATCCCTTTTCCAACTCACCTTTCCATCTCCACTTCATCTCCACTTTGCCAACTTATTTATCATGTGACTAAATTAATTCAACAAATTTAAATAAAATAAATCATTTATTAGCCACTTATCTCCAACTTTCAAAATAAATGAAATATTGTGTACGTACACATATTTCCTAACCTTCTTCTATATTCTCTCCAACATCCCTATATCTTAGGAGGACTTGAGTCCACTTGTCCTCTCATTCCTACATCTTCTCTAACTATCCTATATCTTCTCAAGTCTTCAACTCAGTCAAGGTGAGATGAGTGACACTTGTCGCCTCCTTCCCCCTTTCTCTCAATGTTCAACTTCTTACTCATAGCCATCCAATTTGCAAAATTTGATCATGACCATTGATCTCTGCCACCTAAGCTCATGCACTAAAAAATCTATAAATATAACTCTCCTAAGCCATTTTGAGACTAATAGCTAATCTAATAGTCAATTAGGAGTCTTTATCTTGCATCCGTGAGTTTGAGTTTGAACCAAATATCATTTTAAAGTTTTTGAGCATAAATCATTTTCATAGCATTATAGCTTAATATCATTTGCATATCATAGTATCAGGTAACTAGAAATCCATTCTTCATATGCCATCTTGGAAGCTACCTGTGCTTTTCTGAGAGCAAAATTATTTACAACCAAGAATAGTGGAGTTAGAATACAATGAGGTTTAAATCATGTAAGGTATAATTTTATTTATTTTGTTTATTTCATGTTACTTCGTTGGTTGAGGCTAAATTTCCTCTAGCTTTCTTTTATGTTTTATGATGGACTAACAAGTTTCAGGACATTTCTTTGGAGTTCAACTTTAGCCTCAACAATATGTACTATAGGCTAAGAGGAATACAAAAAAGAGTGAAAATTTGCTTTCTACAGATGTCCATTTGAAATGTAAAATTATATTTTAAAAATTAATGAATGAAGATCATTTTATGGTTGTCTCATATTTCTGTCCACATGTTGTATGAACTTTTATGTTAATGATATATGAGTTTTTCTTCCTCAAGTAGGAATGTGTAATATGAATGTGGGCCTGTTTTAATGACAGAGTTAAAGTCTATTTTCAAGATTACAGCAATGTTTGTTTGATTGAAAATATTAGTCATTCTATTATGGCTTTCAGAACAGATTGTGCAAGTCATAATATGTTCAAATGTTTATTGAATGTGTTTCATAGAAAGTGTTGATATTTTGTAGGTTGGACTCTGTTTACCCTAAGTAGACACTGATCAAGTTTAAGTTTTTCAGAACCATTCTTATTTCACCTTTTATATTTTGTAGTAGTAGTTTTTAGCTTAGATAATCAATCTCAATGCATGCATATAAGATATAAACTGAGGTTGTAGCCATAACCAATTGTTTATCCATCTTTCCTTCACTACTGCATTTGACTACAAATTTTGACGAATGTTTGGTGACATCAATAAAATATTATCGACTTACTGATGAAACCTTGGCTTAAATTTTGTCGTTGAAATTTTGTCACTGTAACGACCAATTCTTATATGTCGAAACCATGACCTAGAATCGTCAATCAACATCAAAGAAAATGTTTGTGGTGTTCGTCGCAAAATCAACCCAATTGTCGTCCATTTTCTGACGAGGTGGAGAAACCCTTCATTGTCATCACAACAAAAATAACATCGCGTGTAAAGAAACCTCGTTGCAATTTTTTGTGTTTCATCGTGCTATGGTCGTCGAAATTTCGACGAGAATAACCAATCAGAATAACTTTGAGAATTGGCATACCCCTTTCAAGTTATCAGAATGACTTGTGTTGTCAGGATGGTCTCTAAATGTCATACCGACTGTGTTACCTATTCCAATAGAACTATCCTTTTGATGATCGGTACAACTATACCGAAAATGTCATCTCTGAGGAAGTTTGTTTATCGATATAACATATGCCGATAGCTATATTCGTCGAAATTTTGACGAAGCCCTTCAATTTTTTAAAATTATTCATTGAAAAATTATTTTGGACTTAGTGGAATCATATTGAGATAATTTATTGATGGTTATTTTTCGCCTTGACAAGAGTTATCAGGATATCTTTGTCAATGGCCAGCTGATCGAAATTGTTTCTATTGTCGATTTAAAGTTTTCGTGCTATTCCGATAGCATAAATATGGCCGATGAGTCTTGATCAGTATAGCTATATCGATAGTGTTCCATGGTGCATTTTTTGGAATAAGTCTATACTGTTGGTTTGTCCGTTTTGTGCAATTTCGATAGTGTTGAGGATTTCGATGGGATTGTGTTTTGGGATACCAATGCTGATAGATGAGGATTGATAGTATGTCATCAAAATGACTTATACTGTCATTTTAGCAGGTTCTTGTTATGCCGATAGTGTTGATGATTCCGATGAGAGGTCGTTTGGCTTGGAGGATCCTTTCGGGGTAATCTATGTCGATGAAGTCTATCGCCGTGGAGATTGACTTTCATGATGCTTATTCCGATACGATCTGAGATGGACGTTTGAGCGACTGTTGACCTGTTTGGATTGCTGACATGTACGAATGTGATTGGATCGGTTTGTTGAGTGTACCATGACTATTCAATGACCAAGGGAGTTGATAGTCAAAGTTTTGGGAACAAAAATGAACTGTCTGAGACCAGAGAGAACCTATTTGAACATAATTTACACCTGTGAGCGAATTGGGAACAAGGTTGGATAATTTGTACATTTATTGGTCGATTGGATAGAGAGTTGAAATAATATTGGACATGTATGATTGTGTTGCTATTGGAATGTAGTAAGCAGTTGAGTATCTAATGAATTGATTCTTTGTATATTGTTGAACAAAGAATCATCTGAGTTTGATCTGAACTTGTATGCAATCTTATTGTTGCTGTAATACAAGTGATTTGTCTTTGGTGTGGTGGGTTTTTCCCCGTGATGTGTTTTCCCACATAAAATTTGGTGTTCTATGTGTGTGTCATGATTGTTTAATTTACTGCTATATATCTATGAATGCATATTGTTTAATGAACTGTAATTGAATTGAAAACAAATTCTGCACTCTCCCATTAGAGTGGTCGTCTTTATCGGATGGGGCCACATCATGTTGATGATCTTGTCTACCTTGATCACGTTCAACATGTTGATCATGCTCTACATGCTCTAAAGTTGAAACATGAAAGGTTACATTAAGGAATGGGTTGTCAACATAAGGCTACAGGAAAATATTAAAGGCATTTACATGAGTCGAAAGAAAAGGTACAACAATTATTCAATACATTAATGCATGATCATTAGGTACAGATTGAAAAGGACAAACATCGTAATGAGGATCATCATGTACAACAGAGATATCACATTAGAAAGACAAATTTACGATGCAATGTTATAATGCAAGGTATAGAGTACAAAAGAGTTTGTTAAAGATAAGTACATTTTCACATGATGGAAGCTACATGAAACATCATTAATTGCAGTAATAGGACAAAACATTGGTGCAGTAAGCTAGTCACTGAGTACATCAACTACATAGAGGAAAAAGGAGAAAATGGAATTGGAAAGCAATTAACTTAATCCTTCTTGCTTCTACAGAAAGAGTCATTGTTTAAACATTGATATAAACAGGAATGACTAAGATTCATTGGCTATTGTATGTATACATTAAATGCAAGAGCACATAGAACATAGTCATGTTTGAAGTTACAAAACTAAACATATTATCAAAAATATGACTATCAAAAATATCAGTTTTTAACATTTGTTAACATATTATCAAAAAATATGGTCGTAAAAAATATGATTACAATCACTTTTTTCTTTGTTTCTTTTTTGTAGCTAAATAAAGAAGAAGTGGAGTATCATTTTTTAAATCATCATTCCTCCCTTTAGTTGTTCTTCCCTCTCCTCGTGATCTTAATGCATGCCTAGTCGCGATCTCATGGCGTGGAGACCACTGCAAGGGGGGTCTCCTGCAATAACAAAGAAATGTTAAATTGATATGTTTTATTATTATTGTTATAAGTATTTCATTAATTAAAAAAACATTAGAGTGGTGCTCTTTACCCAATGGGGCCATATCATGTTCTTGATCTTGTCTTATAGCCTCATGCTCAACATGCTAAACACCCTCTAAATCCTCTAGAGTTGAAATACAAAAGGTTACATTAATTAATACACCAATTGCAATTAAATGTGTTTTAAAGAACATTAGAGTGGTCCTCTTTACCTCATGGGGCCACATTATATTCCTGATCTTGTCTAGCTTGATCATTTTCAACATGTTGATCACGCTCTACATGCTCTAAAGTTGAAACATGAAAGGTTACATTAATTAATACACCAATTGCAATTAAATATGTTTTAAAAAAGATTAGAGTGGTCCACTTTACCTGATGGGGTCACATCATGTTCCTGATCTTGTCTATCCTGATTATGCTCAACATGTTGATCACGCTCTACATGCTCCAAAGTTGAAACACAAAAGGTTATATTAATTAATACACCGATTGCAATTAAAATTATTTAATTGTATTAATTTATACTGCATTTTGTATAGCACATAAATACATCCAGTACTGGGATGCACACCATGACCTTCATCTGCAGGTTGTGCTCCACCCTCACCAGGCTGCATTCCAATATCATGTGCAATAATATCATTGCTTGCCTATTTAAAACAAATAGGAACATAATTACTTTATGGTAGAAATTAATATTGAATAGATTGCACAAGTATTCAGTTTTCAATAAACTTCACTGCATTTATTTACCTGCGTTTTGGATGCAGTGGAAGTTTGTGTTTTCCCAGTCAAGAGTCTTAGACATTCAACCACGACTCCATAGCCTTGATGGAAGACAATCTTCAGGTCCTCTTCTGTGGGCACTTTGTTGAATTCAGAGCCCTGCATTTTTGCGTAAGATAATGAATTTTTCTTCTATGGCGTGATAAAACCAAAATTGTTTGCAATTTATTATTTGGATACAATATTTCATTTATTGATACTTACAATTCGTGCGGCTAATTTCATATAACCACCACTACCAAGTTTGTGCTGCCCGTGTTTTTCTAGTCTTTCCTTTGTTGCCTTCAATGTGTCGGGCAGCCTATAAAAAGTTTGAAAAATGTTAGATTATGTAAAAAGAAAGAGTAATCAGTATATAATTACATTGTTGATAGTATCACATACCTTCCTTGGCCCGATGGTGTCTTTCCTTTTTTCTTTTCAGCCTTCTCCTTTCCATCCGACACTAGGTCCTTCCACTCCCTCTCCGAAATCATGGGGGGATGCTTGTACTTTTTGTTCTTCTCTAAATGTGACCTATATGGTCCCTCACACACTTTAGATAGGTACCAAATTTCTTAAGGACCTTGGTTCGGTTGAATGTGTTATTATCGAACAACACAACTAAAGGGTTAATGAGCTCATCTTTTAAATCTCGATTTTTGGCATTCCACCGTGTACGTATGGTGGGCCCGAATATCTCCAATGCAATATCATTTAGATGTTTTTGTGATCAATAAGTAAATTTCAATTGGATTATATATAATAATAATTAAAACATTTTAAAGTACCTAGGACCATGTTTATCTTTATGGGAACAAAATCCTCGGTCAGCACAAATGTGATTGATAATGTTCCCATACTAGTAATATAGGAAGATCCAGGAAATGCTGCTAAAATGTCACCAGTACTAGTGGCCTCTGCATCTCCAGGTACATGTCTTGATGCATGTTCTGACATGTGTTCATTGCCGGAGGGTGCACTACTTGATGCCTGCATGCTATGTGTTGACTTTTCATTCGACAATATAGGCACAGATGATGGGGTCACATGATGTGATGTATGCACAGGAAGATCATGATCAACACTTGTACCAACATGTACTCTCCGGGAAACACCTGTAGTTGGCTAATCATGACTAGGGGCATCATCAGAACATAAAAAATCCTGTAAAAAAAAACATATTTTAGTTCATGACATAAAAGAGTACAAAATATAAAACCATGCATTAACTTATGTTATAATTAAAGATATCATGACAACTTACTTGCAAGTTCTGTGCTCTCTGGATCAATATTTTAACCCTTTCTCTTATCTCATTTGTTTGAGGCACTATGAATAACAACTAAAGGATTTCTTTATTGCATTTTTTTGGGTCTTCCTTATCATATCCAGAAGGTTTGTGGAATATGCGATGTCATCATTGCATAATAGTGACTGCACCTCCCTATGGATGCTCTCCTCTACCGTTGGTGCCTTCCTCGATCATCCGATTGCGATAAGAATATTAAAAACATTATCAAAATTAACCCAATAAACTTACGAAAAAACCATAATAATAAAACATTTTGCTCATATCTAATTTGTACAATTACAATGAGGTAAACCTATATGGTAGAAGTGCTTGAAGATGCATCGCGATCTATGCTCTGGGTCGGAGCCTTCCCCCTACAATCAATGTCCTGATGTGACAAAAATTAAATATAAAAAACATTACCAAAATGAAACCAATAGACTTATGAAAAAAAACATAATAATAAAATGGTATATTGGTGTCATTAATTGGAGGTTGGATAAAATAGTATATAGTGCCTACCACCCCCATAGTAATTGTGTTTGTATCTATGCGATTAAAATTGTAATCGATTAGCAACTCTTCCCTTGCAGTTATTGATTTTATCACATACGAATACATGGTTCCCCTCGCGCGCTTCAAATATGCAATTGGGTTGCTTATATGTTGACCTAGGTCATGTACTATTTATAAACCCTGCAATATTCCTTGATGCTTTTGGCCTTCTGTCAATGTACATAGCCACTCCTTTATTTTGATTCTTATCTTTTAGCTGTATATAATTTGCTGACAGTGCATACCTACGCATACTTCGTGTATATCGGTCCAATTGCATCCAATCTTTGTAACTGTAACAGGGTTCGACATACTCCATCAATTCAGTAACTTTGTCATAACAAAACTTTATGCCATCCATGCAAAATAGACCCAAACCATGTAATGATGATGGTGCTATGCTATATATCCTCTCGTTGACACAAAAATTAGTGTTTATTGGAGGAAGTTCCTTGGGTACCCATTGTTTCCATAGATGTTTGTATCTCAAGAGCACCTCGATGTCGCCTATGCTCTCATCATCATAAGAACATGACCCGCTTTCAACAAGAAAAAATTTCATGCATTTACGACATTTTCTTGTAATCTTTTGACCTCTAGTTGATCTCTCTCTTTTAAACCTACTACATGTCTCACTTTCCTCTTCTCTTACCGAATTTCCCTCTGTAATACCCTAAAAATGGTCACCTTAACCATGGGCCCCTAATGTCGACAACATCACCAAGGTCCTAACCAAAGACAAATAAATTAATCTTGAGCACACAATTAATTTCTTAAATCATTAAATGTCACATGGAAAATTAATCACTCTAAATTAATTAAATAAACATTTAATTAATTGATCATTTCATGTAAATCATTTTTAAAACAATTATCCTATTTATTTTAATTAAATATTCTAGCATATTTAATTAAATAAATCAATTTGCCATTCAATCATCAAAAAATGAATTAATTGAAAAAAAAGAATTAAAAATTGAAGGAAAAATCTCAAAAAGCAATTAAAACAATTAAATATGAAAATTGAATGAAATAGAGAATAAATCAGTTTTTTTTTTTCTGATTTTATATTAATTTTAGTTCAATTTCCTTTAAAATTGAGAAAGCAGCCAATCACATCAATTCCCCTGGATTGTGCTTCTTCTTGGAAAATCTTGACTGCTCATCATGATGTGATCTCAACCGTTGGTTTCTTTTTGAATTTTCTATAAATTCAGGCTCTCATCTCTCATTCAAGGATCCTGGAGAATATATTGTTATTATGCTGTTTTTGCTCTAGGTTCACTAAGATTTACACATTGAGATATTACATATTAGTTATTGCATCCTTATTAAATCATCTAGCTTAATATTGCTTAAATCATGCTAGATTAATCATGCTTATCTAGCTTAAATCTTGCATTCATCTAGCTTAATCTTGCATTCATTTATCTCAAATTCATGCTCATATAGATTAAAATCGTTCATTTAGGTGTTGTCTAGTCATTGGTATTGCATATGAAATCTGAGAGTAGGACTAAACTCGTAGCTACTAGAAGGCAATAGGTCGCTTTGTAATGGTTCATTGTTCATTATTGATTATTGACTTACTAACAATCCATGTAATGACTTAATTGAAGTGGTGTGTATTCCAGATACAGATACAGGTCCACTTTTCACTCATACATTTTTGGCGCCCACCGTGGGGCTCAAAATTCAATCTTTTGGCCTCAAAATCACTTTTTTATCTTTCAAGTCTCATTTGTACAACCTTTGCTAAATATCATACGATTATATGTCCTTCATTGTACGACATTCTGTCAAGACCTATCTTTTATGGTGCGGTTCTGCTAGAATACTCATACGAGTTTATGCTCTGATTATTTGACTCTGTGTTTTGTCGTTCGGGTCTGTGAGAATACTCGTACGGGAAGGTATACTTTGTCTTACAAATTTTTGTTTTATCGTTTCAAAAACAGTATACTTTTCAGGGTTTTTCGTGAATGAAATTTGGATTTTACTAACGTTGATGCTAACCCTGGTCTGTCTTCTATTTGCTTGAGATTTTTACAGCCTAATTGATTTTCTGCAGAATGCTTGTCAAAGAATCTATCAAACATACACCCGTCAAAGAGTAAAAAACAACATGACTACTGATGCATTGTTTTTGCAAGTTGCCTAAATAAAATTGACCAAACTTCGTGTATTCTTTAAAGTTCAATTTTTTAGACACTTAAATTGCTATCTGGTTAAAGAACAAATCTGTCTTTTGTGTTTTCAGTAAAATCTGAGAGGTAGGAGAGTATGCTCTTTTCTTTTACAAACAATCATAAATTTAGACACTCGAAGCTTTTTCTAAGTTTTGAGATTTGTGCACCTTTAGTGGGCCTGTCATAGTGGGAAAAAGTAATCACCGTGTGAGAACGACCCAAGTGAGTACAATTGGACTTGAGCATTCCAAATCACTATAATAAATAGGTCTCTCATGATTAAAGTCTCAGAGGATGAGAGTATTTGAGTTTTCTCTTTGAGATCTCTCATATCGGGCATTTTGTAGGGCCTCGCGGTCTCAGTCATGTTTACGTGACTACAACTTGTTTCGGTACCTTGTCAGGCTATAGGCCTCAATCATGCTTGCGTGACTTCAAGGGGTAATTTCAAACGAAATTCCTGACTAAGAACTATAAGATAGAAGCTACCTGGTTCACCTCCGAAAGGGGGATAATCTTTGTGCAAGAGAGATAGTAACTCTCTCAAGACACTTGCTATATCGTTACCCCACTAGCATTTGGAGTCAGCTAATACGGTGTTGAGAATCCATTGTGTGAGACTCAGTGGCCATATTCTGATTAGCTATTGGGTGTGTACCTAAGTCAACAAGCAAAGGTTTTCTTCTCTAAGCCAACTTCTGTAGGGTTAGTGTGCTGTGATTGAAGTCATTATACATCTTGCGTATTTACTGTGTTTTCATCCCTGAAACTGAAATTGAAGAAAAACAAATCAAAAACATCAAAAACTCAGTGATCAAAACTGTTTGTGTCCAAAACCGGTCTCTGTCAGTCATCAAAACATTAGTCCTTATCAAAAACTGGTCTTTGTCAGTCATTGAAACTCTGTCTATCAGAATCTCATCTCCTTCCAATCCTCTGTCATACGAGTCTTCTGAATTGTCATTCTGCTACATACCTATTGTCGTACAAGGCTTCATTGCTCTTAATAATTTGTCGTTTGGCTATGCTAAAACTGTCGTATGAGTCTAAAGAATTATCGTCTGGCCTTTTATAGTCTATCGTACAAATAAACATCACATTCAGTAGATTATCGTTTGGAGTCTGCCCAACTGTCGTACGAAATCAGGTAACAACTCGTACGAAAAACTATGTTTATCGTCTGAAAACAACTAAACTATCATCTGGGTCTGAAAAATCTATCATACAAATTCCTGATCTTGTCAGTCAAAATAGTCAAATTTGCCCAAATCAGTCTACAACGAGCATAAAATTGGTCATCATAATTCCGAGTATAAATAATCTTGATAGTGTACCCCTATCGTTGTGTTGCACGATTTTGTTGATCATCTCTCAGCTAGTTCAATCAACTACTTATCAAACCTAAGTTAACTTAGATAATGTCTTATATATGATAGATTGTTCCTAAAACTAGACCAGATCTTAGTTGCTTCTCTCAAATCACTATGTTAAACGAACAACTAGCTACAATTTGATCTTGACTTTTGCATCACATCCATCTCTTGGTCATATCAGTCATAAATGCTTGCTCAAACCAGAAGTTCTCGCAAGAAAACTGACAAAGGTAAAGGAATATCCTTTTCATCAAATGACAATCCAATCTTTGTAGAAGAACTCATCCCAAATAAACCTTCATTGTCACGACTACCAATTTTTGATCAACCCCTATCTCCCACCATGTCTAGAGGAAGGCAAGAAAGACAAGCTACTAAACATGATACTTATGGAAACCTCAACAACCATGCTACTGACAGTGATTCCTCATCGAACGATTCTGCAGTCTCTGAACCTACATAAACTGTTATAACTAAATGCCTAAACGATAAACATTTCCGAAGGATGATGAAGATCATCAAGTCTAGAGAAAAGGGAGAGCACTTTCTAGAGCTAGTAAAGCAAGGCACCAAACTTCCTATTGATTATGACATTGAAACCCTCATCACTAAAGAGGAAGAGACACCTTTAGTGCTGGTAAACAAACAATTGCAAGTGTTACAGACAGAAATCACAGAACTGAAAAATAAGGATAAATCATTAAAACAATATTCTCTGGACACGATATGCCCATTTCCATTTGACAAAAACCTTTACATGCCTCCATTTCCTTCAAGAGTGGAGATTCCTAAGTTTGACAAATACAATGGAAATGCAGATCCTCAAGATCATGTAAGAGAATTTTGTGCTTTATGTATGGAGTTGATGCACGAACAAACATATCTCATGCACCTTTTCCTGAGGAGTTTAGGAGGACAAACTATAGAATGGTTTTCAAGCCTACTTATGGGAATCAAAACTTTTGAGGAATTAATCGAATTGTTTCTACAACAATACTCCTATAACATTCGTCATCCAATCACTATGATTGAGTTTTTCAATACCAAACAGAAAATAGGAGAGCCCTTTCTCACTTTTCTTGAATGTTGGAGAAAGATGTTCTCTAGATATTTACGACCTATTCCAGATTCTGAGAAGATGGATATTTTCGTCAATAACCTGGTCCCTGAATTGAAATATAGTATCCAAATGCAAGTGTACCCTTCATTCAACAAAATGGTAGATAGTGCCCTTAGAATGGAAGATGTGCTCATAAAGAAAGGAGATATATTACTTTGGAAAGAAACATCACAAGGTTCTAGTTCTAAAGAAAAGAACAAATATTCGAAATACGACAAAGATAACAACAGAAACGTTGTTAAGGACGGAGTGGTAGACATTGTTAAAGCAAAATCAAAATCCATAATATTTAACTTGGCTAGCGACACACAAGCAATCAAATCAGCTGAAACTGTATCAGAAAATCCTTCAAAAAAATCAAAAGAATGGTTTAAAGAGAAACCTTGGCTTTCAAAGCCTAAACACGATTTCACTTCTCTGGATGAATCATATGAATCAACTTTTAAAACTTTATTGGCAAATGATCTGATAACATTGCTAGAAAAGTCTAGGCCATATGATCCAGAAGTTAAACCTAAATGGTGGAGAGAAAACGAATACTGTGAATACCATCAAAACAAGGGTCATACAACAAACAATTGCATGAAGCTTAGACATGAAATTCAAGACCTCATTGACGCTGGCAAAATCATTGTTGGAATTCACATGACTAATGCTGATCACAGAGATTTTAACGATCCCTTACTTGCTTATGAACAAGGTGATTACTCAAAATCAAAGGGAGGTGCCAAAGTCAATTACACCTACACTAACAATGACAACGTGATCAACATGATTGAATCTTCCCAACCTTAATATTACAACGTGATCATAATCAAAGATAAAAAAAATCAAGCACAAACTGCAAATGCTATGACCCACACTCAAAAGAAGGTTACTCTCTAAGGAGATAGTTCCTCAACTTCTTCTCAAACAACATCAAACCTACCAACTTCTTAAAACACACAAACAAATACAATCACAACTAAATCTAAGCAGCTAGCTTCATTATCCTCTCCTGGTTATAGCATCGTCAAATAATTGAAAAGAACTAACACTCAAATCTCCATTTTTGAACTGCTCCAGATCTCTTCTGCTCATAGAGAGATCCTGGACAAAGCTTTACTTACTACTAATGTCCGTAAAGATTTGGATGTAGATCGGTTTCAATCTATGGTGGGTCACCCGACTTTGCCTCATTACCTCACTTTCTCTGAAGAAGATGACAACTCACTGAATCACCCACATAACCAACCATTACACATCGAAGCTATAATCCATAAACACCGAGTTAAACATGTTTTGATAGATGGAGGCACTGGGTTGAATATTTGTACCTACAATCTACTGACATAGCTGGGATTTTCTGAAAAAAATGTCATTGATCCAACAAATAAAATAACGATCAAAGCTTATGATGAAGAAGAAAGAACCTCTAAAGGTCTAGTACTATTACCAATCAGGGTAGGACATGTGGAAAGAGATGTTATCTTTCAGGTGCTCGACCTTCCTCTTTCATACAACATCTTACTGGGCAGGCCATAGATTCACGAAATGAAGGCAATACCATCTACATATCATCAGTGCTTGAAATTTCTTTATAATGGAGTTGAAGTCAGTATTCCTGCTGATACAAGCTATACCTATAATGCATTAACGTAGAGTGATGATGCTTTTGTTCCTCATAATAGAGCAGCCTCTACAACTAAAAGTTCAGAAACTTTGTTGAAAGATTTAGAAAAGAAATTCAAAATCACAAATACTGTCATGGACGGATACAAAATAGAACCTGTACTTTCACTAATGTCTCTTCCTCCATCACCAATATAGTTGGGAACACCATCAGAGCTTATGAAGCCACAAACTTCAACTCCAAATGTCATTTATGATGGTCTCTTTATACAGTCCTCTACTTCCCTTGCAGATGAAATAAAAAAGGATGCTGTTCTCAAATGACTTTTCAAAGAAGATAGTACAAACAAAGAAATACGACATTATGAAATTTCCCCGACACAATATGGTCTAGGCTATAAGATGATTCAACACATGGGATATTCAGGTACCGGTCCTCTAGGAAAGCGTCAAGAAGGTATTGTTGAACCTATTCAACTACAAACTAAGTCTACAAATGATAAAGCCAGATTCAAATACAATCCAACAAAGTCATCAGATCAGAAACATACTTCTCACCATGAACCTAAGTGGAGGAAAAATATACTACCTTCATCATCACAGGAAATCAATACTCAGCAAAATCAGGAAGAGTATGAAAATGAACAAGAAGAATTGGAAATAAAGAGAGAAGCAACTAGTATTCAAGTTCCAATTGTATCAGCAATAACACTACAAGGAGTAGAAATCCCAGAAGACACGAGAGAAGAAATCTAAGGAATTAAAGAGTTATTTGCACCACTAAACATTTCAGTCATATATATATATAGGTAGACAACAAATAGATGATTCAGAAACTGACTCGAATGAGTATGAATGAGGTCCAGATCATCTCTCAGATACATTTACTACAGAAACTCCCAAAAAATTTAGTGATATCATAGATAAAGCACAAGAGGAAATCCTCTTAAAGTTGCAAAAGGAAATAGAAGAAATCAGACTACAAAAACAAGAAGACTATGAACAACAGCTGAAAGAAGGAAGAGCACAAGCAAATTCTCCCTCTAATGAGATAGAACATATAAGGTATGGAACTACAAAAGAATAATTAGAAGCTACCAAAGTAGGACCAGTCATCAGTCCAGAGGAAGCTGAATGGAAAAGATGCTAGAGGCTAATAGAGTCATCAAAGTTATGTCAACAGGTATGTCAAATACAAGTGATCAATGAACCAAATCATGAAGGAAATTGCAACATCAAAGATGTAGGTATTGATACTATACATACTTTTATGAAATCACTTGAAGAAGAGTTAGAAAATTTATCTTATGACTCTGATAACTTTGACAAAAGCTCTATTTATGACAACTATTTTTACATCAAATTATGACTACTCTGTCATGAATGTTGAGATTATGCCTGCTAACTCTGTTACTGTCACACCACGGTATGTAGTCCAATTTGAAGTAGGGGACGATGCTAGGAGTAGGTCTGTTGGGTTAGGTCCACAAAATATTAACATGCACTTTGATAATTATGTTGTAACTCTTCCTGGTCTCGAGACACCTACGCAAGGTAGTTTTCTGGAACTTGACTTGTCAGTCCGAAGTTATGATGATAATACTGTAAAATCCCTTGAACCTGTTCAAACTTTATCCTTGGTACATCCTGAACTGATTGACTGTACTCTTTACAACCAATCTTTGAATATACCTACCTTCACCAATGACTGCACATTATCCTGCTATCTTAATGCAGTTGAACCAATGGACTCTTCCACCAGTGAGAGAAGTGAGAACATGACTGAGACATACATCAAGTATCTCAGTTGCAAAAATCAAAAAAAGAAAAATAAGAGTTATGATGACGAAAACCACACTGTGGCAGTGTTAGAACAAAGAAAATTAAAAATAAAGGATGTACCTAAGGGTGAAAACCTCTCTGAGGAACCTAAGGGTGAGATACTTGATATGCTACCAAGTCACTTCCAAGAAAGGTCTTGAATATTGATTGAACCAACTCAGCCAGTAAATATTGAAAGTCAAGAGACACGACATATCATCCATTTAGCTCAATCATTATCAAGAGAAGAGTTAATAGATTTCAGCAACCTCTGATATGCCAAACCTAGATCCTGATCTCATCATGCATCATCTCTCTATTACACCATGAGTTAAACCAGTCAAGCAAAAAATCTGTAAGATGCATCCTCATGTGGCACTACTAGTCAAAGTTGAGCTAGAAAAATTGCTAAAAGTTGGATTTATCAGAGCAATAGACTATGCCGAATGGATATCAAACATAGTACCTGTATCAAAGGTAGATAAATATATTAGGGTTTGCACAGACTTCAGGGGTCTCAACAAAGCATGTCCAAAAGACAATTTTCCATTGCCCAACATTGATATGATAGGATATGACTGCTGGATATGAGATGTACTCATTAATGGATGGATTCTCTGGTTATAATCAGATCAAGATAGCTCCCGAGGATCAAGAAAAGACAACCTTCACATGTGCATGGGGAACCTTCTGCTGGAATGTCATGCCATTTAGACTAAAGAATGCAAAAGCAACTTACCAAAGAGCAGTAATGACTATCTTCCACGATATGTTGCACAAAAACATGGAAGATTATGTTGATGACACCCTAGTAAAAACCATGAAGAGATCCACACATATCCAAGAACTGGGCCTCATACTAGATAGAATGGAAAGATTCAAGCTCCACCTAAATCCTAAAAAATGTGCATTTGGAGTAACTTCAGGGAAATTGCTTGGTTACATTATTTCAAAGAAAGGAATTAAGGTTGATCCTGAAAAGGTCCAAGCCATAATGGAAATGCCTCTGCCCAAAAATATCAGTCAAATGAGAAGTTCACAAGGACGTCTCCAATCAATAAGGTGCTTTATATCTCAACTCATAGATAACGCTCAACCATTCACCAAGGCATTACGAAAAGGAGTCCAATATAACTAAGATGAAGATTGTGAACAACATCTAAAACAAATCAAATACTATCTTTCTAATCCACCCATATTGATGCCACCAATTGAAGATAAACCATTGATTCTCTACATATTAGCTACCGATACATCACTGAGGGCAATTCTGGCACAACAAGTTGAAAATAAAAAAGAAAGAGCTATATATTATATCAGTAGAACCTTGATGTCATATGAAATGAACTATACTATCATAGAAAAAGCTTGTTTGACATTAGTCTTTGCATCACAGAAATTAAGACACTACATGTTAGCACATTCTATTAAGATGGTGGCTAATATTGATTTGCTCAAATACCTTCTCAACAAAGCAACACTTACAGGAAGACTGGCTAAATGGGTCATGGTTCTTACGGAATTTGATATTGAATATGTAGAACGCAAAGCCATCAAAGGACAGGTTATTGTAGATCAACTTGCTGATGCCCCGCTTGAAGACAGTCAACCTTTGCACATAAAATTTCCGAATGAATCAATCATGCACCTTACTCAACAATCATGGAAGATGTTCTTTGATGGGTCTTTCACTCAACATAGTTTTGGTGCCAGAATAATTTTGATTACTCCTAAAAAATATTCAATCCCAAAAGTTTACAAGATTCTCTTCCCTTGCACAAACAACATTGTAGAATATGAAACTTTGGTAAATGGGTTCAAGCTGGCCATCAAATGGAAGGTTATTGAATTACACATCTATGGAGATTCTTATCTAATCATCAACCAAATCAATGATATATATAAGACTAGAGATGATAAATTGATACATTATAAGATAATGGTGGATGATCTCAAGAAATACTTTACCTTTGTCTCATTTCAGCAGATTCCCAAATCCGCAAATAGAGCAACAAATGCTATGGCCACCTTGGCATCTATACCACATCTACAAGAATCTAATTTTCTCTTTGAATTCCTGGTGGAAGAGTTACATATCCTGCCTATGATTCTCTTGAGTCCCAGATGGTCTGTTCTATTATTGGATATGACTCATTTCGCTACAACCAGATTTACTCTTACCTGCATGACCAAATTAGCCATGCTAATCTTACCCGTAATGAGAAAAAGGAACCTAATCGAAAATGCTTCATGCTACGTCATCATCGCTAACGATATATTTAGGTGAGGTTTAGATAGTAATTTTCTTAGGTGTCTAGAAACTAAAGAGTCCCAACGCACATTATCCAAAGTCCATGAAGGTATTTGTGGATTCCATTCAAACGGTCTAACTTTAGCACAAAAACTACTAAGGGCTGGCTACTACTGGCCCCACATGGAGAAAGATGCTATAAAATTTGATAAAACTTGTGAGAAGTGTCAGATACATGGGAACCTCATACATGCTCCAACAAGGGATCTCATGCCGTTCATTACACATTGGCCTTTTCAACAATGGGCATTTGATCTTATTGGCCAAATATTTCCTGGATCATCTAACAATCACAAGTTTATTATAACTTGTTAGGATTCCCACAGATACTGAGAGGGGGGGGGGGTGAATTAGTATTTGATCGATAATAAGTATTTCTTAAGTTAAAACATGCAGAACATAAAATAATAGTGTACCGGTATGCAAGAATTAATGCAATAAACAGAATCAGAAATATCCACATGAAAAGAACACCATAACACAAGATGTTTAACGAGAAAACCCGGTGTGGGAAAAACCTCGGTGGGATTTGTGACCCACAATATTCACTCACTGGCCAATAAGAGAATATTACTTACAATAGGGGCATGCACATGCAGGAAGGCCAACTGCCTAGAGCTCACTGCTCAAAGAGAAGTCACATTGACTTACAATAAGGATTATACTAATCCAATGACAAAACCTTCAATCACATACAATGTCTCATTGGAGTGTCCATATGCCAACATAACTGCCACTGAGTACTTTACTAAGTGGGTAGAAGGGGTTCCACTCATCAAAGAAATCGATAAGCAAGTAGCTCTGTTCATCCTTAACTATATCATCTGCAGTTATGGGATACCTTCATCCATTGTGACTGACAATGGAGGGTAGTTCAAGAATAAAGATCTAGTTGAACTCTGTGAAAAATTCAAAATAAAACAACACTGGTCATCCATATACTACCCTCAAGGTAATGGACAAGCTGAAGCATCTAACAAGAATCTTTTGACTATCTTACACATAATAGTAAAAGAATCTAGAAAGGATTGGCATCTACAACTCAATCCTGCACTATGGGCTTATAAAAAAAGTATTGGAACACTTACTGGGGCTACACCTTTTTCTTTGGTGTATGGGTCCGAAGCAATCTTACCTATTGAGGTGGAAATACCGTCTTTAAGAGTTTCTTTGCAAGGTCTTGTTACTAATGAAGACTACAGAATATCTAGATTGGAAGAACTCAAGTTGCTGGATGAACATCGACAAGTGGCATTTGATCATCTGAGAGCATATCAAAAGAGAATGTCTAGAGGTTATAACAAAAAAATTCGACAACGAGAATTTCAAGTTGGTGACCTTGTTCTGAGAGAAAATCCTAAAAATCAGCAGTTTCGAGACAACAAAGGGAAGTTTGAACCCAACTGGCTGGGTCCCTACATCGTTACTGCAGTCTTTGGCTCTGGTGCCTATCAACTCTCAACATCAGAAGGAGAACAACTCCGTGAACTGATCAACACCATCCACTTGAAGAAATTCTTCACTTAGTATTCTTTTCTCCAGCAACTTGTACAACTAAAATGTTTTGAAGAAATCCTAAAAATCATAAAAGAGTCCTGAAAAAAAGAGAGAAAAAAATCTTTGCCAAGTAGGTGAAAACCTGGTAAACAGGTGCGCCTCTTGTACTCAAGTGCTCCATCTATCAACACAACGTTGGCATTTCCCTTTTTCATTCCCGCTTTCCTGCATTTTTTTGCTTTCGCTTGTACATATCTTTTAGTCACTTTCGTGACATCTTGGTTCTTTTAGAACCCTCCTGGCTTGAAACCGATCAATGCCCTGGTCTTAGGGTAATCGACTAAGCAATTTACATGTCCTAAGTAGTATCAATGAAGTCATCTTTCAGTCAATGGTACTTGGTCATCCACTCTGAGTTAGTCACCTGTCTCCTAACTACTAAAGAGTTTTATCACTGAGTACACAAGCAAAACAAGACTATTGAAAATAACCACTAAATTGTTTGAGATATGCATGAAATTTTCTTTGTGTGCTGTCTTTTACATTGGCTTTCGCTTATTATTCCCTTTGAGTAACTTGAGGAAGTCTATCTTGACTAAGAGAAGCAAGGCTTGAGGGCATAATACTTTTGTTTGTTTTCTGCTTGTAGGAATGAATCCGATGATCTGGAAACATCTAATTAGCTGGGTGTCTGTGATAAGTGCCTTCACATCAAGGTAAATCACCACACATACCTCGACTCTGCTTATTTGTATGCTACAGGAGGTTGGAGTCATTTCTTTGTCTATTTGAGGAAATTTCTTTAATATGCAATCCAGAAGCATGCGTAATCTGTCCAAGGATATGAATGAACAAAGGGTCATTGCGGACATGATAATTCATATTGTGTATGAAAATAAAGGAACTCTATTTTTCTTGCCGTGTTTGTAAAACGCTCAGTGATGAAAATTAAGCATTCCAAATCCAGTGACTAGGTTTAGGTTGTAGTCATTCTAGATTTTATTCATTTCAAGAGATTTCAACATGATAACAATGATCTCTTTATCTTTTGAATGAGAGCTTGAGGCAATCATCTTTTCTCAGCTAAGTGGTCTGTTTTTCTTCATCATTTCTCCGATCGAGTACTTGTGTATTGAGATGTTAGCTGCATACATAAGCATCTTATATAGATCCATACATTTCATTATTACTTATTTGCATTCATATTATTGCATGAAGAAAATAAACATTTGCATTACTAGTTATTCATTTTCATCATTCATTTGCATATAAAAAAAGAAACAAAAATAAACATCCATATTCATCTGCATTACATACATCCATATTGAAAAGATATGCATACATATAGAATACAATATATAGAAAGACATCTCATAATCAATCAACACAAGTATGATGAAATCAAATCAAGATCTCGTATATATCATCATAATCTTAGTGTCTCAGAGTACAAATGATATCAACTGTTAAATACAATGTCTCATCAGAGCGAGAATTTCATAGGCTACAAAAATGGGGTATATAATAAAATCTAGGAGATATAACAAAACTAGCTCTCTACCTCTCCCTCATCGCTAGGTGGAGGAAGTGGTTCTTGCTCATCGACATCTGTTTGGGTGCCCTAGCTCCCTCATATCAAGCCATATACTACAAATACAGGACAACTTGCTGCACTACTGGGATCGCTACACTATAAGCTGCAACATAATACGCTGCCCGACTCATCTGATGTAACACCTCTCGTTGAAGTGCATCCCGCTCTGCTCTGACCTCCACAAGATGTCAATCACGCTCTACTCTAATCTCAACAAGTTGTCAATCACACTCTACTCTGACCTCTGCAAGCTGTCGGTCTCGCTCTGCCAGCTATGTCTGTGCCACTGTCAACTATGACTGCAAGCCTGCCACCCTCGATCTCAATGACCATGCTGCATCTGGTACCCCCTGTTCTCTACCACCCTCTCTGCCTCCCTCTTTGCCTCCCTGCTCATCCCTCCACTACCTCACCTGCCTAGGAGTGACTCTCTCCTCCTTACCTCCACCCTCTGCCGACCTGGCACCGCCAACCTCAACACCAACAACCCTTAGAGATCCACCATCCACTCTCTGCCGTTGTCTCACTCCAGCTGGTATCCTACTGCTACTAGCCCCAGGATCTCCTCCTGCTTGCCTAGGCACCTCCGCTCTTTGTCCCTGTACCTGCCCTTGTCCCTATCCCTATACCTAACTTGGTACCTATACCTGTGCTGGTACCTCATCCTCGACCTCCTCTATGAGAGACACATGCTCTCTAGGATCTATGAATCTAGGAAATGGATGTCTCTGTAACCAATCCCTGTATTGGGGCAATACTGCCGCATCTGCAACATCCTCCAAATAATCCCATCTCAGTCATTGTAAACCGACTAACTCCTGCATGCTCAACGCATATGATACCCTCAAACCCCATCCTCATCTCTCCTCCTCTCCATATTAGGCATAGGCTGTAAACTCCTGAGATATACCCTGTGGTCTGCCATACTACCTCATCACCCTAGAAACTACAAATTGCTCAATAATAGACACTGATCAGCCGATGAGAGGTTGAGTCATGAATATATCCTTCCTTTAAGCTTTCCAATTATCCCACAACTCCAGACCCCTATACGGTCTCCATACTACCATGATCAAATCGTCCAGTAGTCCATCTTGCCTAGATGGGGCTGAGTAACATAACCTGAATAACAATAAACAATGGGCTGGTGCGGCTCTCTAGAATCATCTACTATCGGCTTGCATACTAGGATGTGATCCCATGCCCATATCTATAAAACTAAAACCCCTGCTACCATGCTCTTACCCTCTTGATACACAACCTCATTCATCTCATGATACATATGGGCTAGTTAACAAGATCCCCACCCTAATCTCTCAGGATGAGTCAACAACCTCTCAAGCATCCTAGCCCAACCACACAAAAAACCATGTTGTTCCCTATCCGACATCACAAAACAACCAAAGATACCTGCTAACATGCGTGCCAATGGAAACTGCTCACTATACCTGCTCATCAGAACATCCCATGTGATAGCCCGCTCAAGGATAGTCTCATTGTGGAATATCCATCTCAATGCTAAGATACTTGACCGCTGAGCAGAATCATAATCGACCTTGTTGCCAACAAATGGAATCCTGAGAATCTGGAATACATCTTTAGGTGTGATCATCATCTCTCCTACAGGTAGATCAGGTAGATGGAAGGTGTTATGCTTTGAATGAAACCACTCTACTAATGCAGTCAGTATCCCGTGATTCACATGGATATTCGGCTTTTGAAGAAGGTATCCAAACTTGCACAAATCAATATGTGCCCTATCTGCATCTGATAAAACGTGAACTAACCCCATCATCGGTGGAACACATCAAAACAAGATATCCGACAACCGAATCTACAAAATCAATCATAAGCATTGTCAGCACGTGATCCAAATTATGCTAAAAATATGCTAAACATGCTTGCAAATCCAAAATCAAAATTTGATGTTTTGACCTTCAAACATGCTTGCTGTTTTTCATATGAGTTTTCATAGATAGGCAGAAACTCGTACAAATCAGGATTACACATAGCATGATAAACTATCACCATATGATAAAACATGATACATCACATGATAAAATGGACACTCAATCACACTTTCGTACGAGACGTAGGCCCACATCAGATGACAAACCCTACATGCCCATATGAAAAACCACTCAAAAGATAGTTTATCCTACAAAAAACGGTCTTAGCCCACACGATAAACCAAGGCACATGACTTTAAATGACTCTAAAATGCAAAAAAATTAACCAAAATTCGAAATTTAAGAAATCCAACAGGCTTAAGATCAATCACTTACCGCTGGGTCATAGTTTTGCGATCTATTATGACGTCTCTAATGCTCAGAATGATGATCTAGGATCAAAATGGCCATTTTTCTTCGCAGAGGGCTTTTAAAATTTCAAACTTAGAGAGGTTAAAATGAATTGAAAATGACACATGGACCCCTTATATAGCCAAAACCCTAATTTTTCAACTTGCTCTGATGGATGTGAAAACTATACCCTAAGCTAATTTGCCCATCCTGATTCCATTTTCGGGATTGAAATCGAAATTTGAGATCATCTTCCTAGTCAATTTCGCACAACTGAGACCACTTAGCGCTTTCATCAAATGCTCATTCTTTTCTTCAATTTGCGCTCAACTCTGAATCTCAATTTTAATTCTCAAACCAACTCTAATTTTAATATTCAACATTAATCTTGCTGCTCAAATAGCTTATCATCACTCAAAAATTGCTTGAAATCACTGTGCAACCCTCGCTATCTCTCGATTTTGGTCTTGAGGGGGCATACTCATGACATCATCATCAAAAGTCGATAAATTTTCCAAATCTTCATCTAAAGTCGAGCAAAAATCTTTTCAACAAAAGAAAATTAACAAGACCTTGTCGCTAGGGGCATCTCAGCTTCATCACTTCATATCAAGTTGAGATTTCCCGATCATCTGAATCAAATCAATCTCTAGGGGCATATCAGTTTCGTTGCATTAAATCAAACCTAATATTGTCTTCATTTGAATAAATCTCTTAACATTAATCAATTTCATCGCTTTTCATCAAGCTGATTATTAGTTTAAACTCAATCAAGGGTTTAAAGAGAATTTTTGATCAAACACTCAATCTAAGCAGGTGTTCAGTTTCATCACATCAAATCAAGCTGGGCAGTTTATCTTTACTCATCATGTCTTGATCCATCAAGTTCAAGATCGGTTTTATTTTCGCTCACTATGTCTGGTTCAATCAAGTCTTAGATCAGTAAGATCCACTTCTGAATCCACCAAGTTCAAGCTCGGTATCTTTTCTCTTCATCGGTCCTAGTTTAATCAAGTTCGGGATCGGTATCGCTTTAATCAACTCTGTTATGTTTCATCGCTTCAAAACAAACTGAATACCTCACTCTTCATCTAGTTCGTGATCAATCAAGTTCAAAACTGTTATCTCCTAGAAATCAATTGTTCTTTGAACCAACGTGTTGCTGGCACATTATTTCAAAGAGGGGCAAATGTAATACCCTAAAAATGGTCACCTTAACCATGGGCCCCTAATCTTGACAACATCACCAAGGTCCTAACCAAAGGAAATTAAATTAATCTTGAGCAAACAATTAATTTCTTAAATCATTAAATGTCACATGGCAAATTAATCACTCTGAATTAATTAAATAAACATTTAATTAATTGATCATTTCATGCAAATCATTCTTAAAACAATTATCCTATTTATTTTAATTAAATATCCTAGCATATTTAATTAAATAAATCAATTTGCCATTAAATCATCAAAAATGAATTAATTGAGAAAAAAGAATTAAAAATTGAAGGAAAAATCTCAGAAAACAATTAAAACAATTAAATATCAAAATTGAATGAAATAGAGAATAAATCGGTTTTTTCTGATTTTATATTAATTTTAGTTCAATTTCCTTTAAAACTGAGAAAAGCAGCCAATCACATCAATTCACCTGGATTGTGCTTCTTCTTGAAAAATCTTGATCGCTCATCATCATTTGATCTTAGCTGTTGGTTTCTTTTTGAATTTTCTATAAATTCAGGCTCTCATCTCTCATTCAAGGATCCTGGAGAATATATTTTGATTATGCTATTTTTTCTCTAGGCTCACTAAGATTTCACATTGAGATATTACATATTAGTTATTGCATCCTTATTAAATCATCTAGCTTAATATTGCTTAAATCATGTTAGATTAATCATGCATATCTAACTTAAATCTTGCATTCATCTAGCTTAATCTTGCATTAATTTAGCTCAAATTCATGCTCATATAGATTAAAATCCTTCGTTTAGGTGTTGTCTAGTCACTGGTATTGCATATGAAACCTGAGAGCAAGATTAAATTCACATCTACTAGAAGGCAATAGGTCACTTTGTAATGGTTTATCGTTCATTATTGATTATTGATTTAGTAACCATGCATCTAATGACTTAATTGAAGTGTTGTGTATTCTAGATACAGATAAAGGTCCACTTTTTATACACACACCCTCGATTGAATGTACAAATACCTATTTGGTGGTACTTGCACTCCATCGAATGAGACAAGGCAAAACAAATACTCAACACTTTCTCTTGTGACAAGAGAATTTTTTTAGGTGGGGTGTATGGTGCAGGAGCACTAAGAGCCCTTTGAGGCCACCATGACCATTTTGGGTCAATCTTTGTAATAAGACCATTTTGTTTCTTTTAAAAATTGCGAAAGTTATCAAAATTGCTCAAAAGTTGCTATGAGCAACTTTGTAATTTTGGTGCAAAAAGTTGCATTTTATTTCCTAAATGACCAACTAATTTGAAAGTTGGTTAAAACAATTGGTGAGGGTCTATAATGACTATATAAATCCTCTTTGGGTCGAGGATGGAGGTGGTTGTTGAATTTTGAAGGAAAAATCAATAAAGAACACTGTTATTTCAGAGAATTTCACTGTTTTCTCGACTTGCAGAGCGTTGTTCTTTTTTGTACAGGATTTCGGACCCACAACTGACACATGGTTGGAAGATGCTTTGAGTCTACTCTTGAGTGAATCAAGTTTGAGAGAATTTCCTGCTATTTTGGAAAAGTTATTGTGGTTTTTGTGATTGCAGGTCCAAACCCTTTTTAGGGTATCGAGTGGACATTAAAAATTGCATAACTATCAATCCCTCAGTGGAAAAAAGTTGCAAATTGTTATATTAATCTTTCAAAATGTGTATTTAAATATTCTTGAGGTGGCAGGGCATTCTTTTGTAGTTTTGACCAGGTTTAATGATGCCCCAAGGAGCTGATAGGGTTTACCGGGCTGACTATGAGTAGTAGCTGTGGGTTTTGTTGAAGTTTTGAGTTGATAGATGATGTGTTTGGATGGTTAATGGTGTTTGGAAGGTTGCAAACAAAACAAGGTTTTTTTTCTCCAAGGAAACCCCAAAGGTGTAAGTAGGTCTGTCTCTAATTGTTGTCCCAAACTATTGCTCAATCTAATCCATTGTGTAGCTGTCATATGCACAATTAACTCTTGGTTTGTTTTGGAATTTGATGTGTCTTGAACCATCATTGGAAGCACACCTAAGATGTTTATTGTGCTTGGGAACTCTGGAGGAAGGTTTGATAAGGTTGGATCATGTTGTGTTATCTGAATGCCATTGTTATTGGTTGCATAGGTTTGTCAGCCTGTCCCTTATTGTGAACATAACTGTTTGAGGGAAGTTATTACTAAACAAAGTCTTTTAATTCCCAAGGTGTGTCAGACCCATAAGGATATTGGTTCTTTCATGGTGATGTGATCCCAAGGTATGGGGTTGGAGGATTAAAAACCAAGGTTGTCACTACTAGTCAAATGCATTTGGAGGTAACAATAATTGTGAATGTACCAATAAACCTTGTAAGGGTCTGATGATCAGAGATCACTTGGTAATTATGGGAATGGTTTGTAGGGTCACCAACCTTTTGTTTTGAAGCCTTGGGTTTCGGGAACATCTAGAGGAGTCTAAGTCTTGTTTCTTGGAGGTTGATTGGGTTAGTTGGTAGAAGGTTGCTATTACTTTCTATACCTGTCTATAAATTTTTTTGGACCACCTTCCTCGAAGACAATAGTCCCTCTGAGGTAGTACCGGTGTCTGGCTAGTTTGTCTATGAATTTTTTTAGACCACCTTTGATATGAAATATCCCCTCGTGCAACCATCCTTTCAATCTATTTCTAAATCAACATACCCCTTGGCTTTAATGATTAAGCTCGACAGGTTTCTACCCCTATAGTTTTTTGGGTCCTCAAATAAAACAATAAAAGATGGGCCCTACTTGCATTCCTTCACCATTTTATAGACACCCACAACGTCTTCGAACCATTTATACTCTTCTGGAACTTGAAAAAAAAAGTCCACTTTCATTAGTGTTCTCTTCCGGGCTTTCCCTAGTGCTAACATCTGTTCTGTTCTTTTGGAGATTTGGTCAAGTCAGCGAAATATTTGAAAGTTTTTAATGGACATGCACTAGGCATTTTTCATTGCACTCACGAACCATGTATTTTTTTTAGTCCCTTTGATCATTTGTGGACCTCAATATGTAAATTTATTTCATCAAAGTTTAGAAATTTGAACCCTAGTGAACTTTGTGTGTTGTTATGTGACGAGAATTTCTTTCAATCTTATAGTAGAAAAAATATGCTAAGACAGATACAAAAACTGTAGTTCATAGGCCAAAAATGGCCACCCAACTGATTGAACATCTCAAAGCTTGGTTGTTCAAACTAACGAGACACTAGTACTAGGTAGTATTTGGGTTTGTCAATCGGACATTCGCTTGAATTGACCAAAATATAGCATGCAACACCTCGATGGGAACAAATAGTGTCTAAATCACAGTTTTTGCAACAAGATTTCTAAATGTGGGGGAAAAATCACTTACAGTCATTGTCCCTTGGTTGATTTTCTCTTTATGAGTGCCCTCACCTCTTGCTCTGGCTTTTCTCATGCCAAATGGTTACTAGTATTCCTCCTCAACTCAATGGCCTTGCAACACTCATCCAGTGAAGGCTCACAACTCTTCACTCAGGGGCTGGATGCAGTGGTTATCAAAGCAACTCTCTAGTTAGGGTCTCGGTGCAGTATGCTATGTCGTGCTCCTGCGTGCACGCGACCAAAATTCAAAATATATAGTTTATATATATGCTATGTCAACATATAGTTTATATACAAAATATATATGCCATGTCAACATATAGTTTATTTTATTTTCTACAAAATATAATTTTTGTATGGTGGCTTGCAGAGCTTATATAGTTCGTTTTCTCTTTCATTATAATTTTTGATGATTTATTTCCTATGATATGATTGAATATTATCTATAGTCCTAGTGATTGTTAAAAAGGATTATGATATGTGATATTTAATCATGATGGATGTCTAAGAATTAGTGATTGCAATACGACTTGACTAAAGATTGAGCTATCTGATATTTTGTCATTTAAACATCATGGAAGAAATTCTTGCAATCAATATCTTATTAATGTAGCCTACAAGGTTTCTTTTCCTAGTTTTTTTGGGTCATATTCTTGTTATGACTTACTTTTTTACATTGGTCTATTACAGTAATGGGGAGAATATGTAGTGAATCGATTTTTTAGTCTCTTTGATTCTTATCCTTATGCATAACGAGTTTTCTTCTATCCTATGATTCACTGATTGTTGGTTTAAAACACTCATTACAACTAGCATGAATATGAATTACGATATGGGTGTGAGAAGGGATTGTTGAATATGAATGAATGGTTTAGGAAAGTACTCACTAATCCAAATGAGTCATTTTCTTGTCATGGAATGTGTTAAGAGACTTTAAAAATATATTCAATCTAGTTAATATTGAAACATCTAAAGCATGCCAAAGGCACTTCAGAGATATGCTATGACATAAAGAAGATTATTAAGGTGATGTGAAGTCTTGATCCATGAGGGTAGGAAAACATAAATGCATTGGTACAAAAGGTTCCATTGAACTTGCAGGAAATGGATAATTACCTAAGGGGCTAATGTGAGATTGGACCTAGTTTATATTATGATACAAATAGCTTGGGAAAAGGGATGATGAATGTTGGCATTTGCATGAAGATTGCATTGATGAACTATTATATTGTCATTGATGTCAATTATAATCGGTAATGATGTTGTAATAATGTTGTTTTGCAATCAGTAGGTGAGATAGTGAAGGAAACCCATATTAGTTGATAAGAAGTGAGATCAACCGGTAACCCTACCTGTTGATGTGCTAAACCCTAACCGATGGAGCTTGGTGAATCGATTGTATTGGTTTATGATCAAATGATGAATGGTAATGATTATACCACATATGCATGTTGTATGTGAAGAGTTTCAAATGGTTTTTGGCACGTAGAGATGATGGTTTTATCTTGGGAATGAGCGAGTGCATTGCATGAAGTGGAAACCGCATGATGAGTTACAGGGATTGATGAAGCGGTGATCAAGGAGTGGTCGAGGTTGTCTTGAATGATGTGCAATGATTTATATGTAATCCAATGGTCATACTTGAACTGATTTGTTTGCAATCTCTATGAGATCTTAGATTTGTGATGTGTTACCAACTTGTTGCTTTATTTATAAGGTCGATGAGTTGTTTTGTTGTAGTGTTGGCAATTTTGGTTAAGTGTAAGAGTGATTGGTTGTAGAACCAGGAGATGTATCTGTAGTTTGTGTAAAGGCAGATAAGAGTATGAAAAGGATCTGATCAAGCAGAGTAGTGCTATTTACCAGATCAACAAACCCCTGTTGTTCTCTAACAATTACAATAGTCAAATCCCTTAATTGGGTAAGCTCTAACAGACTTAGTGTTATCTAAATCCTCTAACTAGGTGATCCATTAGATTGGATTTTAAATCCTCTACCGAGGTTACTCCTAATAAGGCATTATAGTCAATCCCATAACCAGGTTGTCCCTATCAGGATCTGTTCTTAACAAGACTTATTATAAAGCTTTAACAGACTTGGCTCCTAATAGGGCAAACTTCAGAAGAGTTCAGAATGCTTTTGGGTATTCATCCCCACCGTGGTTTTTCCTATTTGGGTTTCCACGTCAAAATCATTGTGTCGAGTGGTGAATATTTTTGTGGTTATGTTTGCTATGGTTAATTTTATTAGTTGCTAAATCCACTAAGATATGATATGATGACCGACAACAATCTGAAATGTGCTTTTACTTTTGTTTATAAAGTATTTGGATGTTTTGGTTAAATGGTTTGTGAGTTTCAGAGTTATTTTATTGTTATTCTATTATGTCAGTCAAACCGGTATACTTGACATTGATATTGCAATTTTTAGTTTAGTGTTTGAACCAATTAGTTACGAGTTTGACTCGAGAGGTTGTTTTTGAGTAAGGTGAAAGTTTAGTCAGTTTTCTATCTACTGATTCACCCCCTCTCAGTAGTTGTCTTGATCCTTATTGATTCATCATACCATCAATTGGTATCAAAGCATTTCAGGTCCTCTAGTGTCTAAGCCTAATAGCTTGAGGTAAATATCTTTAAGAACATGATGAAGAAAGAAGGTCCAAAGTTTAATAGGGAAAACTACAGAATATCGAGTGATAGAATGAAAATATATATCAAGATTCTAGGAAGTCAATACTGGGAACATGTTGTTACTCTATATGTTTCACCTAGTGGGACTATGTTTGATGATCAAATGAAAGAGCAACAAGAAAACAACCAAGCATTGGAGGCCATTATCAGTTATTTGTCTGATTCAGAGTATGTTGATGTTCATGGTCTGGAGACTTCTTATGAGGTATGGAAAAAACTTGAGGAAATATATAACAGTAATGAGCATATGAAGATTTCCAAAGAAGAGAGTCTAAGAGGTAAATTTGATGACATGCAGATGGTTGAAGGTGAGAATATTCAACAATATGGTCAGAGAATCAAGGAGATAGTTGGTGAGATCAAGAGTGTTGGTGGTAAAGTGGAGGATGCCACAATGGTTAGTAAGGTGTTGAGAACCCTTCTATCAGTCTACGCTATCCGAGTTGCAACCACTCAGGATCTAAAGTCTATTGATAAAACTAAGGTAACTCTTGACTCCATCATTGGTAAGCTTACTGCATTTGAATTAAATGGCTATGATGGTAGTGCTTAGAAATCTGAATATGCATTTAGAGCTTCGGTTTCTAACCCACATATGAGGAAAAGTAGAGATGTTAGTTGAAGTTATGAATCTAGATCCAGTAGAGAAGTTGATGATGAAGACAGTCTGATTGAGCTTGAAGCATTGTTGGCCAAGCGGTTACCCAGAGGTATCAGTAAGTACAGAGGTAAATTACCTTTGAATTTTTTTGCATGTAACAATATTGGACACATTACAACTAATTGTCCTAATGGTAAAAATGAGCACAAGCGTGAGAATTACAAGAAGTACAAAGGAAATGACAAAAGAGATTGTCTCATTGTAGTTGATGGTGGTATCACTGATGAGGAATCTAAGGGAGATGCTAATGAAGACATTGTCTTTGTTTCCGTTAAAGAGGAGACATCTGATCAGAAGGCATTAATTTCTCGCATAGATAGTTTTGATGATTGGATCATAGATAGTGGTTGTTCACACCACATGACCGATGATCAGAGTAAATTTCTCTTTGAAGGAATTTGGTGGAGGAGTTTTGAGATTTAGAAATGATTCACCCTACATGGTAAAAGGAAAGGGAACCATTTCTCTTAATGGAAAGAGCAGTGCAAATGATGTTTACTGGGTTGAAGGATTAATGCACAATCTTTTAAGTGTAGCTCAACTCAATGACAAAGGTTATCCATTAGAATTCAATAATGGAATATGCAAAATCTATGAGAGAAAAGGTGAACTGATTGCAACCGACAAGCAGACAAAAGGTAACCTGTTTCACCTGAATCCTAAAGTCAACAACTGTTTAATTTCTTAAGTAGATGATAGTTGGCTTTGGCATCAGAGATTTTGTCATATAAATTTTGATAACATTGTTAAGGTCAGTAAGTCCAAGTCGGTAACAGGTTTGCCTCAGTTGGACAAACCGATGAATAGTTTGTGCAAGGAATGTCAGTTGGGAAAGATGACATCCTCAAATTTTAAGAGAAAATATTTCTCAACAAAATATTTGTTAGATTTGTTTCATACAGATCTCTGTGGACCCATAAGGACTAAAAGTATTCAAGGTGACATATATTTTATGATCTTCACTGATGATTGCTCAAGAATGATGTGGGTCACATTCTTTAAGGACAAAACAAAAGCCTTTAATAAGTTCAAGGCATTTAGGGCCTTAGCTGAAAAATAAAGTGGTAAGAAGATAAAGTGTTCGAGGACTGATCAAGGTGGTGAATTTACTTCAAAGGAATTCACTAGATTTTGTGAAGACAATGGAATTAAGAGGCAACTTTCTGCACCGAGGACACCACAACAGAATGGTATTATGGAAAGGAACAACCAGTCAGTTGTTGAAGCTGCTAAAACGATGCTAATACAAGGAGGAGTAGCAAAAACTTTCTGGAGAGAAGCCGTACGCACAACTATCTACACTATGAACCAGATATTAGTAAAAAGAGGTAAGGATAAAACTCCTTATGAATATTGGTATGGTAGATCACCTAATGTCAGTTATTTTAAGATTTTTGGGAGTAAATGTTTTATCAAGAGAGGTGACTATGTTAGTAAGTTTGAGGCTAAAAGTGATGAAGGCACATTTCTTGGTTACTCCATCAAGAGTAAGGCCTACAAATGTTACAACAACCGGATATAGAGAATCATTAAAACTACTGATGTCTGAGTGGATGAGTATTTTGAAGTCTCAAGGGATACTAGTAAGGAGAAGAAGGAAGATGAACCTTGCATTCTGATTTTGGAACCATAACCGGTGAAGCTAGAAGCTGGTGAAGTGAATGTTGTAGTACTAGTTCAATCAGAACAAGTAAATTCTGAAGAAGAAGATGATGATAGTGAGGAAGAAGAACCTGAAGATAATGATCATTGAATTCCAAGGTATGTGAGACTCAAGCATAATCCTGACCAGATTATTGGAGATAAAGATGCTAGAGTGTTAACCAGAAGAAGAATTAGAGAGAATTCTTGCATGATCTCCACTATTGAGCCTAGAACTACTAAGGAAGCATTTGAAGATGATCACTAGATTAAAGATATGGAGGAGGAGCTTGACCAGACTGAGAAGAACAATACATAGACCCTACTACCCAGACTGGTGAATAAAAATGTGATAGGTACTAAATGGGTATTCAAGAATAAACTAAATGAAGATGGAGTAGTAGTCAGAGAAAAAGCTAGATTGGTATGCAAAGGTTATGTACAGGAAGAAGGATAAGACTATGGTGAGACATTTGTACCAGTTGCTAGATTGGAAGGTGTTAGGACTCTACTTGCATTTGTAGCATATAAGGGATTCAAAGTATATTAGATGGATGTGAAGTCAACATTTCTAAATAGAATACTGGAATAAGAAGTATACATTGGGCAACCAGATGGTTATGCTTTGACTGATACAAAGGATATGGTGTGTAAACTGCAAAAGGCACTATATGGTTTGAAGCAAGCACTGAGAGCATGGCATGAAAGGCTGCATTCACACTCGATGAAGATAGGTTTTTAGAGAACCAATGGAGATAGCAATATATATCTCAAGATAGAAGGAGATAAGATACTGGTTAGTGAAGTGTTTGTGGATGATATCATATTTGGAGGCAATGATGACATGAGTGATGACTTTGCAAATGAGATGAAAAGTGAATTTGAAATGTCTCTAGTAGGAGAGATAAAATTCTTCATAGGATTGAAAATTCAACAGATGAAGAGTGGATTTTTATCACACAGTCTAAGTATGTGAAAGAGGTATTGAAGACATTTAGAATGAGTGACTGTAAACCAGTTGGGACACCAATGGTTATAGGTTGTAAACTATCTAAGAAGGATGATTCCGCATGTGTTGATGAAAAGGAATACAGGTCAATGATAGGGAAACTACATTATGTTGTTCACAACAGACCGAATATTGCTCATGTAGTTGGTTTAGTTGCTAGATTTCAGAAGAATCTAAAGGAGACACACTTGATAGAAACCAAAATGATATTCAGATATTTGAAAGGTACTATTGACTATGGATTATGGTATCCATATGCAGGTAACTTTGATTTGAAGGTTTATATAGATGCGGACTGGGAATGTAATGTTGATGATAGGAAAAGCACAACTGGTGGTGCATTCTTTCTTGGAGGAAGACTTGTATCTTGGAGCAGCAAGAGGCAAAGCTGTATATCACAGTCCACTGCTTAAGCTGAGTATGTTGTAGGGTATATGAATTGTACCTAGGCAATTTGGATGAAACACATTCATGAAGGATTTAAGTTGAAGATTACAGATCCCGTAAAGATTTTATCTGATAACACCAGTGCAATAAGTATTTCAAAGAACCCGGTTTTGCATACTAGAACCAAGCATATTGAGCTGAAATATCATTTCTTGAGAGAGAAAGTTTAGAGTATAGATGTGTTATTGGAGCATGTATCTACAAAGGAGCAACTTGCGGATATGTTTACTAAACCTCTGCCTAAGACTACTTTTGAGTATCTTAGAGGTCAGCTAGGGGTTGTGCCCCTACATGAGGTCAATTGAGCAAGATGTGGAATACATCAGTCCTAGAGCTAAATGAAGAATCTTGAAGAAGGATTGGTGTAGAGTGGAGTTATTCCACAGGGGAGCATCAAGTTGTAGGTTGTTGATGCAGAACATTGAAGTATGACACTGCATATTTTACTTTCACTTTGGTATTGTTGTCAAAGGGGGAGAATAACTATATGATTAAGGGGGAGAAGAACTATATGATTATAGAGAGAAGATCTATAGCCAATTACCAACTGAAGACATGGAGACTCAATTGAAGGAGAGTGCATGGTAAAATGTAAACCAGGATTCCTATACACAATCATCACAATCAAGGGTATTGATACTTGTATTGCCATCAATGCCAAAGGGGGAGATTGTTGACATTTGCATGAAGATTGTATTGATGAACTATTATGTTGTCATTGATGTCAATTATAACTAATAATGATATTGTAATAATGTTGTTTTGCAACCGGTAGGTGAGCTAGTGAAGGAAACCGATATTACTTGAGAAGAAGTGAGATCAACCGGTAACCCTACCTATTGATGTGCTAAACCCTAACCGATGGAGCTTGGTGAATCAGTTGTATTGGTTTATGATCAAATGGTGAATGATAATGATTATGCCATGTATGTATGTTGTATGTGAAGAGTCTCAAATAGTTTTTGGCATGTAGAGATAACAGTTTTATCTTGGGAATGAGCAAGTACACTGCATGAAGTGGAAACCACGTGATGAGTTACAGGGATCAATGAAGTGGTGATCAAGGAGCAGTCGAGGTTGTCTTGAATGATGTTCAATGATTTCTATGTAATCCAATGGTCATACTTGAACTGATTTGTTTGTAATCTCTATGAGATCTTAGGTTTGTGACATGTTACCAACTTGTTGTTTTGTTTATAAGGTCGATGAGTTGTTTTGTTGTAGTGTTGGCAATTTTGGTTAAGTGTAAGAGTGATTGGTTGCTGAACTAGGAGATGTATCTACAATATGTATAAATACATATAGGAGCATGAAAAGGATCTAATCAAGCAGGGTGGTGATATTTACCAGATCAACAAACCCCTGTTGTTCTCTAACAATTACAACAGTCAAATCCCTTAACCGGGTAAGCTCTAACAGGCTTAGTGTTATCTAAATCCTCTAACCAGGTGATCCATTAGCTTGGATTTCAAATAAACTACCGAGGTTACTCCTAATAGGGTATTGCTTCTAATAGGGCATTATAATTGATCCCTTAACCGGGTGGTCCCTAATAGGATTTGTTCTTAATAGGACTTATTGTAAAGGTTTAACAAGCTTGGCTCTTAATAGGGAAAACTTCAGAAGAGTTTAGAATAATTGTGGGTATTCATCCCCGCCGTGGTTTTTCCCATTTGGGTTTCCACATCAAAATCATTGTGTCAAGTGGTGAGTGTTTTTGTGGTTATGTTTGCTATGGTTAATTTTCTTAACTGCTAAATCCACTATGATATGATATGATGACCAACAACAATCTAAAATGTGCTTTTACTTTTGTCTATAAAGTATTTGGATGTTTTGGTTAAATGGTTTGTGAGTTTTAGAGTTGTTTTACTGTTATTCTGTTACGCCAGTCAAACCGGTATACTTGACAGTGATATTACAATTTGTAGTTCATCGTTTGAACCAGTTAGTTCTGAGTTTGACTTGAAAGGTTATTTTTGAGTAAGGTGAAAGTTTAGTCAATTTTCTATCTACTGATTCACCCCCCCTCTCAGTAGTTGTTTGGATCCTTATTAATTCATCATACCATCAATGGATACAAAAGGTTCCATTCAACTTGGAGGAAATGGATAATTACCTAAGGGTTTAATGTGAGACTGGACCAACTTTATATTATGATACAAATAGCTTGGGAAAATGGATGATGTTATGGTTAAGTATGGGAAATTGTAGAAATAGATATAATACCAAGGAAAGAACACTAGAACTAATTTTAGCACTATGGATTAATCCAAGACTCAAAATTCCACTAAGAGGCATCCCTTAACTCTAAAATTAATTCCATAGGTGGGTTTATCCTCCAATATAGTGCCATTGGTTAGCTTATCATGTGAACTTCCACTATAAGTAGGATTACCATACACTTTCATAACATGCATGTGTGGTTTCAATTTTTTTTATACTTTCTTGTGAATTTGAAAGAAAGGCATGTTTTGACTTTTCCAATAGGTGTTAGGGGTTAATTTGACTTGATTTTAGCATTAGAGTCACAAACCTTGTGGTTTAGGTTCCATAAACAAAATATACTCATTTTTTTAGCTTCCTATTATCATCTTTATATTCAATGAGTTTTTTAAAGATCATCTAAATATTCTTTGCTAATAAAAATGCACAAACTAATATGTAATAGATCCAAGGTGAGACTCAGAGAGCCTTGTCTTTTGAAACCATTAGCCAAAGAAATGCTAAGAACAATATATGAAAGAGATGAATAATAAGGCAACTTGTATTATTAGGAAGGACAAGATGCCTTTATATAGCATGATGTCATGTTTGAGTTTCAAAACCCTCCCATATCGTCAACGCATGCGTCTAGGCTAACCATGTCAAGTTTCACTCCATACAAGAACAAATTGAAAAAAAATCAACGTTGGCCCCATTCACATGTCACTATGCGGGGTCAACATGAGGAAACACTATTTTTATGAGAATGAAGTAACCAAAGATATGATCAAATAATATCTAATCATAAATAGTTGTAGAGTAATTAGGATATGATCATATGGAAATTTCTAGGAGAGCTACAATAGGTGTAACATCATGAACTAACACAATTAAAAAGTACATCATGAATTAATTATGTAAACATATAATTCAAATATAATTCTATCAATAAATCAATATCAAATAGATATAATCGCATAACTCATACATTTCAATGTCATTGATCTTCTTCTTCATCTAGCTCTTTGTCTGTATCATCCAATCCAGATTCGACATTGTAAGGGTTGGCCATATCATCATCATCATCATCATCATTGATATTAGTTTCAATAATGTCATCATCCAAATAAATATCATCTTCAATAACATTAACACCTACATAATCATGATCTAGTTCCTCTTCTTCGACATCTTCGTCAGACACATCATCAACTAACTGGTGATCCTGATCATCATCTACATCATCTTCTAGTTCTTCGGTATCTTCTTCTTCCACCATATTATACTTTACCAACCTTCCTCTTGGATCATGTCTAACAATAAATGATCAACGCGGTTTACCTGGAACCTCTGAGTAAAATACCTGCTCACATTGGCTTGGAAGAACATAGGGCTCATTTCCAGCTCACTCGATCGACCTTGTATTAACCATGGTAAATCCATTATCATGTTCAATAACAATTCTCTTAGGATCATTTTTATTCAATCGTAGCCTGTACCATTGGACGATGAACACAACTAATTTGGAGGACTTAAAGTCACACTCAAGTATATCATCCAAAATCCTATAGTATCGATTTTCTTAGACTTCTGGATGTACGTCGCTTCTAGATGAAACATTAGTCACTTGAAAGACTGCAATTATCCCAGAATCATTGCACCACATAGCCTTGTGGTGTTTCAACCGCAATATGTCAAACATGTAAAAGTTATTGCATCATCAGTTGATAAATAAATTTATTCTTCACCAAATGCATGCAAAGAAAAAAAATTCAACATATATATACATCAATATAATTAAAAATAATGTCTGTTAAGGGGAATGACTGGATTCAATCTAGCAATGTTTGTCTTTCTAGTGAGGTGTGGGAGAGACTCAATGAGGGATGGTGGAAATTTAATTTTGATGGAGCCTCTAAGGGAAGCCCTAGACCATTTGGGGCAGGGGTTATTGTTTGAGATTGGAAGGGTGAGGTGATAGCCTTAGGTGCTCAAATACTTGAGGAAGACACAAATAACTTAGCAAAAGTGGCAACAACATTGTTAGCTATTAGAATGGGTCAGATGATGGGAGTTAGAAAATTGTAGAGGGGGATTCCTTGATTGTCATTTAGGCTATTATGAATTGCAGTGTAGAGGCGTGGCATTTGTAGAATCATATTCATAGTATAATTGAAGAACTTAGAAGTTTTGATGATTTCCAAATCAGAACATGTAATGTGGAGGCGGATACTCTATCTAAATGGGCCTTATGATTTAATGATAAAGGAGTGTTAAATACTGAAGACTTTAGGCAGGTTTGTTTTGATGAGGAGTAAGGACCCTGCAAAAATAAATAATGCACGTAGGTGAAGTACAAAGTGCAAGGTTGTGGTGTCCGAAGGTGAAGAGAATTCATATTAAGGTGATTCATTTAGTTTGACATCAGAAAGGATAAAGTTTGTAATCAATTAGTTGTTTCATCATTCCTCCTAGCTTGAAGAAGAAGATTGTCGAGTTTTTGGCAGAGCGTTTCAGAGGTGGTGAAGTGGTGCAAGGTGAAGTATGGAAGCAAATTTTACCTTGAAAAATGGGAAACAAATTTTCCATTTATAAGGGAATTTAACAATCCAAAGGCTCAACGGAATGTTTAAGTTCTCAGATGAATTGTTGCCACAATGTATAGCCATCATTGTAGGAGATGCATTCAACTTGATTCAACATAGATACAAAACCTGTATGGATATTTATTCCCTGATAATGGCATGGGGATTGGAAGTGGGAGAAGTACAGGAATAGTAAGGCAAGTTATGCAGATGATTATCCATGAGGATTTTTTAAGTGACATGGAAGCTTTCCTAGAGTGGGCAGTACCCGGTGTGGGTTTTAATGTGAGAGAAGGACTGGTGGAGGAGGAGTGTGGACAACAAAATGGTTTAATGCCATTTCTAAGGTGGCCGAGAGGTTTGTGTTAGGTGCACCGCAGTTTAGAGGCAAGGAGAGAATGGGAGGCACTAAAGTTGGTGGTGGAAATCAAAGAACTTTATGCAGTGATCTCGATTGCCAATCCGAAATGGAAGGGTTTGTAAGGAGAGTGCTTCGTCCGAGGAAATGCAGGCAGATAGAGGAGCGTAATTCCAAAGTGGCTCCTTAATTGAAGTGTAAACACAGACAATGAGTTGGTTTCACTGTAGTTTATTTGGGGTTTTTTTGTCCGCTATGAGATGTCTTTGTGTAATATGTATAGTTGGACAAATTTTAGTGGGTGTCAGGTAGTTTTTTTGATTTTGCTGCTAAAGTTTAGATTTGGAAGAATTCTGTACTTTTTCTTTGTGAGAAGGGGGTCGTCCCTCTTTGGACTATTAGCAATTTGATGGAAGTATTTTGGATGTTATTGTATGACTTTTAAGGATTATTAATAAAATATAAATTATTATCGAGCAAAAAAAATATAATTGAAAATAATTAAATAATATGGGTGATCAATATATTTATACGTATCTGTTTATCTATTAAACCATATGCTAAATCAATTTCTCTTGGTGTAACATTGGAATCTCCATAATGATGAACTTATTCAACCAATGAAGCAACACCTTCCCATATTAATGCATGACCAGATTGTTGACATCATTCAATCCACACCATCATCCAATCAAGATTTTTTGTGACGTAAAAATGTAGTGCATCCCACTCTCGACAAACTATATAAAAAAAGTTAAAATTCACAAACACCGTATAATTAGTTAATTACCATGATATACGACCTTAATTTATAATTGATGTACTTGAAAACCTAATATTCCACTACCAATGATCTTATTATCTTTCATAAGAAACCTTTGAACTATATGTATCCAAGAACCATTGTTCACACATTTCAAATTTCGTGAACAAATTAGAGCAAAAAAAGCAAAGGTTGCAAGAAATGGATGATTCATCTGAAGAAGAATCTACAGGAGAAAATGAAGCACAATCACAACAGAGAATAGTCTCTCAGATGATGATTGATGAATATGAAGAACTCCCTGACAGGGACTTACAAGTAGCCACTCATCGAAATAGCTGACAAAGGCGGAGTATCAATTTTGTGTGATATCGACAAAATAGACTGTTTCAATATTGGTATATTGGCATAGCTCCGTTGAAACAAAAACTTAGGGTACCTATCAGAATGCTTAACAAAGGCATAATAGAAATCCAACATAATACCAATGGAATGAACTAGCCCAAAATCACTATATCGACATAGTTGTGCCAAACAAGAGAACCAAATGTCTATCGGAGTAACTGTCAAAGGTGGAACAACAAATCTCTATAATCCCGATAGAGCAAACTATCCTGATATATGGATATCGGAATACATTATGTCAATATGAATTCCATTAGGATCACATACAGGATTAGGAGAAGTCTAAAAGGTTACCCAAATAATGCAATTTATCCCGATAAAGGAAAATAAAGGAGGACTCATCAGTAAAGCATTATACATGCTTATCGATATAATTATTGAAGATAAAATAACAAGTTAACAATATTCTGATAATGGAAGTTGTTCTGATGACAAGTAAATAAAATAATGTCAGGAAAGTTACTCCGATCACGGATTCATAACTGAGAAAGCGAAATCAGGATAACCAATGACGATAAAGGGCAACTAAAGGTAAAATATTTATCGATATAGCTAATGAGATCGAAATCATGAATTGATTGTGCTCCATCTATGTAACTTATTTCGATAGAGCATGGATATAATAATATTGGAATACCTATTCCAATCCCAGGCTTGTAACTAGAAAATCAACATTGGGATAACTTATGGTGATCAGTGAAGTTAAAGGCGAGGCTTTCATTGGAGTAACTAAAGAAGTCAGGAATGCAATTCTGAGAGATGCTGATAGTTAAAGTAATGCTGATAGGCATTGTCCAAAAGGTCTTCGACATAGTTAACTTGAAGATAGGCATCAAATGAGTAATGGCTTATCGACGCAACCTCTTCTGAAGTGACATGAAGGAAATAGTTATATTTTACATAGGAACATTACCATATTTATCTGCAGCGACAACCGTGTCAAAGTGGCGCTAGATTTAGAGGTATTGACAAAACTGATAGCACATGTCAACAAAAGCAATTCAAATTTTAAAAAGACTTTTGTATTGATTAGTAGGTCAAGACATTTATTGTACATGAACGACGTTCTCTGCAAATATATCCAGGTTGGTTTCATATCATAACACATTATTCTATAGATGCTAAAGGCATAAATGGAGTGAGCCGAAAAGGGTGACAAGAGCAAGCAAGCCTGCAGAGCAAGTCTTTGGAACAGTGCTTCTGCAATTTCCTTAAAAGTGTTAGGTCCTGGAGACAACCAAGAGGGGGGAAGGTGAATCAGTTGTCCAATAAATTCAAGCAAAATTAACTTAACCAAAACTTAATGCTTAATGTCGGTAAACCAAACTTTATGCCGGTAGACAGTTTATCAGTTAATTGCAGTACTAGTAAATATTAATGCATGAAATAGAAAGAGAACAAAAATTTTTGTACGTGGAAACCCTGTAAGGGGAAAAACCATGGCGGGAAGCCTTACCCACAATCAAATGATACTACTACAGATAGTATGTGTGTATAATATGGATTCTGCACATGCAGAAAGGCCAGTTGCCTAGAGCTCACTGCTCAATCACAAAATGAGAGTCACATTGACTACAATTGGATGGTTAAATCCAATGACAATGTACTACTTAAAATAGCATCTTCATATGCTAGATTCAGTACCAGTTAAGTTCTGGTTGCCTTAAAAAAAAACCTTCCTTCAACCTTCAAATGATTTTTGCATGTATAGGTCTACTTATTTTTGCATATACCCTATTACAATTCTTTTCCTATCACATATCAATCTCACAAATGAGATCTTACATTTATACCATAACCTAAGACCAATTGAATAGGTCGGCTCATTACAATAAAATCAATTACAAATAAATTGATATCCAATGCATGATGTCAACTCAATGCATTTACAATAATAATAAATCATCTCCATAACGTGTCATGCTGATCTAGAATAGATATGCCTGCCGGTGTATATCGTAGACCTATTTGCTGGTAACAACAAATATGCAAACCCGAATAAACCAATAGCCAAATCGCCAAAACCAAGTGATCAAATAATGTCTTCAACATAATCAAGTAGTCTCCAAGTCATTCCAAGTGCCAGTGAACAATATAATCTGCCAGCGAACAAAATACCAGTGACTGTGCATAAGTCTTTGACTTGCCGGTGAACAAAACCAAAGATCTCCAAGTGCTGATTAGTGTTGAAAAGTGATGACAGGTGTTGACATCAATGACAAAACCATATCAATATATCCAAAATACCAACAAAAAGATCAATTGAATTGTTTATACAATGGAGAGTTCTAATAGTATTAGAAAAAGATAGAAATGGGAAACCAATAAGACAAAGGGTAAAAAACAAAAAGCAAAGGATACTAGTATAGAAATAGAGTAGACTAAAACAAAATAAAGGAAATTGAGTCAAGATTTGCTTGATCAATTACGCGGGTCAACCCCTAAACCTAAGAAGTCCACACAATGGAAACTAGAGGATAATTACAACAATGTGAGGGATGTCTACACCACAATTAGGGGGTATGAGTTGTTCATGTTCCATTATCATAGGCGAGATAATCCTGAACCAATTTGCAACCCATGGAGGTTAAACCTAGGAAAACTCATTGTTCCTAATGTTTATGTCAATGTAGACATACTAAAGTTATTGGCGTGCAACATTATTGTTAATCCCATGAGGGTTTGGTTAATACTGAGAGGGGGAGTGAATCAATATTAAGACCAATATAAAATTTAAGTCAAAAACAAACTTATCTCCAATCTGAAATTATTTAACAAATATCTCAACTTCTGTAATAAGATCTAATAACCTCTTGATCAGATTTTCTTAACATATTAATCAAATCATTTACCAATACTTTTATCACAAAAGAAATCATATAAACTTGATTATTTACCAACTCATTAACCTTATCAATAAGATCAAATACTTTCTCAAACAACTTCTTATCAGTACCAATAACCTCTTCTAAACTTCTGATAAAATATCATAACCGACGTCTCAAAAATAATGCATGAAATGAAACATGAACAAGAACATCACATGAAAAACATTCCACATATGAACACCATAATATTTTAACGTAGAAATCCAAATAGGGAAAAACCACGGTGAGAGTTGGCACCCAAAAATATTTGTACTCTTTCGAAGTATGCCCTGTTAGGAGCTTACAATACGCCCGTTTAAGAGCAGACCCTGTTAGGAGTCACTTGGTTAGGGAATTCGCCTTGTAACCCAGTTAGGAGCTTGATGATCTATTAGGATCGACCTCATGAGAGAGTTAACACTCTTTTGAGAGCTTCCATCTTAGGGGACTTAAATGATTAAGTCTTGTTAGGACCTACTTGGTTAAGGGATTTAACCTGCTGCAACTGCTAGGGAACAACATTAAGAAAATGATCTATTTACTTGCACATCTCTGCTTGCTTGATCAGATCTAGTTATACACAAAACTCTGCAACTCTCAAACAGATCTCACACTTCACTTGGACAGCTTAAAACAACTAGGTCGGCCACAAAACCCAATTACATCTTGAATTTACAATTCAAATGATAAGAGATCATCACAGATCATTATACAGATCATTTCAACAAATTATAATGCAATAACAACCGTTGCTTGATCATAACCTATCACGGAAATCCAATCTGTATACTCTAAACACTCTACTAAGTGTTTCACTGATTACCAAGAAAATCTTCCTTGAATCACTCCAAAACAATAAATAAATATTTCACGCGGGTTGTGCCATGTTACCAACTTCTGTTGGCATTACACGAAGATTGCATTGATGAAGTATAAGTGTCGTCATTGATGCCAATTGTAATCGGTAATGGAGTTGTATTGCAACTGGTAGAATTGGAGTAATGCAACCGGTAGTTGAGTAGTGAAGGAAACTGGTATTGGTATTTCAAACAGATTGATCAATTGGTAACCCTAACTTGTTGATATGCCAAACCCTAACCGATGGAGCTTGGTGAATCAGTTATGTTGATCTATGATTGAATGGTGATCGGAGATGATTATGCCACGTATGCATGATGCACGTGATAAGTTTTAAAATGGTTTTGGTGCGTAGAGATAACTGTTTTATCTTGGGAATGAGCTAATGCAAAGCATGAAGTGAATAACATGTGATGAGTTACAAGATCCAATGTGCAGTGATATAGGAGCAGTCGAGGTTGTTTAGAATAATGTGTAGATAATTACTATGTAATCCAACGGTCATGTTTGAACCAATATATTTGTAATATCTATGAGATATTAGGTTTTTTGATGTGTTACCGACCTATTGTATTGCTTATAAGGTTACTCCTAATAGGGTATTGCTCTTAACAGGGTATTGTAGTTAATCTCTTAATCAGGTGGTCCTTAACTAGATCTACTCCTAACAGGACATTTTCGTAAAGCTTCTAACAAGGCTTGGCTCCTAACAAGGCGAACTTCAGAAGAGTTCAGAATACTTGTGGGTATTCATCCCCATCAAAGTTTTTCCCATTTGGGTTTCCACATCAAAAATCATTGTATCAAGTGGTGAATGATTTTGTGTATATTTTTGATATGGTTAATATGTTTAACTGGTAAAACCACTAAGACATGTTTAGATGATCCAAAGTGATTTGAAATGAGATATTACTAATGTTTGTAAAGTGTATTGATGTTTTGGATAAAAGGTATCTAAGTTACAGATCTGATTACAATGTTATATTGATACTTTAGTCAATCGGTAAACTTGATAGTGCAAATGCAGTTTTAGATATAGAGTCTAAATCCGTTAGTCTAACAAGTTGTTTATGAGTTGGGATTAAGTTTGGTGAAAGTTTAGTTTGTTTTCTATCTACTGATTCACCCTCCCTCTCAGTAGTTGACCGGATCATTATTGATTTATCATATCATCAATTGGTATCAAAGCATTTCTAGTCCTCTGGTATTTAAGCCTAACAGCTTGAGGTAAAGATCTAGGAGAATAGGATGAAGAAAGAAGGTCTGAAATTCAATATGGAAAATTAAAGAATCTGGAGTGATAGGATGAAGATCTATATCAAGAGCTTAGGAAGTCAATATTGGGAGCATGTTGTTACTAATATAACTTTCCTAGTGGGATTTTGTTAGATGATCAAAAGAAGGAGCAACAGGAGAATAATCAAGCATTGGATGCCATTATCAGTTTCTTGTGTTAGGGTTTCAAGCAAATCCGAAGCAAATATGAACTAATAATTATATGCAGATTTAAATACAAAAGATAAAGAAATAAAACATGACACAGATAACACAGAGATTTAACATGGTTCACCCAGAATGGGTTACGTCCACCATACACAGCCGTCCAATCTTTCTTATTATCCAGCAAAAATAGTACATCAACCTTACAATGCCTTAAGCATCCCAACCGTTTATAACATGCGTTTTTAGGACAACAAACAAAGTCAGCCTTTTTAGTGTTTTATTACAATGTCGGTTTTCATCAACGAAAAAAAGCAAAATTTTTTTTCTCGAGGGCTGCCACCCCTGAACCCCTGCTTTTCTCGGGGGCTGCCGCCCCCAAACCCCTGCCCGGGGCCTAGCTCGGCCCCGGACCCCGATGGTGATACATGCTGAGTGTATAGTACTTTGCTGATCAGTCGCCACATTTCAACAATCTCCCACTTGGAGACTGATCAGGCTCCACACCGACCAATCTCCCACTTGGAGACTGATACTACACGACACCACTGTACATGCAACATCCGCTGGATAAAACACTAGGAATTGACTGGTATAAATTCCACAATTATCAATCAAGAAGACCAACAAAAACTAATGAAGAAATCAGCTTCTCCTGTGGAACTGCCTTCGTGAACATATCGACAGGATTCTCACTTGTGTGAATCTTCTCAAGCCGTAATTGACCCTCCTCCAAAACAGTTCGGATGAAGTGGTAGCTAAGCTGAATGTGCTTTGTCCTTGAATGAAAAGCAGAGTTCTTTGCAAGATGAATGACACTCTGGCTATCAGTATACAATGGGCTATCCTCTTGTGTCTAACCCAATTCCTTTAGAAAACATTGCAACCAAATCATCTCCTTGTTGGCTTCTGTAGCAACAACATACTCAGCTTCAGTGGTTGAAAGTGCAACAACCTTTTGCAGCCTAGAAATCCAACTGACTGCAGTTCCCCCTATAGTAAAAACATACCCTGTAGTACTCCTCCGTGAATCAATATCACCCGCCAGATCAAAGTCAACAAATCCACTCAGAGCAGCATTAGATCCTTTGAAACATAATGTCTTCGTAGTAGTTCCTTTCAAATACCGAAGAATCCATTTCACAGCATTCCAATGTTCCATACCCGGATTACTCATAAACTTGCTCACAACTCCCAATGCATGTGCAATATCTGGCCTTGTGCATACCATTGCATACATCAGACTACCAACAGCTGATGAATATGGGATGTTAGACATTTTATTAACCTCTTCCTGTGCCTTTGGGCACATCTCCTTAGTCAATTTGAAATGACTAGCCAAAGGTTTACTAACTGCTTTTGCATCCTGCATGTTAAATCTTTTCAACACCTTCTTTATATACTCACTTTGAGACAAATTCAAGGTTCTATTTTTCCTATCCCGTGTAATCCTCATACCGAGAATTTGCTTAGCTGCACCCAAATCCTTCATAGCAAATGACCTGGCTAATTTCTATTTAAGATCATTTATATGTTGCATGTTAGACCCAGCAACAAGCATGTCATCAACATAAAGAAATAGGATAATATAACTGCTATTATCAAATCTCTTAAAATATACACAATGATCAGAATGACATCTATGATAATCGTGTTCAGCCATGAAACTATCAAATTTTAAATACCATTGTCGGGGTGCTTGCTTTAGGCCATACAAACTTTTCTTCAACCTGCACACCAAGTTCTCCTTACCTTTGACCTCATATCCTTGTGGTTGGAACATGTAAATTTCCTCCTCCAAATCTCCATGGAGAAAAGCTGTTTTGACATCTAATTGTTCAAGATGTAAATCATTTGCAGCCACAAGACTAAGTACAGTTCTAATTGAAGTCATTTTTACAACTGGAGAAAATATTTCATCATAATCTATACCCTTTTTCTGTGCAAAACCTTTTACCACAAGTCTGGCCTTATATATTTTTTGACCTCCTTCCTCCTCCTTCAGCTGATAAACCCATTTGTTAGGCAAGGCTCTTTTTTCTATAGGTAAAGGGACTAAGTCCCAAGTCTTATTTTTCATCAACGAGTCCATCTCCTCTTTCATGCCTAGTTCCCACTGTTGTTTGGCATCTACCTGCATTGCTTCTTCATATTCTTCTGGTTCACCAGAATCCATTAATAAAATAGAATACAAAGAAGGAGAAAATCTTTCAGGGGGTCTACTTGTCCTTATAGAACGTCTAACACTTGCAGGAGTTTGTGGGACAATCTATTGTTGTTGAGCATCAGGTACCTATGGCATTTGATTTTTAGGAATCTCATCCAACACCATATATTCTTGTTTGTCCTGTTCATGCTTCTTTTCTTGCATCTGTTCTTTATACATAACCTTCTCATTGAATATAACATCTCTACTTCTAATTATTTTCTTATTTTCAAAATCCCATAACCGATAGCCATATTCATCTATCCCATATCCAATGAAGGTACATTTCTGAGATTTAGCATCAAGCTTGGTTCTGTTTTCTTTATCAACATGGACAAAAACTTCGCAACCAAAAGTTTTTAGAAAAGAATAATTTACCTTTTTACCAGTCCATGCCTCCTCTAGAATACCACCATCCAAAGGGGTTGAAGGTCCTCTATTTATCAAATAAACAGCAGTATGTACAACATCTGCCCAAAAATGTAAGGGCAACCCAACATGCAATCTCATGCTCCTCGCACGTTCCATAATAGTCCTATTCATTCTCTCTGACACACCATTTTCCTGTGGAGTTCCTGGAATTGTCTTCTGCTTTCGAATCCCATTTAAGGAACAATAATCTTCAAATTCTTTGCTACGATACTCACCTCCATTATCCGATCTGAGACACTTCAACTTTTTTCCTGTCTCATTCTCAACCAAAGCTTTCCATTTCTTAAAAGTTTCAAAAAACATTTGATTTTTGTTTTAGGAAATATACCCATGTTTTTCTGGTTGAGTCATCAATAAAAATAACATAATAACAAGAGCCACCAAGAGATGATACCTGAGCCGGTCCCCATACATCTGAATGTACAAGCTCTAACTTCTCACTCTTCTTCTCTTTCCCAACCTTGAGAAATCTGACTCTTTTTTGTTTACCATAAACACAGTTTTCACAGAACTCTAAATCAATCTTCTTTAGTCCCGGCAATAGATTTTTGGAGTGAAGGATTTTCATCCCTTTCTCACTCATGTGCCCAAGCCTATGGTGCCACATTATCGAATCTGTTCTTGCAACATTTATTGTTGTTGTCCCTGCAGTAACTTTATCTGTAGCAGCTAAGGTAGAGTAAGTGTTACCAATACACAGATATAATGTGCCTACCTTCGTACCTTTAGCTACTACTAATGATCCTTTGGTGACCTTCCACATACTATCTGAGAAGGTAACTATGCAACCTTCACTACTTAGTTGCCCTACAGAAATTAAATTTCTTCTTAAATTAGGAACATGTCTTACCTCCTGCAGAAACCAGTCATTACCATTCTGTAACTTGATCTTTATATTTCCTTTTCCAACAATTTGATAGGGCTCATCATCACCCAAATATACTTGTCCAAAATCACCTTGAACATAATCTAGAAAATATTTTCTATGGGGTGTAGCATGAAATGAAGCCCCAGAATCTATTACCCAAGAATCATTAACATTATCCAAACATAAGATTAAAGCATCTTGTAAAGTATTACTTGCAATATTAGCTTCCTTACTATCATTTTCTTTTTTGTCTCCTTCTTTGTTTTTTCGAGACCAACAGTCTTTCTTTAGATGACCAGGCTTTCCGCAGTACCAGCAATCTTTCTTTCCTCTAGATTGAGAGCGTCCTTTCTTTGACTTCCCTTGTGACTTCTCATTCCCAGGGCCTTTTCCTCTTTCCTTTGATCTTCCTCTGTTCTCCACATTCAAAACACTACCTGATGATGTTGAAGTCTCACCTGTGCTTTTCCTTCGCATTTCCTCGCTTAGGATAACACCAACAATATCATCAAATACCAAAGTATTTTTACCAGAGACAGAGTTACTTACAACCATAACCAAGCTATTCCAGCTTTCTGGCAAAGAACATAAAATCAAGAGAGCCCTAACCTCTTCTGCAAAGGTAATTTTTACCAAAGACAATTGACTGGTAATTGTATTAAATTCATTTAAGTGCTCCACTATAGATCCTCCCTCACTCATTTTCAAATTAAACAAATGCTTCATAAGAAATACCTTATTCGAAGCCGAGGGTTTCTCATACATCTTAGCCAATGTTGCCATCAAATCTACAATTGTTTTTGCTTCTGTTATATTGAATGCTACAGATGACGCAAGGCACAATCGAATGGATCCCAGTGCCTTTCTATCTAAAAAGTCCCACTCTTCATCTGATATTGTGGTTGGTTTCTTTGCCTTTCCTTCCAATGGCCGCCACAAATCTTTTTGATACAGGTAATCCTCCATCTGCATTTTCCATAATTGATAATTCTAGCCGTTAAACTTTTCAACCTTGAATTTGGAATCCTCCATTGCTCCCACTCAAATCTGAAAGTCCTACCAATTTACAGAAAACCTCGCTCTGATACCAATTGTTAGGGTTTCAAGCAGATCCGAAGCAAATATGAACTAACAATTATATGCAGATTTAAATACAAAAGATAAAGAAATAAAACAGGACACAGATAACACATAGATTTAACGTGGTTCACCCAGAATGGGTTACATCCACCATACACAGCCGTCCAATCTTTCTTATTATCCAGCAAAAATAGTACATCAACCTTACAATGCCTTAAGCATCCCAGCCGCTTATAACATGCATTTTTAGGGCAACAAACAAAGCAGCCTTTTTAGGGTTTTATTACAATGTCGGTTTTCATCAATGAAAAACGACAAATTTTTTTTTCTCGAGGGCTGCCGCCCCCGAACCCCCTCTTTTCTGAAGGGCTACCACCCTCAAACCCCTGCCTGGGGCCCAGCCTGGCCCCGGACCCCGGCAAGGATACATGCTGAGTGTACAGTACTTTACTGATCAATCGCCACATTTCAACATCTTGTCCAATTAAGAGTATGTTGATGTCCATGGATTGGGGATTGCTTTTGAAGTGTGGAATAAACTTGAAGATCTCTATAGCGATGATGAGCACATGAATATTGCTAAAGAAGAGAGTCTTTGAGGTAAATTTGATGACATGAGGATGGTTGAAGGTGAGAACATTCAACAATATGGTTAGAGGATCATGAAGATATTCAGTGAGATCAAAAGTGTTGGTGGTACAGTGGAGAATACCAAAGTGGATAGCAAGGTGTTGATAACCCTTCTATCGATCTACGCTATCCGAGTTGCAGCCATTCAGGAACTCAAGTCTATTGATAAATCAAAGGTAACTCTTGACTCCATCATGGGTAAATTAACTGCATTTATATTAAATGGTTATGATGGAAGTGTTCAGAAATCTAAATCTGCATTTAGAGCTTCAGTTTTTAACCCACTGGTAAGAAAAAAATAGAGAAGCTAGTTACAGTCATGAGTCCAGATCCGGAAGAGAGGTTGATGATGAAGACAATCTGATTGAGCTTGAAGAATTGTTGGCCAAGTGGTTACCCAAAGGTACCACTAAGTACATAGATAAATTATCTTTGAAGTGCTTTGCATGTAACCGGATTGGACATATTGCAGCTAACTGTCCAAATGGAGATAATGAGCAAAAACGTGAGAAGTATAAGAAGTACAAAGGCAAAGGTAAAAGTGATTTTCTCATTGCAGTGGATGGAGGAATCACAGATGAGGAGTTTGAAGAAGATGCAAATGAGGACATTGTCTTTTTTTCTATTAAAGAAGAGACATCAGATCAGAAGGCATTAGTCTCTTGCATGGATAGTTCTGATGATTGGATTATAGACAGTGGTTGTTGACACCACATGACTAGTGACCAGAGTAGGTTTCTTACTTTGAAGGAATTTGATGGAGGTGTTGTGAGATTTGGAAATGATTCACCATATATGGTAAAAGGAAAGGGAACCATCTCTTTGAATGGAAAGAGCAGTGTAGATGATGTCTAATGGGTTGAAGGATTGAAACACAATCATTTGAGTGTTGATTAACTCAATGATAGAGGTTATCCACTGGAATTCAAGAATGGGTTGTGTAAAATCTATGGAAGCAAAGGTGAACTGATTGCAACCGGCAAACAGACAAAAGGTAACTTGTTTCACCTAAATTCTAAAGTCAATAGCTTCTTAATTGAGAAAGTAGATGATAGTTGGCTTTGGCATCGAAGATTTTGTCATGTAATTTTTGATATTGTAAAAGTTAGCAAGTCCAAATCGGTAAGAGGATTTCCATAGTTGGACAAACTGGTGATTGCTCCAGGTAAAAAATGTTAGTTAGGAAAGATGACATCCTCAACTTTAAAAGGCAAATATTTCTCAGTAGAACATTTGCTAGGTTTGGTTCATACAGACCTCTGTGGACCAATAAGGACTAGCAGTATTCAAGATGATCGGTATTTTATGATCTTCAGTGATGATTTCTCAAGAATGATGTGGGTCACATTATTTAAGGACAAAACATAGTCCTTTAGCAAGTTTAAGGAATTTAGAGCCTCAGCTGAAAAAGAAAGTGGAAGAAAGCTTACGTGCTTAAGAACTGATCAAGGTGGTGAATTTATTTTAGAGGAATTCACTAGATACTGTGAAGACAATGGAATTAATAGGCAACTTTCTGCACCTAGGACACCACATCAGAATTGTATTGCGGAGAGGAACAATCGGTCAGTTGTTGAAGCTTCTAGGACTATGCTAATACAAGGAGGTGTTGCTAAGACATTCTGGAGAGAAGTTGTCAGCATAACTGTCTAAACTATGAACCTGATATTGGTTAAAAGAGGTAAGGATAAAACTCCTTATGAATACTGGTATGGTAGATCACCTAATGTCGGTTACCTTAAGGTTTTTGGCAGTAGATGTTTTATCAAGAGAGGTGACTATGTTGGTATGTTTGATGCTAAGAGTGATGAAGGCATATTTCTTGGTTACTCCACCAAGAGAAAAGCCTACAAATGTTATAACAACCAGACAAAGAAGATCATTGAAAGTTCTAATGTCCGAGTGGATGAGTTTCCTGAAGATTCAAGAGAAATCAGTAAGGAGAAGGAGGAAGATGAACCTTACATTCTAGTCTTGGAACTAGAACTGGTGAAACCAGAAGTTGGTGAAATGAATACTGCAGCACCAGCTCAACCGGAACAGGTAGATTTTGCAGAGGATGAAGAAAGTGAAAAAGAAGAAGAACTTGAAGACCATGATCATGCTATTCCAAGGTATGTTAGACTCAATCATAATCCTAATTAGATTATTGGAGATAAAGATGCTGGTGTGTTAACCAGAAGAAGAATAAGAGAGAATTCTTGTACGATCTCCACCATTGACCCTAGAACAATAAAGGAAGCTTTTGGAGATGATCATTGGATCAAGGCTATGGAAGAAGAACTTGACTAGATTGAGAAGAACAATACTTTGTCATTGGTACCCAGACTGGTGAACAAAAATGTAATAGGTACAAAATGGGTGTTTAGGAATAAACTGAATGAAGATGGAGTAGTAGTCAGAAATAAAGCCAGGCTGGTATGCAAAGGTTATGCACAAGAAGAAGGTGAAGACTATGGTGAGAAATTTGCACTAGTTGCAAGATTGTAAGGTTTTAGGAATCTACTTGAATTTGCAACATATATAGGATTCAAATTATATCAGATGGATGTGAAGTCATCATTTCTAAATGGAATATTGGAAGAGGAAGTCTACATTGAACAACTAGATGGTTATGCTTTGATTGATGCAAATCATATGGTGTGCAAACTACAAAACACACTCTATGGTTTGAAGCAAGCACCTAGAGCATGGTATGAAAGAATACATTCTCACTTGGTGAAGATAGGTTTTTAGAGAACTAGTGAAGACAACAACATATACCTCAAGACGGAAGGAGATAAGATACTGGTTAGTGAGGTATTTATGGATGATATCATTTTTGGAGGCAATAATGACATGTGTGATGAATTTTCTAATGAGATGAAAAGTGAATTTAAAATGTCTCTAGTAGGAGAGATAAAATTCTTTATAGGTTTGCAAATTTAACAGATGAAGAATGTTATTTTTACCACACAGTCCAAATATGTGAAAGAGGTATTGAAGACTGTAAACCAATTGGGACACCAATGGTTATAGGTTGTAAATTGTCTAAGGAGGATGATTCTACATCAGTTGATGAAAAAGAGTACAGGTCAATGATAGGGAAACTACATTATGTTGTTTACAACAGACCGAATATTGCTCATGCAGTTGGATTAGTTGCTTGATTTTAGAAAAGCCCAAAGGAAACACACATGGTAGCAACTAAAAGAGTATACAAATATTTGAAATGTACTGTTGATTATGGATTATGGTATTCATATGCAGGTAACTTAGATTTAAAGTCTATACATATGCAAACTGGGCAAGAAATGTTGATCGTAGGAAAAGTACAATCGAAGGAGCTTTCTTTCTTGGAGGAAGGCTAGTATCTTGGAGCAACAAGAAGGAGAGTTTCATATCACAATCAACTACTAAAGATGAATATGTTGCAATATACATGAATTGCACTCAGGCAATCTAGATGAAACACATTCTGGAAGGTTTTAAGTTAAAGATTACAATACCGGTAAGGATTTTTTGTGATAACACCAATGCAATAAACATTTCAAAGAACCTGGTGTTGCATGCTAGAACCAAGCATATTGAGTTAAAGTATCATTTCTTGAGAGAGAAAGTGCATAGTAAAGATGTGTCACTGGAGCATGTTTCTTCTAAACAACAACTTGTAGATATCTTTACTAAACCTCTACCTAAGGCGACATTTGAGTATCTTAGAGGTAAGCTAGGGGTTGCACCCCTACATGAAGTTCATTGAGTAGATGTGGAAGACATTAGTCCTAGAGCTTATTGGAAATCTTGTAGAAGGATTGGTGTTGAGTGGAGCTACTCCACAGGGGAGAGAAGCTAGTTGTAGTTTAATGAAGTATAACATTGTATGTTTTACTTTCACTTTTAGAATTGTTGTCAAAGGTGGAGAAAAACTAAATGATTGAGAGAGAGAAGAACTGTAGCCAGTTACCAGCTGAAGACATGGAGACACAATTGAAGGAGAGTACATGGAAAAATGTAAACCAGGATTCCTATACCTGTGTATGTGCATTACTCTCAATCATCATAGTCAAAGGGTATTGATATTTGTATTACCAAAAATGCCAAAGGGGGAGATTGTTGGCATTACATGAAGATTGCATTGATGAAGTATATGTATTGTTATTGATGTCAATTGTAACCGGTAATGGAGTTGTATTGCAATCGGTAGTGATGCAGTAATGCAACCGGTAGTTGAGCAGTGAAAGAAACTGGTATTGGTATTTCAAGAAGAGTGATCAATCAATAACCCTATCTTGTTGATATGCCGAACCCTAACTGATGGAGATTGGTGAATTGGTTATGTTAATCTATGATTGAATGGTGATCAGAGATGATTATTCCATGTATGCATGATGCATGTGATAAGTTTTAAAGTGGTCTTGGTGTGTAGAGATAACTGTTTTATCTTGGGAATGAGATAATGCATATCATGAAGTGAATAACACGTGATGAGTTACAGGATCCAATGTGCAATTATCCAAGAGCGGTTGAGGTTGTCTAGAATAACGTATAGATGATTACTACGTAATCCAATGGTCATGTTTGAACCAATATGTTTGTAATATCTATGAGATCTTATGTTTTGTGATGTGTTACCGACCTATTGTATTGCTTGTAAGGTCGATGAGTTGTTTTGTAATAGTGTTGGCAATTTTGGTTGTGTGGTAGCATGATTGTTGCCGAAACAGAAGGAGTATCTACAAAATGTGTGAAGGTAGATAGGAGCATAAAAGGATCTGATCAAGCAAAGCAGTTCTATTACCAGATCAACAAGACCTAGTTGTTCTCTAACAATTACAATAGTTATCCCCTAACTGAGTAAGATTTAATAGGCTTGGTGCTATCTAAATCCTCTAAATAGGCGATCTATTATCTTGGATTTTAAATCCTCTATCGAGGTTACTCCTAATAGGGTATTGCTCTTAACAGGGTATTGTAGTCAATCCCTTAACCAGATCTGTTCCTAACAAGACATTTTTGTAAAGCTTCTAACAAGGCTCGACTCCCAACAGGGCAAGCTTCAGAAGAGTTCATAATACTTGTGGGTATTCATCGCCACCATGGTTTTTCCCATTTGGGTTTCCACATAAAAAATAATTGTGTCAAGTGGTAAATGATTTTGTGTATGTTTTTGATATGGTTAATATGTTTAACTGGTAAAACCACTAAGACATGTTTAGATGACCAAAAGTGATCTGAAATGAGCTATTACTAATGTTAGTAAAGTGTATTGATGTTTTGGATAAAAGGTATCTAAGTTATAGATCTGATTACACTGTTATATTGATATTTTAGTCAACTGGTAAACTTGATATTGTAGTTGTAGTTTTAGATATAGAGTCTAAACCGGTTAGTCTAAGAAGTTGTTTATGAGTTGGGATTAAGTTTGGTGAAAGTTTAGTTTGTTTTCTATCTACTGATTCACCCTCCCCTCTCAGTAGTTGACAGGATCATTATTGATTCATCATATCATCAACTTCATGTAGACTCGCTGTTGATCACTGTCATGATAAAAATCATTACCGATTTGATGATTTATTCATCGATCTTTAAACCCTACTAAAACCTTAGCAAAAATTTATTAGAAATTTGAAACACGCCTTTCGGTAATCTCCACAAGTTCCAGTTTTGGTCATATACATCTTTCCACGATACAAGTTCACCATCTAAACTGTAAATCACCAATCAGGGCCGATCAACTGATCTAATCAAAACAACTCTACTTTACTAGTTATAGTCTTATTTCATAGGCTTTAGTTCATTGTCGGTAAACCCTATCTTTCGGTAAACCAAATCACTTAGATGACAAAACAAAACATCATTTGACATAAGTTGCCAACAATGACAACACAAATAACTGATCATGTCATCTATTCATAGAATCTCAATCTCGTCATCACAAACAAACTTCTATCCTTTACCGGTGCAGTTATCCATCTTCAACTGCATCACCTCATCTGTATCAGTTATGACAAATGCCAACTGGCATTGATGACAACACTAATCAGATATACAATAAGAGTAACATCATCATCTGCAACTTGCTTGCCGATATCACATCATCTGTTGATTCTCCTCCTTTTGTCATCTGCCCCCTTAACTAATTCTTCACTCATTCTGATCTTCTGATCTTCAACTTCTCCCATATATGCCGTTGTTGGCATTACAACAAAAAGGAGATTGTTGGCATTTCAATAAGGATATTGAGAAGGTTGTTGGAGATTGTTGATATAACTGAAGAAGGATGATTACTGTCTTAATAATATTGTTTTGTCATTGATGTCAAGAAAATGATTTTCTAATTCAGTATGATGTTGCCATATCTTGAGAAGTATGTGTTGATGAGTATTAAGAGGTCGGTAAGTGACACAGAAAGAATGTGATAATAAAGAGGAGAAATAAGTTATTCAATGGGCAACTATTATTGAGTTAGACAATGATGAGATCATGTTGTTTTTATTGTTTTGATATCCTACACATGTTGATTATAAGTTTAATACTGTATTATGTCACCAAACAAGGAACCTAGTTGGTAAACCCTAAGGTACCTAGTCGGTAAACCATAAGGTTACCGATATCGGTTAAAGAAGACAGAATTTCTACCGAGAGAAGTTTAGTATTAACCGAGTAACAACCGAGTTATAATAGATTGTATTGGATGGATAAAAGGCATTATTTAATGAAGGATGCTGATGAGCTGGAGATGAATAAATGATTGGTATGTCGCGCAAGAAGTTTGTTAAGAATCTACGACAATGAAAATATAGGAGGAAGATCTACATCACAGATTGAACCACAATAACCTAGCACGAGTTCCAAGGAAGGAATGCAAGTTCCAAGGTGAGGTAAAATATTTTCAGATCGAAGAATACATTGAACCTAGTCAAGTTTGATAATCTGATGGCTAAGATTGATCATGGGAAATGTGATCAAGGAGATTAAGTGGTTAGAAATTGTTTATAAATAAGGAATTGTTGATAAACAATGTATGCGGGCAAATGTATGCACAGTGGTGCTACAAGAATGTTTACCGAGCTTAGAAGCTTGAAGATTTGATTGAAGAACAGATTGAGAAGCCCAGCAAGCCCATCAAGGGACTAGATAAGTCTTATGACAAGATTGTTTTGAGCAAATAAGAATCTGCTTTAGCATTTTAGATGTGAAGTTGCAGATATATTTATTACTGTTATTTATTTTGTAAGTGACAGGAAATCTCTTAACCGAGTGGACATAACAGTCTTATTTGTAAATCCTCTAATAAGATAACATTCTAAATGAGTGTTTGAAATCCTTTGACAAGGTCACTTCTAACAAAGTGCAAGACTCTAACAAGTCTGAGGGAAATCCCTTAACCAGGTCACATCTAGCAATGTGTTTGTAATCTTTAACAAGATTTGCTTTTAACCAAGCATACTCTAGAAGGGTATATTTCTTAGTGGGTCCAAAATCCCACAGTGGTTTTTCCCTATTTGGGTTTCCACGTTAAATCTGGTGTTATATGTGTTGTGATGTTATTTGTTCATGAGTTTGAATGTTTTATAGTTTTGGTTATGTATTCTAAAGTATATGCTACCGAGGTTGAATCTGTTGAATATATTGAAGATTAAATTGTATGATTCACCACCCCCCTCTCATCCTATTTACTATTAGCATCAGAGCCTTACAATTGGTATTAGAGCTTTGGACTCCGGAAGAAAAGTTTAAAGGTACTTGAGGCAAAGATCTGAAGATGTATAAAAGGGATGCACCAAAGCTGAACAAGTCATGTTTCTCCACATGACAGAAAAGGATGAAGCTGCACTTATCAGGAATTGGAGAATATGCAACATATTATTTGGAGAATGATTACATAGCACCTAGCACCAACCCGATGACCTTGGAAGAGATAAAGGCAAAGAAAAAACATATTCAAGCTATGATTGAAATAACATTAGCATTGACTGACTTAGAGTTTAATGATCTAGAAGGCTGTAATGATGCAAAAGCAATGTGGACCAAGCTCATATCTGTGTATGGCGGTGATGAACATGTTCAAAGAGAAAAAGTAGATAGTCTAAGAGGACTAATTGAATCTATGAGAATGAATGAAGGTGAGAACATAACCCAATACAGTTCAAGGTTAAAGGAAATTGTCAATCAAATTAAAGGAGCAGGAAGAACTATTGAAGAAAAGGATGTACCAAGTAAGTTGTTGAGAACCCTTCTACCTGCTTATGCCATTCGAGTCTCTACAATCAATGAATTAAGGTCTATACCAAACATGCCAGTCTCTTTGGATGCCACTATCGGTAAGCTACATGCATTTGAGTTAAGTAATTTTGATAACAGGTGGGTCTTCGGTAAATAAAGTATAATCTGCATTCAGTTCTTTTCATATTGGTGAATCTGATGACTATAATGATAGAATGAATAAGTATTGTGAAGGAAATCACAATAGAGCAAGTGAGAGATTTCTTAAAAACATGGAAGAAGTACACAAACTGTATGAGGAAATCAGAAAGCAAGAAGAGTTTGAAGCACTATTGGCCAGAAGGTTACCGAGAGGCAAAGGTAAGTATAAAGGAAAGCTACCTTTGACATGTTTCAATTGTGATAAAATAGGATATATGGCTTCTAACTACCTTGACAAAGAATCTAGTGAAAAGAGAGAATACTGAGATAACAGAAAGAAAGACAACCAATACAGAGGACACCGAGACTTCAGAAGGAGAGATAGAAAGACATGCCTAGTGCTGATGACGAATCCAACGATGATAAATTTGATGAAACTGATACAAAGGAAGTTGCTTATGTGGCTATTAAAGATGGATTAGATGAAGAAAGGTATGAAGCAAAAGCCCTAATATCTCACATAAATAATAGTGATTCTTGGATCATAGACAGTGGATGCTCACATCACATGACAGGTGATAAACACAAGTTTGTTAAATTAGAAGACTATGATGGAGGATATGTAAGATTTGGTAATGATGCACCATGTCCGATGAAAGGTAAAGGATCTATAACATTTCTTGACAATGCTAAATGTGATGATGTATACTGGGTTGAAGGTTTGAAATATAATTTGTTGAGTGTAGCACATCTAAACAATACAAGATACTGAATAGAATTCTAGAAGGGATGTGTCAAAGTTCATTACAAACATGGAAAGCTGGCTGCTACCGGGACACAAACAAAAGGTAATACATTTCATCTTGACTCAACTCAGAATAAATGTCTATATGCAAAAATAGAAGATACCTGGTTATGGCATAAAAGGTTTTGTCATGTAAATTTTGATAATCTGATCAAAATAAGTAAGAAGCACCGAGTAAGAGGTCTACCGAGCCTGGAAAAACCTGAGAATGCTATGTGCCGAGGATGCCAGATGGGTAAGATGACAAGATTAAGCTTTACAAGTAAGTCCTACACTTCTAAAGGAATTTTAGATCTAATACACACTGATCTTTGTGGTCCCATGAAAGTTCAAAGTTATTATGGTGACAAATACTTCATATTATTTGTGGATGATTACTCAAGGATGATGTCAGTTATGTTTTTAAAAGAAAAATCAGAAGCTTTTCAAATGTTTAAATGGTTCAAGGCAAGAGTTGAAAATGAAATAGGAAGACAGCTGAAATGTCTTAGATCTGACAGAGGAGGAGAATTCACTTCTGATGAATTTAACTTATTCTGCAATGACCATGGTATAAAAAGGCAAGTGTCTGCACCGAGAACACCTCAGCAAAATGGGATAGCTGAGAGAAGAAATAGATCAATTGTAGATTGTGACAAAACCCTGATGATAGAAAAGAGGGTACCTCAAACATTTTGGAGAGAAGCAATCAGCACTGTAGTTTACACCCTGAACCGAGTACAAATGAAGAAAGGAACTATGAAGACACCATATGAAATCTGGTATGATAAGAAACCTAATGTAAGTTATTTTAAAATCTTTGGAAGTAGATGTTATGTTCACAAAGATGACATAAATGGAAAGTTTGATCAGAAAAGTGAGGAAGGAACATTTCTTGGTTATTCTTCTAGAAGTAAAGCATTTAAATGTTTGATCAAATCATCTAACAAAATAGTAGAAAGTGCAAATGTAAAAATTGATGAATTTGTAGAAAGAAATGATGAAGGAAATTCCAAAGAATGAGAAAATTATGAAGAATTTGTTTATGTTCAACTGAGAAGTCCTACCGAGAAAGTTGCCGAAGAAAATGAAGATAGTATCCAGTTACCGAGTGATGAAGAAGATCATATAGAGCCTACCGAGCCTATATTAGCCAAATATGTCAGAAGAAATCATGCATCAAGTCAGATTTTAGGAGATAAGGATGATCCAGTGATGACAAGGAACAAACTGAGACAGAACACATATCTGATATCTGAATTTGAACCAAGAATACTAAAAGAGGCATTTAACAATGAAGATTGGGTAAATGCCATGACAGAAGAGATTGATCAAATCAAGAAGAATGAAACATGGACATTGGTCCCAAGACCAAAGGACAAAAATGTAATCGGTACAAAGTGGATTTTCAGAAACAAGCTAAATGAAAAAGGTGAGGTCATTTGGAACAAAGCAAGACTAGTTTGCAAAGGTTATACTAAAAAAGAAGGAATAGATTATGGTGAGACTTTTGCACCTGTGGCTAGATTTGAGGGATTAAGAACATTGTTGGCATATGCTGCTTTCAAAAATTTCAAGGTATATCAAATGGATGTTAAATCTGCATGTTTGAATGGTATACTAGAAGAAGTTGTTTATATTGAACAACCTGAAGGATTTGTTGAAGACAAGAGTAAAGATCAAGTATGTAAATTAAACAAAGCTTTATATGGTCTGAAACAAGCACCCAGAGCATGGTATGAGAGACTGCACTCTTATTTGATCAAGATTGGATTTATAAGGACAAGTGAAAACAACAATATGTACATGAAGAATGATGAGGACAATGGAATACTGATCTCAGCCATATTTGTTGATGATATTATTTTTTGTGGAAATGATTCTCTATGCAAGAACTTTGGAAATGAAATATGCAAAGAATTTGAGATGTCATTAATTTGTGAGATAAAGTATTTTATAGGTTTAAAAATACTGCAAATGAAAGATGAGATTTTCATTACTCAATCCAAGTACATAAAGGAAATCTTGAAGAAATTTGGAATGGAGGATTCTAAACCTGTAAGTACTCCTATGACTACTAACTGTAAACTATCAAAGAATGATGAATCTGCATCTGTTGATGAGACACTTTACTGATCTATGATTGGAAAGCTACAATATGTTTTTCACAGTAGGCTAGATATAGCACATGTAGTAGGAATAGTTGCAAGGAGTTCTGCAGATCCCAAAGAAACCATATGACAACAATCAAGAGAATTTTTAGATACCTGAGAGGCACTGAAGACTATGGCTTAGTATATGAAAAGAGGAATGATTTTGATTTAAAAGTTTATACTGATGCTGATTGGGCAGGAAACATTGATGATAGGAAAAGCACAAGTGGTGGAGCTTTCTTCTTGGGAGATAGACTAGTAAGTTGGCTTAGCAAGAAACAAGGATGCATTTCACAATCAACAACTGAAGCCGAATAAGTCACTGCAGTATTGAATTGTACCAATATAGCATGGATCAAACAACTATTGGAAGGTATAAATGAGAAAGTTACCGAGCCAGTAACTATATTATGTGATAATACTAGTGCCATTAACATTTCAAAGAATCCGGTAATGCACTCTAAGACAAAGCATATCTCTATAAAGTATCATTATCTCAGAGAAGAAGTTCAAGAGAAGAAAGTTGTGCTGGAATATATCAGTTCAAAGGAGCCAATAGCAGACATCTTCACAAAGCCACTGCCAAGGGATACTTTTGAGTATCTTAGAAGCAAGTTAGGGGTCCTACCCCTATCTTCTACTCAATGGCAGGGTTCAGTGAAAGCATCAATTCGATGACTTCATCGAATATTATTTGTGGATTGATGCTAATTTATGCACTTTATGAGGTTTTCTAAAGGTGTGCAGGAATTAATTATTAGAGACAAGTTGCTCTGACTGAGACTGAGATGATACATGTGTAACACAACAAGGAAATTACTTCACAAAGGAAGAAATCATGAACTAGTTTTTTTCTTTCTTTTTGGCATTGTTGTCAAAGGGGAAGAAGACTAAATGGAGAAGATAACAGAAAACCAATGACAGGGGGAGAATACTTCAGGAGAAGGTTCCATCAGTTCAAGGCTAGAAGTCTATACAACAATCTGAATCCGAATCAGTTGGAACAAATCAAGTTGGCATTACCATTTAATTGTGGGTTTTTCCATCAATGCCAAAGGGGGAGGTTGTTGGCATTACAATAGAAAGGAGATTGTTGGCATTTCAATAAGTATATTGAGAAGGTTGTTGGAGATTGTTGATATAACTGAAGAAGGATGATTACTGTCTTAATAATATTGTTTTGTCATTGATGTCAAGAAATTGATTTTCTGATTCAGTATGATGTTTCCATATCTTGAGAAGTATGTGTTGATGAGTATTAAGAGGTCGGTAAGTGACACAGAAAGAATGTGATAATAAAGAGGAGAAATAAGTTATTCAATGGGCAACTATTGCCAAGTTAGACAATGATGAGATCATGTTGTTTTGATTGTTTTGATATCCTACACATGTTGTTGATTATAAGTTTAATACTGTATTATGTCACCGAGCAAGGAACTTAGTCGATAAACCCTAAGGTACCTAGTCGGTAAACCATAAGGTTATCGATATCGGTTAAAGAAGGCAGAATGTCTACCGAGTGAAGTTCAGTATTAACCAAGTAACAATCGAGTTATAATAGATCGCATTGGATGGATAAAAGACATTATTTAATGAAGGATGTTGATGAGCTGGAGATGAATAAATGATTGGTATGCCGTGCAAGAAGTTTGTTAAGAATCTACGGCAATGAAAATACAGGAGGAAGATCTACAACACAGATTGAACCACAATAACCTAGCACAAGTTCCAAGGCAAGGTAAAACATTTTCAGATCAAAGAATACATTGAACCTAGTCAAGTTTGATAATCTGATGGCTAAGATTGATCATGGGAAATGTGATCAAGGAGACTAAGCGGTTAGAAATTGTTTATAAATAAGGAATTGTTGATAAACAATGTATGCAAGAAAATGTATGCACAGTGATGCTACAGGAATGTTTATCGAGCTCAGAAGCTTGAAGATTTGATTGAAGAACAGATTGAGAAGCCCAGCAAGCCCATCAAGGGACTAGATAAGTCTTATGACAAGATTGTTTTGAGCAAATAAGAATCTGCTTTAGCATTTTAGATGTGAAGTTGCAGATATATTTATTACTATTATTTATTTTGCAAGTGACAGGAAATCTCTTAACCAAGTGGACCTTACAGTCTTATTTGTAAATCCTCTAGCAAGGTAACATTCTAAATGAGTGTTTGAAATCCTTTGACAAGGTCACTTCTAACAAAGTGCAAGACTCTAACAAGTCTGAGGGAAATCCCTTAACCGGGTCACATCTAGCAATGTGTTTGTAATATTTAACAGGATTTGCTTTTAACCGATCATACTCTAGAAGGGTATATTTCTTAGTGGGTCCGAAATCCCATAGTGGTTTTTCCCTATTTGGATTTCCATGTTAAATCTGGTGTTATATGTGTTGTGATGTTATATGTTCATGAGTTTGAATGTTTTATAGTTTTGGTTATGTATTCTAAAGTATATGCTACCGAGGCTGAATCTGTTGAATATATTGAAGATTAAATTGTATGATTCACCCCCCCCTCTCATCCTATTTACTATTAGCATCAGAGCCTTACAACCTTATCTGATTTCTATTCTTTTATTATCCCCCTTAGACAACAATGCCAAAGATGTAAATGCATCACTTATCTTCAATTCTGTTTTTGCCTCTTCCATCATCTCTGCTATTCAAATCAGAAAATTAAAGCAGAGCATTAAATTAGAACTTTACATTAGACTCGCTCCACCAAAGGAGTATCCTACACCTTCATCAATCCTTAGTGAAAAATAAACATGAAATCCACATGATTGATGGATTTCCATCATTCTAGTTCTTCTCGTGTAGGGGTCTAACCCCTAGTTTACCTTTAAGAAATTAAAAGATAGCCTTCGGCAAGGGATTAGTAAAGATATCAGCTAATTGATCTTTACTCTTCACATATTCCATCTTCACCTCCTTTTCTTGAACTTTTTCCTTTAGGAAGTGATACTTCAATTCAACGTGCTTGGTTCTAGAATGAAGTACAAGATTCTTAGAAATATTGATTGGACTTGTATTTTCACAATAGATAGTCACTGGTTTTGACATATCAATCTTGAATCCTTCTAGCACACGTGTCATCCATATTGCCTACATACAATTCATGGATGCAGCTACATACTCAGCTTCAGCTGTAGATTGAGAAACATGTTTGTTTCTTGCTCGTCCATGTTGGCAATTGACACTGATCAGATTAATTTTGTTGTCATTGATGGAAATAGGATCAGATGGAAGTCATATATTGACATTATGAGGCATTTACCGATAGACACCGACATTAGACTATCCAGAATTACAGAGGCACCAACACCGACATTGACACTGACATCAAGTACTTCAAGGAAGCCGACATCAAGGAAGATTTATTTAGAAAATCATTTTGCAATTATTGTCGAGGCTGACATTGAATATATTTTGTAATGTATTGTAAGCCGACATAAGACATATTGTTTGTAATGGGTATATAGGTCAGTCTACTAGGTCATTTTGTATACAATGTGACATAGGAGAATACAACAAAACTATTTAATACAAAGTATATGTATGTAGATCATTTGTATCTGAATGTTATATCATGCAATGATTTGTAGATAGTTTGGAAATCATTCTTGGAGGAGAAGAGATACTGGTAGTAGTGTTCAGATTTTATGAACTGGTACAGAGTAGAGCTAGAACCATAACTCTATTTGGCATAGCAGATGCATTCTATGAGTTCATTTTCATGTTTTACTTTAGCAGAAGCTTGTAGTCAGTGATACTCTTTAGTGATGAGCAGTGTACTCTAGGAAGTGTGCCTTCCTGCATGTGGAGGCCCCCATTATATGTAATATCCTTTCATATGGCCAGTGAACTAATATTGTGGGTCACAAATCCCACCGTGGTTTTTCCTCTTTGAGGTTTTCCACGTATAAATTCTATGTGTTATGGTATTCATTCATGTGGATGGTTTGTTTGCTTCAAGTTATATGTTTATTTGTTTATCGGTTTATATGTGTATGGTATAAAAGGATAAAATCCTATCTTACTAGTAGAACACTGATTCAGCCCCCCTCTTAGTGTTCCTAGTCCCAACAATTGATAACAGAGCCTGGTACCTCAGAAGAAGCTTAACAGCTTGAGGAAGATCCTAAAACTAGAATATTTGAACATGGCTATGGAAAAGCAACTTGAGATGGCTCTTGAGGATTACGATGCTGAAAGGATGAAGAACTTGAAATTGCCAGATGAATTGAATTCTGCAAATGAATTCATTCTTACTTGCAAAAAAGGTTATCATCTGCTCAAGCCAAGAGAAAGGAACTTTTGCAAAACCCAGATGATGAGGAGAAAAATGCACTTAAGAAACAATGTCAGAAACTAAGTCAAGCAAACATGCCCATGAAAAATGAAATGCAAGACCTGACTATGAGGTTATCAAAAGATATTGGGGACAAAAAGAAGAAGGAAGATAATCTTATTATATCTTTGAAGAACAATTTTGATGAATATGGCAGATTGAATCATGAAAATAACCCGTTGAGAACCAATTTGGCCCACTCTCGAAATAATGAACAAGAACTTGAAAGACAAATAACTACTTTAAGAGATGATATGACTATTACAAGTGAGTATAAAGAAAAATTCAGGATTAGTGCTGCACAATTGGATGACTTATTGAAAAGAAAAAGGCAGATTGATGATTCTAGAGGACTTGTATTTGTACAAGGTGAAAGCTCCGGTACTGCAAATGAAGATCAAACAACCGGTATGCATAACTCATCATAACAGAGGAAACCGGTAAGGCAATCTAATGCTTATAAATTCAATGGTAGGTGTTTTGTTTGCAATAAATTTGGGCATATGGCTAAACAATATAGAAATAAAGAAAATCAAAACTACAATTCTGTTCCTGATCAATGCACAAATTGCAAGAAATATGGTCATAGATCAAAAGATTGTAGAATGAGTGTTAAATATCATGAATGTGGAAATTTTGGATATTTTTCTAATCATTGTAGGTCAAGGAATGACACTAGATATGTCAAAGAAATTCAAAAGAGCAATGTTACATGTTATGCATGCAACAAAATAGGTCATATTGCTAAGTACTATAGAAGAAAGACTCAACCGATTAGCAATAATAAAGATAATGAGAATGGAAAGCAGAAGGTAGATGAAATACAACAAGATCACACCAAGAGATGGGTTAGAAAGTCTGAAGAACCAAGTGGAAATACAACAACATCGATAACTTCACCGGTAGAACAAAGCATTCGTGCATTGACAGGAAATTCCACTAGTAACTAAGGCATAGGGCTTAGGGGTTGGCAAATTCATTGCAAATATTGCATATTCCCCTGGAAGAGATCGGAAGAGATCTGGAGAGTTGAGTTCATCATTGTTGAAATTTCACTTAACATAAGACTGTGAAACCGACATTCGGTAGGGTACATCACGAAGCATTTATGACAGAGAAAGATTAGGGTTTTATTCGCTGATAAAAAGGGAAAGTGAATTCATTTTCACTCACCCTGCATTCAAGCATTTAGAGAGAAGTAAAGGCAAATTTAAGGCGAATTAAGAGCGAGCAAAGGCATTCTGAAAGAATTTTGAGTAGTTATCTGAGAAGCACTAAATCTTCCACTGGCATTCACTTTTAGGTATTCTTTGAAAATGGCATCTGGATCTTCATCTCCTACTATTATTTCAAATCTAACCATTGTTGAAGTTAAGGATAGGCTGAGGCCCGTATTCAAGGAGGTTCCCCTGATTGCTAAGAAAGAAAACTCTGCAGGAGAATTTTCTAGGGTTCCTGGCGGCGTGATGTATGTTAAATATGTGAGGGCATACATTCACTATACCCTGGAGGATCTAGGCACAAAGGAAATCAAAAGCATGTATCAATTTGTGATATTGGGTAGCTCCGAAACCATCAAGCCAGAATACAAAGCATTTGAGGATCTAGGGTTAACCAGTATTCTGTACTGTAGCATCCTAAAATTGTGACACTTGCAATTTTGACTGTATTTGGGTCTTCACGATGGCGATGCAATGTTAAACCTGAATGGAGACCCCGAAACCTGCTTGTGACACCAAAAACTGCATTTTTCTGCACCTTGGCATGATCCCTCCTTGCACCCTGCTGTCCCAGGAGGTGGGACCATGGTGCCCAGCGCCCTGGTCCTTTAGGACCATGGATCCCAACGCCCTGGTCCCCCAAGACCATGGCGCCCAACGCCTTGGTCCCTGGCCCTATTTTGGGCCCGGTCTCTTTTGGGCATCGGGTCTCTAAGTTTGCAATTCGGGAAATAATGTTTCCTGGTCAGCCTAAGGTCGGGAAAATCAGTCTATCAACCCTAATTGACAAGTATATAAACTACTTTTCCTCTCCTAGAAAGGGTGAGAAAGAGGAGGACATATGTATGAAAAAGGCGGAAGCGATATTCAAACATTCAAACATTCAAGCATTCAAGCATTCCTTCAAGCAATTGAGTATTCTAAGTCTCCATTCAAGGCTAGGTGTTGCATTCAAGAAAAGGATTCAACCATTGAAGAGGAGATCACATACAACATACAACATACTACATACATTACACCTTTGCATGTAAGAATACAAACATTCTTACAACAAGGTATCAGTACTTGTTTACATTACAAACATTTACATTTACAACATTCTCATTTCTTGGTTAATTCCAAAACCGGGGTTTGACCTAAAGGAAAATCCCTCATCCCTAACCCCCCAATCGTCCTCTCTTTTCTGTGTGTAGGTTGCAGGTACGCGGCTGTAATTGAAGATCTGGAATCCTTGTGTAGAGACGAACAGATCCACCTTCGTTTCGCGGATTTTTCGGAGGACCGTGTGCACGTCGGGCGCCATCGTCCCGTCAACTTTCGCTGAAATTTGCAGAACAACACCGTCTCGACATTTTACTACTAATTCCAGGTCCGCAACTTCATCCCATATTCCTATCTCTGTTTATAAGCGAATCTTTCCTATTTTACATGCATTCTTAGTTCAATCATCCTATCTACATTTCTTTACAAAAGAGGGTATCCTTGATGTCTTAACCCTTGAAACTCATTTAGAATCCAATCCTACATTGTGTGGGATTGGATCTTGTGGGTTTCAACCCCTCTTTTGAATGTAAAGTCTCTCCCAAGTGAAAACCATCAACCCTAGTGACTCTCCCTTCTCTCTCCTTGGAATTGGGGAGGGGAGAACGACTAGGGTTCGATTTTTCCGCTTTACATGTACGTACCATAATTCAAAGATGAGATCATCAGATACATTCTGAGTAGGGTTCACAATGAGTTCATCAGGCTGGATCAGCCTTACATGATCACCAAGGAGGCTATTCAAGTAGTCACCAGCTTACCCAAAGCCAGACAAGAACCTGGCAAGAAAATCTCCAACACTGAGGTTGAGAAACTCACCGGTACAACTCTTGATAGTAGATCAATGACGATCATCACAATCACCGACACTAATGTGAAATTTGCAAGCATGATAATAGGTTATAAGGTAACTCAATCTAATTGATTGAATTCTGTTGCTAGTTCTTGCATTCATGCTGCATATCAGATGCTAAGGAATAATACAAAATATGATTTATGTGAATGGTTGAGGAGTGAATTGATGTTGAACCTTGGAAAGATCAAGGGAGTTAAGAAAGGAACTTTTAGATACAGATATTTAATTATTTGTTTAACGATTTACTTCCTAAATGAGCTACCCGGTCTAGGGAAGAAGCATTGGGCTCATGACATATCGACAGGTATGAAGTTCAAGGAAACAATCACCGGTCTTGGTATCAATAGAGATGAGAAACTTTGGGGTTATTTCAAAGCATTCCAAGAAAACATGAGGTAGAGGGAGAGGTTATCAAAGAACATTGTGGAGAAGTACTCCATTGATATCTATTTCATGACGAAGACCTATGAAACCCTCATGAAAGCGGTTGAACCAAGGACCATATGGGTTACAAAACTTGGATATGAGGTGGATGATAACATTCTGGACCTCTATGCAAAAATGCTGCTAGATGCCCCATTGGATGACAAAACAAAGCATTTTGGCACGACAGAAGAGAAGGCCTTTGAAGTCAAAACTAGCTTCAATAAGAAGAGAAGAGAGAAGAAAATAGACAAGATGTCTGCATATATATAGGATGTAATTCATAAGATAGACACTCAACTGGGTTCTGGATCCAAACCGGCAACAAAATTGACAGTGGCTAGTACTGCAGAAGTAAAGAAGCCCGTAGCTTACATTTCTACCATCACTTCTGATTCTAACCCCAAGGACAATGAACCTCTAGCTTTCAGATGGGTACAAAGGAAGAAAGTAGACTAGCCACCGGTAGGGTAGAAAAAGGTGGAGCCCAAGAGGAGACTTGTTAGAAAGGCAAATAAACCTACTACGCAGCCAGCTCCGGAAAGGAAGCCTATACAAAGAGAAATCCAGTCACATCTACTCCGACAACCACAAGCAAAAAGAAGAAGAGTGATGATACTGAGTCCAGTAACGCAAAAATGACCTGTGCTGGATTAATTGATGAAATTACAAGGATGAAATATTTAAAAATGTATCCATTTACTATGAAGATTTAAAGGATGATGAGCAAAATGAGATTGAAGAGGCAATTTTGTTATACATGGATATATATAAGAAAGCCTTAGTAGAAATTTTGAAGAAAGTTCCTCTGTCACTATACAATAAATTAGATGCTAGAAGACTTGATGCAATCAAGAGGGATTGAGAAATTAAGGAAGTAGAACTTTTAGAAATGTGTGATTCAATAAAGAACAAGGAAATGAAAAGGTGCATAGATGTTGCAAACAGAATAGTATTTAGCAGAAACTCTAGCAAATAAGCCTAATGATGGGCAGAGTTAATGAGGTGATAAATGAGACCAGTAAGGGTTGGACCAAATTCTTCCAGAAGAATCCAAATTTTCTTACATCTCATGAAGAGTTTGTTAAGGCAACAACTACCACCATTGAAGATAAATCAAAAGGGAAAGATATTTTGGGAAGTTCAACTCCAATTTTGACTAAACCTACAGTAACTATAGATATACAAACACAACTAGCAATAAAGGAAAGTGTACAGTCTGTACTGACATAAACTATTTTTGAGCAAGGCAATGTACATGACACTATGAATATTGTAGATAATACTCCATCGACAATGATTGACACTGCACCAAGTGGTGAATCTACCGGTGCTAAAGAAGATAAGGTAAGGGGAATTGAGTCTACACTGGCAGTTCATATTGATTCCTTGGCAAAGGTTTTGGCAATTGACACTTCTCAAGTTGAGAAGAAACCAATCAGTGAGATGAGTCCAACTAAGTTAATGGTGATGGCTATTCAGAAACTATTAGAGGGATTTGCAAATAAAGGAATAATAGATCAATCAGTTATAGTGTTGCATAAATTAATCCTTGATTTTCAGATTGAGAATGAAGCAAGCCCTTCCGACAAGCTTAAGCCACTAACAAAGCAAATATCTAACAATTTTCAGTCACTACAACAAATATCAAACTGACAGGCATTAGAAAGATTTACTATGGACAAGAAAGTCACTTTTGACTAGATCATTGAAACAGAGAAAAATAAAATTGAAGCTAAACTCATTCTTATTGAGAATTGTTTGAAACAATGTACAAATATCTCCAGGGTCTGTTGACAGTTGTAACATAAATTTTTTTACAACAAATGTAGATAGCAGATTAAAGGAACTACATGATAAGGTAGCTAGCATTGCAAATTCTTTTGATGGATTAATGACACTAACAACATCTGTTGATGGACAAATTTTGTCCTTGGAGAACCAAATTTTTGCTTTTGAGAAGGAGAGAGATAAAATCATTCAAAGAGTAAGGATTCTTAGAGGATTGGTGAGTCCCACATTGGATTCACTGGATGCACATAAAAGAGAGTGTATGGACATGATTGCTAAACCCACACTAGCAGAAGTCAAAGAGAAGGAAACACTGGCACACTTACTAAGTGGACTAGAATCCATAGCTGAAACTTTCAAAACTGGCTAGGATACATACCTACAGTTGCTAGACAAGGCTTACCCAGAAATTTTGAAGTTAGTAAAGCTCCGGTAAAACAAACAGTACTTATTCATTCTTTTGTTCTGAATTCTTTCAATTCTTTCTCCAGTCTTTGGCATTGATGCCAAAGGGGGAGTTTATATATGTGAAAAATATCAAAAAAATATTAGATAGGAACATATGGGAAGGACATCTGAATATCAGAAGGAGTGTATTGCTCAAGGGGAGTATATTTCAGTTGGACTGATAGGGAATCCATTTTTCACATGAGTGTTGCCATCAATGCCAAAGGGGGAGATTATTGGCAATTGACACTCATCATATTCATTTTTTTGTCTTTGATGGCAACAAGATTAGATGGAAGTCATATACCAACATTAGGAGGCATTTACCGATAGACACCGACATTGGAGTATCTAGGATTACACAGGCACCGACACCGACACCGACATCAAGTACTTCATGGAAGTTGACATCAAGGAAGATTTATTTAGAAAATCATTTTGTAATTACTGTCGAGGCCGACATTGAATATCTTTTGTAATGTATTATAAGTTGACATAAGGCATATTGTTTGTAATGGGTATATAGGTTAGTTTGCTAGGTCATTTTTCTATACAGTGTGACATAAGAGAATACAACAAAACCATATAATGCGAAGTATATGTATGTAGATGATTGGTATACTAATTTTATATCATGCAATGATCTATAGATAGTTTGGAAAGAATTCTTGGAGGAGAAGAGATACCGGTAGTAGTGTTCATGGTTTATGAATTGGTACAGAGTAGAGCTAGAACCAGAACTATATTTGGCATAGCAAATGCATTTTGTGAGTTCATTTTCATTGTTTTACTTCAGCAGAAGCTTGTAGTCAGTGAGACTCTTTAGTGATGAGCAGTGTGCCTTCCTACATGTGTAGGCCCCCATTATATGTAATATCCTTTCATATGGACAGTGAATTGATATCATGGGTCACAAATCCAACCGTGGTTTTTTCTCTTTGAGGTTTTCCATGTATAAATTCTATGTGTTATGGTGTTCATTCATGTGGATGGTTTGTTTGCTTCCAGTTATATGTTTATTTGTTTACCAGTTTATATGTGTATGGTATGAAAGGATAAAATCTTATCTTACCAACAAAACACTGACTCACCCCCCCCTTTCAGTGTTCCTAGAACCCAACAGTCCATGTCACTAATCTTCATCCAAGTAGAAAAGCTCCATCGATTGTGCTTTTTTGATCATCCACATTACCTACCCAATTATCATCAGTAAAGACATCCAAAGTAAAATCTCCTTTATAGGGATACCATAAACCATGGTCTATTGTGCCTTTGAGATACCGAAAAATTCTCTTCACAACCACCATGTGACTCTTTTTAGGTTCTTTTTGAAATATAGCAACTAATCCAACAACATGAGCAATGTCTGGTCTGCTATGGACAACATAGTGTAGTTTTCCAATCATAGATCTATACTTCTTTTCACTAACAACGGGGGAATCATCTTCCTTTGACAACTTGCAACCAATCACCATCAATGTCCCTACCAGTTTGCAGTCTACCATGTCGAAAGTCTTCAACACCTCTTTGATATACTTGGTCTGACAAATAAAGATACCACCATCCAATTGTTGAACCTGTAAGCCAATAAAGAACTTAATTTCACTTATTAGAGACATTTCAAATTCATTTTTCATTATATCAGTAAAGTCCATACACATGTCATCATTTCCACCAAAAATTATGTCATCAACAAATACTTCTTCTATCAACATCTTGTCTCCATCAGTCTTCAAATAAATGTTGCTATCCTCACTGGTATGTTGGAATCCAATTTCGATCAAATGTGCATGTAATCTCTCATACCATGCTCTCGGTTCCTTCTTTAGACCATATAGTGCTTTGTGCAATTTACACACCATGTCTTTATCATCAGTCAAGGAAAATCCATCCGACTATTCAATGTATACTTCTTCTAGAATCCCATTTAGAAATGTTGAATTGACATCCATTTGGTAGACTTTGAATCCCTTATTTGTAGCAAATACCAATAGCATTCTTACACCTTCTAATCTAGCAACAGGTGCAAATGTTTCACCATAATCCTGACCTTCCTCTTGAGCATACCCTTTGCAGACTAACCTTGCCTTGTTTCTTACAATCCTTCCTTCATCCAATTTATTCCTGAAGACCCATTTTGTTCCAATTACATTCTTATCCTCTGGTCTAGGAACAAGTGACCATGTCTGATTCTTCTCAATTTGATCTAATTCCTCATTCATTGCCTTATCCCAATCATCATCCTTTAGTGCTTGCTTAACTGTCTTGGGTTCTATTGTAGATATCAAACATGAGTTCTCTCTAATCTTTCTCTTGGTTTGCACACTTGCATTATTATTACCAATTATCTTCTCTTATGAATGATTTAGTCTGACATATCTAGGTACTACCTATGCCGGTTCTGCATCTTCTTCATCAGGTTCTTTATTTTCTTCCTCATTGTGACCGCTTACTGGTTGAGAACCTAGTTCTGCATTTTTCGGTTCCTCATTATTCTTTGCTTCTAGTTCAATGGTGACAAACTTTTCCTCATTATCATCCTTTTCAGGTTCTGATCCGCTTGTACCTTCAGAATTATTAGATAGATCATTGAATTTTACATTAACATTTTCAATAATTTTCTTATCTCTTATTGTAACATTTATATGCTTTATTCTTAGAAGAGTAACCAAGAAAAATTCCTTCATCAAATTTTGCATCAAACTTCTTAGTGTAGTTATCTCTCTTAATAAAGCATTGACTTCTAAAGATTTTAAAATAACTAACACAAGGAGTTTTTCCATACCATAGCTCATAGGGTGTCTTATTATTACCTCTCTTTACCAGTACCCGGTTTAAAGTGTATACAACAATACTGATCGCTTCTCTCCAAAACATTTTGTATACATTACCCTGCAATAACATGGTTCTTGCAACTTCAGCTATTGTTCTGTTCATCCTTTCTGCTATGCCATTCTATTGTGGTGTTCTCGGAGTTGACATTTGTCTCTTTATACCTTGTTCATCACAATACTTAACAAATTCATAAGATGTGAATTCACCTCCTCGGTTTGATCTTAAACACTTCAAGTTATTATCGATTTTCTTCTCAACCAGAGCTTTAAATGATTTAAATTTATTAAATGCTTCTGATTTCTCTCTAAAAATTGTTACCTACATCATTTTAGAATAGTCATTGGTGAAGATCATGAAATACCTATCACTGTAATAACTCTTTGTTCTCATAGGGCCATATAGCTCAGTATGTACCAAATCTAAAACATTCTTAGAAATACAATTATTTCTCTTGAAAGAAATAGAGGCCATCTTACCGATTTGACAATCTTCACATATCACACTATTTGGTTTGACAAGTTGCAGTAATCCTCTTACAACACTTGAATTGCTTATCTTAACCAAATTATCAAAATTAACATGACAACATCTTTTATGCCAGAACCAACTGTCTTCCATTCTTGCAACTAGACAGTTATTCATATTACTATTCAATTGGAATAAGTTGCCTATAGTTTGCTTCCCTGGTAGCAATCAGTTCACCATTACCTCTAAGAATTTTGTAGACTCCACTCTTAAACTCAAGCAAATAACCTTTATCATTGAGATGACCAACATTTAAAAGATTATTATTTAGACCATCAACCCAAAATACATCATCAACATTACTCTTTCCATTTAGAGAGATTGAACCTTTACTTTTCACCATGCAAGGAGAGTTATTTCCAAATCTAACAACACCTCCATCAAATTCATTAAGGGTTATGAACTTACTTTTATCTCCGGTCATATGGTGTGAGAAACCACTGTCTATAATCCATTCATCACTATTCTCCATATGAGATACTAGTGCCTTTTCATCTGATAGTTCCTCCTTCACAACTACAAATACAACTTCTTCATTATCATCTTCTTCTAATTCCTCATCGATCACACCTTCATCTATAGTGTAAAACAATGTTTCTTGCCCTTTCCTTTGAATCTTCTAAACTTTTCTTTCTTATCAGTGTTAGGGAAGTTAACAACAATATGAATAATTTTATTACAAGAGAAACATTTCAAAGGTAGCTTTCCTTTATACTTACCAGTGCCTCTTGGAAATTGATTTTCTAACAATGCCTTTGGTTCCATCACTTGATCTTCATTGTCTTCATTTCCCTGGTTGCTTCCATGACTTGTCCTGCTCTTATGATTTTGACATATATCTTTTCATTTTCTAGCAGATGAACCGGTAACAGAAGATTTAAATGCAGATTTAATAGATTTTGTCACACTATTGTCAAAACTATTTAACTCAAAAATAGTAAGCTTACTAATCAATGAATCAACATTTACCTTATCCTTTGAAATAGCTCTAAGTTCTTGGATTTCTGATACTCTTATAGCATACTAAGGTTGAAGAGTTCTGAGCATTACTATTGTATCATCTCCAACACTCTTTATGCCACCAACAACTTCTTTGATTCTCTGACCATACTATCCAATATTCTCTCCTTCAAGCATTCTCATGTCATCTAACTTTCCTCTCAAGCTTTCCTCTTTGGCTCTTTGAACATGCTCATCTCCTCCATAGATTGTCTCTAAATTTTCCCAAACCTCACCTGCACTTTCCAATCCTTGAACATCAATATATTATGAATCAGATAAAGTACTTACAATAGCTTCTAGAGCTTACATGTTATCTTACTATTCTCTAAGTTCATCCAGTGTTAGGGGAGTAGTAATAGGAGCAACATATGTTGTTTCAACTTGCTTCCAATATTGTGCACCAAGACCTTTGATGTAGATCTTCATTCTATCTTTCTAGATCTTGTAGTTATCCTTGTTGAACTTGGGACCCTATTTCTTCATCACCTTGAATTCATCAAAATCTTTTCCTCAAGTTGTTAGGCTTTCTGCACATAGAGGACCAATGCTCTGATACCAATTGTTAATACCATGAGGATCTAGTTAATACTGAGAGGGGGGGTGAATCAATATTAAGACCAATAGAAACTTTTGTTAGGTCCCAGAGACAACTGAGAGGGGGGGGGTGAATCAGTTGTCTAATAAATTCAAACCAAAAACAACTTAACCAAACTTAATGCATAATACCGGTAGATAGTTTATCAGTTAATTGCAGTACTGGTAAAGATTAATGCATGAAATAGAAAGACAATAACATCCACAATACATAACACCATTATTTGTACGTGGAAAACCTGTAAGGGGAAAAACCACTTAGGGAAGCCTTACCTACAATCAGATGATACTACTGCAGATAGTATGTGTATACAATAGGGGGTCTGCACATGTAGAAAGGCCAAGTGCCTGGAGCTCATTGCTCAAACACAAATAGGAGTCATGTTGACTACAATTGGATGGTTAAATCCAATAATGATGTACTGCTCAAAATAGCATCTTCATATGCTGAATTCAGTACCGGTTCAGTTCTGATATGTCTTCACAAAAAACCTTCCTTCAACCTTCAAATGATGTCTGCGTGTATAGCTCTACTTATTTTTGCATATACCAAATTACAATCCTTTTCACATTTGCATATTGATCTCACAAATGAGATCTTACATTTATACTAAAGCCTAAGACCAATTGTGTAGGTCAGCTCTCAAAAAGATATTACAATAAAAACAATTTACAAGTAAAACAATAACCGATGCAATATCCGATTCAACATGTCAGCTTAATGCATTTAAAACAATAATAAATCATCTCTATAGCGTGTCGTGCTGATCTAGAATAGATAAGCTTGTCGATGCTTATCCTGGACCTATTTGCCGGTAACAACAAATATGCAAACATGAATATACCAATGAATAAATATTCAAGACAAAGTGTCCAAACGATGTCTTCAACATAGCCAAGTATTTTCCATGTCATTCCAAGTGCCGGTGAACAATATATCCCGCCGATGTACCAGATACCGGTGACTGTGCATAAGTCACTTGCTTGCCGGTGAATATTGCCAATTCTCCAAGTGCCAGAGTTGATAAGTGTTAATGGGTGTTGACATCAATGACAAAACCATATCAACATATCCAAAATACTAACAACTTTAACTCAAAAACAAACTTATCACAGATTTGAAACTATTTAAGAAATATCTCAACTTCCGTAATCAGATCTAATAACCTCTTGATGAGTTTTTCTTAACACATTAATAAAATCATTTACCAATACTTTAATCACCAAAGCAATCATATAAACTTGATCATTTACCAACTCATTAACCTTATCAATAAGATCAAACACTTTGTTAAATAACTTCTTATCAGTACCGATAACCTCTGATAAACTTATGATAAAACATCATAACCAGTGTCTCAGAAATAATGCATGAAATGAAACATAAACAAGAACATCACATGAAAAACATTCCACAAATGAACACCATAAGTTTTTGACGTGGAAACCCAAAGAGGGAAAAAAACATGGTGGGAGTTGGCACCCAAAAATATTTGTACTCTTTTAAAGTATGCCCTGTTAGGAGCTTACAATATGCCCGGTTAAGAGAAGACCCTGTTAGGAGTCACTCGGTTATGGGATTTGCCTTGCAACCCGATTAGGAGCTTGATGATCTATTAGGATCAACCTCATGAGAGGATTTAACACTCTTTTGAGAGATGCCCTGTTAGGGGACTTAAATGAGTAAGGCCTGTTAGGACCTAACCGGTTAAGGGATTTAACTTGCTGCAACTGTTAGGGAACGACAATAAGAAAATGATCTGTTTACTTGCACTTCTCTGCTTGTTCAATTAGATCCAGTTATACACAACACTGCAACTATTAGACAGATCTCACACTTCACTTGGATGTCTTAAAATATTTTCTAAGACCACCGACACAAGGAACATCAACTGTGTCATCCTAAATAGCTATCTCAACTAGGTCTACCACAAAACCTAATTACATCTTTAATTTACAATTCAAATCATAATAGATCATCAAAGATCATTATACAAATCATTACAACAAATTACAATGCAATATCTCGTTGGTTGATCATAACCCATCACAAAAATCCGAGCTGTATCCTTGAAACACTCTACTAAGCATTTCGTTGATTCCCAAGAAAATCTTCCTTGAATCATACCAAAACAACAATTAAATATTTCATGCGGGTTGTGCTATGTTACCAACTTCATGTAGACTTGCCATCGATCATTATCATAACATAAATCATTACCATTTTGATGATTTCTTCATCAGTCTTTAAACCCTACTAAAACCTTAGCAAAACTTCATCAGAAATTTGAAACACGCCTTTCGGTAATCTCCACAAGTTTTGGTAACCAAAATGTCATGCCCAAACTTTTGGGCATAAACAGAATAATTTTTTTTTTTAAATAACATCCTAATAACTAAATTTGTTAAATGAACCGCAATAACAAGTTTCGTCTTAACTATTTTTTTGAGGTAATTTAACAACTAAATCAAATAAGCAAAAATAATCTAAATTAATTGTGGAATATTAACTCTCCAAAAGAATTATTATTGTCTCATCCATTCTAATAAACAATTTAATTAAAACAAAAGCTCTAAATTAATTGACAAGAGATATTATTAATCTCAAATAATCTTTCAATTGTTGTAGGAATTAATTAAATTAACTCTAGCACATAGATTTTTAAATCCTATAATTTATTTTAACAATAATTATAATATGTTTAAAATTTGACTAAAGGGCCAATTAAACCCATAATGGAAATTCGAATGGGTTCCCCCCCTTTTTAAAATTTCTAACCCTAACAATATACCAATACCTTATGCTAACCTATTTCCATTCCAACTTCATGTTTTGCCCTAACCCGAATTTTCGAGATAGGGCTTGACTGAGCTTTCTTTGTTATGCAGGGCCGATGAAGGAGACTGGGTGGAGGAGGTTTAGAGTAGCTGCAAGGGGGTTTAAGTGCAGGGCACAGCGGTAGAGGGTTTCACGGGGGGCTCCCCGCAGGGACGGCCGCAACTGTGCCTGCGGGTCATGACCCACAGCACGGCTACCGCTGCCACTATGGGGCGCCGCCCATAGGGGGATGGCCGAAGCCTTCCCTGCTACGGGTTGCAACCCACAGTGCCACTGCGGCCATTGCTAGGGGTCTCCGCCCACAGCACGGGCCAGCCCGCCCTGCGGGTAAATCCACAGGGGCCAAGGGCCCATAAAATGCTTTTTTTTTTTTGTTTTATTTAAATATTTTGTTTTATATATATTTAAAATGCAAAGAATATATATATATATATTTCCAAAGAGAATACCAGGTTGATAATATAATGGAATAAAATATGTAGTCTCATAAATATATATATATATATATGAGACTACATATTTTATTCCATTATATTATCAACCTGGTATTCTCTTTGGAAATATAATATATATATATATATATATATATATATATATATATATATATATATATATATATATATATATATATATATATTTCCAAAGAGAATACCAGGTTGATAATATAATGGAATAAAATATGTAGTCTCATAAATATATATATATATATATATATATATATATATATATATATATATATATATATATATATATATATATATATATATATAAACATATATATGTGTGTGCGTGCGTGCGCGTGTGTACACACACACTTAAGCAATCTATTTTATTTATTTATTTTCTAACTTTTTAAATCATGCAGAAATTAATAGAATATTGACAATATGTTAATAGATGCAATGTTCTTTTTCTTAGGTAATATTTATATTAATATGTAAGCTTTAAATCCTGTCCTTATTTTTCTTTTTTCTTAATACAAATCACATGAATAACTATTTCCTTTGCACATTAACCCTAGCATAGTGGAGAGTACCCCCTTTTTTTTTTTTTTTTTTCTTGTTTTAAGACAATCTATATATTTAAAAAAAAAAAAACATATAACAACAAGCTTTCTAAACTAACAGATTTAAATAATGTATTTCTGTTTTTGCAATAAATAAAAGGGAAAATGATAGAATTTAATAAATTTTAATAGCAACTACATTAGCCTAGAATTCCTTTAAATTAACCTTAGAGATAGACATGTTAAATCTATTTAACCATAATTTGTATTTGGAAATAAAAATGCTTACTTTTCTTTTACTAACATGCAAGCTTACTGCTTCTCTCATTTCTCTCATTTCCATTATTTTAGTATGCATAAAAAGATAAAATGAACTTTTATTTTCAAAAGTAACATGAATACAACATATATTATTTCAATAACTATAGGAACTTAATCCAAAATAAACATTTCATTTTTGCAATAATAACTTAATAGAATAATGCATTTCTTTAAAGCATATTTAGAATACAATATAGTCAACATTACAAACGGGTGAGATACCCAACTAGTCTCTCATTTCTATTAAATGAGGACTTTGAATAAAATGAATACATTTCTTTTTCAAAATAAATACAACATATAGCTTTTCCTTTACATTGCTGCAACTAAAATATAATATCCCATTCCCTAATCTTTTTCTGCAAATCAAGTAAAACCAACAACTCCTAGATGTCTCTTTCTTTTCTTTTCCAAGCAACTTGCATACAATCAAGGCTATGACCATGGAGAGCTCACCTCCTAGCCTAGGCTTACTAGAATCCACCCCGAGCTTGGAGAACCAAGCCCTAGACAGGTTACACTCAAACAAACACAACAAGCAAGGGAAAACACTCAACAAACACTTTCCCAACCAAGGCTAAACTTCACCATAAAATGTGGTGCTTTCACAAGGGTGGAAGTGGACCAAATACCTTGAGGAGACTGCAAGAATGGTAGATCACAAGCCATCTCATGGCAAACAAAAATATATCATAAGTTTATTAACCCCCACACCCTTATGCCCCCCAAGGCATTCATGCCATACTTTCTCTCTTTATGACCCCCAAATGCATAAACAAGGCTATGCAGCAAGGGTCACATAAACAACCCTTGAGATCACTCTCATAATGAGAGCCTCTCACTCTAATGCTATCAAACTCCTTCCACCCCAAGACCATTCTACTCTCCCAAGAGTAGAAGGTCTTGGTTACTCCCAAATCACAAGAAGAATGCATAAAGAAAATAAAAAGAAGATCAATAAATCTTTTCACAAAAAAGAATTCAAGAAAACAACATTCACTTACAAGAAATCTTTTAAACATTAATATGCAACATGAAGGGAAGAACATGAACCAACCTTCAATTTGCCCAAAGGTTTGCTAGAACTAGTTTGAGGAAGAGCAGCCCAATTCCACAATACTCTCCTCCAACACTTAGCCAAAATTCAATCCTAAGACTATTCTTTTTTCAAAAATTCAAGATCTCCAAAGATGGAGAGTGGGTGATTACTCACTAAGTCACTAATCCTTGCCGAAGAAGGCCTCTCTCACTCTTCCCAACCTCTTGGATAGAGTGAGAGTTCCCTATTGGTTGGTCTTCCCAACCACTTACAGGTTACTAAAACTGGAAAGAAAAAAGGTAAGAGGAGGTGGGGAAGAGAGATTGACATAAAAAAGGAAGGTTATCTAACCTAGGTGGATCCTTCTAAGTTGAATTTTCGCTCATCTTGAGAAAACCACTTTTTGGGGTGACTAAACAGTCACATAGGAGTAGTCACATGCTTAAAAATACCCCTAACCCATAGGTATATCTTATGGACCTTAGGAAAAACCCTTAAACTACCCCTAGGAGTCCATTTGACCCCTTAGAAACCCATCTGAAGTTAACCTTCGGGTCAAACCTAAGTTGACCACTCCAAAGACTCTCTACCTAAGGAAAATTTGGGACCACACTCAAATATATGAAAAGGTGGGACCACACTCAAATATTTGAAAAGGTCTTTGGATAAAACAACTCCCTCCAAGAGACAAGTCAAAATCAATGACACTAATCAACACACGTGTCAAGTGACACAATAAAATACATTACAAAATTACACATGGAAATTGTCTCTTGTTGGATTTAAACAAATCAATAAATTACACTTTAACACACATGCAACATATACTTTCACGAATAAAATATGATACATACGGGGTGTTGTCTCTCCAAATAGACAACCCTTGGTTTTACAAACGTACATAGGTCTAGGTTTGGTTCTCCATAATATTTCCATGGTCACATGGATAATTTTCCCGCGCATCTCAATTACACATTAGTAATTCCAAATAACCTCATCTAATATTAAACACACGAATAAGAATACACATCAAACACTCTGCATACAATTCACATTAACAAATCAATATCTCATATATCCTAATTAATCCACATAAGCAATTATCATAATCTTCATAATTTGATCCATTCATAAGATATGCATCCTATTCTATCATCATAATAAAGTCCTACAAATCCAATAATGACATTCATCATCTCAAAGTTATCCTATTCTAGAATTATATAAAGTTCTATATCCATAATGCATATAAATGAAGATCAATATACATCAATGTTATCCAAATCATGGAATCATATAAGTTCTAAATCCATAATGCATAAAAAAAAAACATCCATAATAGTCTCAACATGAAAATCATTGAAATGATAGGATGAGTCGGGGTAGGGCCTCACAATCTCTTCATCACAAATAGACTTATATCCTTTACCGGTGCAATCATCCATCTTCAACTGCATCACCTCATCTGTATCAGTTATGCCACCAACAATTATGACCACAAGAAGAGAGAAATTTGCAACAGAGAGGGCAAGCCCTGTTTCTATGTGTCAAGAGAAGCAATTTCTGAGGTGTTCACTTTGACTGGGATCTATGATCATCCCATTGTTCTTGAAGATTTGGTAAAGGAATATTGTAGACTAGATACTACCTACACAGGATGGAGGATACCCCTTCACATGCTCAATCCTGATGCACACAAAGGACTTGGATTCCACGTCAACCTGTTTAAAACCTATCTTAGGTATACATACTATTCAATTGGTTAGGTCCTTGGTCTCAATACTCCATATTTCATGATGATAGAGTCCATGGTAATTGTAGTAGATATTCAATGACTTAATGCAAGAAAATTTTATTTTGCCACATTTGTTTCTAGGCAAATTGATTTGAGCCTTCTTGCTATTAAAAAGGATCCATCTAAAATTTATCTTCCACACTATTCTTTGTTAATGTACATGATATTGTTCTATGGCCAAGAACTTGGTATCTGGCCTGAGTATATGAGGATTAAATAGTTTGATGATGATAATCAACCTTTTCCAGTTCAATAGTGGACTTCAATATAGGATTGTAGATTATTAGGTCTAGCTATATTCATTTTGAAGAATATTTTGTGAAAATTTTATAGAAATTTTATGATCACCCATGCAGCTCTGTACTCACATATGAGGTCAAAAGGTTCGTAAGGCTTGCAGACTTTAGGGGACCTGAGACAACCAAACATAATTGGGGTGACTAGTATTGTTTCCCAGACATGACAATGATTAGGGTTTATGGCTTTGAAGAATCCCCATTGCTACCTAAGATAGTGCCCGACAGGGTAGCCTATTTGGAAATTATTAGACAAAAGGGAATTTCCAATCACACACACTTGAGCTCACATGACGAATAGGCTTTTATACCAGGGACCATATGCATTGGTGAATTTACTATCATTGGGAAGGAAGGACATGAGCTCACACTGAACAAATTAGCCCATTACAACATGGAGCTAGGTGGACCAAGAAAAGTAGTTGACCCTGAAGGATACATTAATGCTGCAAGGAGAAAGTAAAATCTTGGTGAGTATGTGCATATCCCATTTGTGAGGGATGATTTGATAAGGAACCTGAATGAGAAGGAGGTTGAAATGGCCATTGACAATCAAAATAGAGAGATGAAACAAAAGATGAGAGAGGCATATAGAATTGATGTGTCATCATCTAGCAATGAAGAATCATCAAGTGATGATGAAATATCTTTTGAGAAACTCTCTAAAATGATGATTGAAGAACATGTGTATCCTATTAGGGATCCAGATGAAGAGATGCCAATTGAAGACGATCCAAGGCAGCTAGCTTGTAAAGATTTTGTGTCAAATGATGACTTTGTGAAGTCTTCAGAATTCAAATCTTTTTTATATAAGATATAGGGTAAAGCAATTAGAGAAAGTGCAGGAGAGGTGAATGCCTCCAATGAAAACCAACTATTGGTCACCTTGAAAGGTGAAGTCGAGAAAGAAATGAGTCAAATGACCCCTGAGAGAGGGAGGAGTCTCCACTATTGCTACCTAAAACTATGCCAAGTAGAATAGCTTATTTGGAAATCATCAGACATATGGGAATTTATAGCTACACACATTTTGTCTCACATGACAAACAAGCTTTCATGCCAAGGACTGTGTGCATTGGTGGATTTACTATTATTGGAAAATAAGGATTGGAGCTCACATGGGACAAAATATCCCATTGCAACTTGAAGCTAGGTGCACTGAGAAAGGGGCTCAACCTTGAAGGATACATTAATTTTGCAAGGAGAAAGCAAAAGCTTGGTGAGTATGTGCATATCCCATTTGTGAGGGATGATTTGATAAGGAACCTGGATGAGAAGGAGGCTGAAATGGCCATTGATAATCGTAATAGGGAGATGCAACAAAAGATGAGAGAGGCATAAATAATTCATGTGCCATCATCAATAAATGAAGAATCATCAAGTGATGATGAAATCTTCTTTGAGAAACTCTCTAAAATGATGATTGAAGAACATGTGTCTCCTGTTAGGGATCTAGAGGAAGAGGAGTCAATTGAAGAGGATCCAAGGCAGCTAGCCTGTAAATATTTTGTGTTAGATGATGACTTTGTGAAGTCTTTAGAATTCAAATCTTTTTATAATAAGATAAAGGGTAAGGCAGTTAGGGAAAGTGTAGGGGAGGTGAATGCCTCCAATGAAAATCAGCTATTGGTCACTCTGAAAGGTGAAGTTCAGAAAGAAATGAGTTAGATGACCCTTGAGAGAGGAAGGAATATACTTGAGGATGCAGGTGTGTTGATCTTTCCTAGATGGGATTTAAATTCAACCTTGGTATTTGACAGTTTTCTCCATGATATAGATGCCAAACATAAATTGTCTCTTGAAGGTGTAACCCAAGTATATATGGGTTATATGTATAATCTTGATGAACACTCTATGCTAATTTGGTCTCTCTACCCTTCACACAAGAAACCAATGATTATTGATACTCAAAAATATTTTGGGCACATCATGACACTAAAGGTAGGAGAGACAAATCTAATTGTCACTATTGATCTAGGTGTTAATGTTGCTAAGCTCAATAAAGCTCTAATTAAATTGTTGTTGAAAGAGAAGGAGTTTGGTAGGCTAGAGAATATCATATTGAGTAAAAAAATTGACCATTTAAAAGAATTAGTAAAGAAGAAAGAGCCACAAAAATTGTTAACACAAGGTGAAATCTCACAACCGCAGACTAAAGCTAGCAAATTAAGGAAGAAATTATCCATCTCCACTAAAAAGTGTCAAGACTGAGCCACTATCTACATTTGTTCATAAAAGGTTTACCAATTGGATGGTATGGATGGATAAATATTGGGAAATGTACTCAAAGAACCAATCGACCATTGGAGAGCATGAAAGGTTAGAGAAAAGACTTCAAGACAAGCTCAAGGAGCTCTAAGGGAAAGACAACGTGGACCCTGATGCTGTTAAAAATTGTGAAGAATTGATCAAAACACATAAAGAATATCTAGAGGTGATGGGGTATGAAAGTGCTGATTTTATAGGAGATGGATCAAATGACATCCCACCCCTATTCAATGAAGACAGAGACCTGATGGAGAAAATAGACTGGGTTCGAGATTGTTAGATATTATTTAGGAATGCAAAGAAAGCAGCTAAAGCAAGAAACATGAACACAATGGTGGACTGCGTGGAGGACATGGTGACAATGAAGGTTTAAGAAAGAGATACAATCCATGACTGTGACACCCATTACAACAAAGAGTACCTAGAGCATTTGGTCAAAGCACACTTGTGCTTGACTAGATAATGATTAGTTTCCTTTAAGTTAATCTCTTAGTTTATTTCCAAAAGACACTTTTTAAAGGGCATGACCCTATGATATGTTATAAATATTTGATGTAATCATTTGCAAGATATAAGTTAGGAGTGACAAGTTAGACATTATCAGTGATTTTCATATACATGTTCAAGCAAAGACTCTTATTTTGAAATTAATACAGAAGCCAATTCTCTTATATGCTAATTGTGCTGGAGATGCTTTTTCTTTCAAATCAGTTCTATGTTATAATTATCTATGGTTGATGATTGTTATCCTAAATCCCTGTGTGAAGATTTTATGTTATAATTGCAAGTTAGAAGAATATAGAGAGCATTTGAGACAAAAGATGGCTATTTGCATTCTATTCTTATTGGTCTCTCTATGAGAGTTAAATTCAATCAGACTAGCTGTAATAAAAGATATCAAATTGTAACATTGAGGGTTAGGTAATTGACATAGCTAAATTCAATTAGACTATCTATTGATTTGAGAACCAACACCTTGGAGGAGTATAAAAAACATCTCTCAGTGGCTAAGTCAATGATAGGAGAAGATTAAATTGTTTTATAAGTTTAATTAAGACCAGTAGTTTAATTATTTTCCAAAAGACAATCTAAAGAGACACCTTTTTTGGTGTTAGAAATGATAAAAAAATGGCTTTTTATTGTGCCTTGCCTATTTTTCTCAGGCCCTAGGGTTTAGGTTTTTAAAGGGTTTTTCACTGCTACACTTTCCCTTTGTTCTCCTAGGCCATTTTGTATTTTGTAGTTGACCTGCGTTTGCCAATGCCCATGTTTTAAGTCATCGTCAGAAGGGTTATTCATTATTTTTTACTGGCCTCGTGCACTAGAAGTCACCGATCATAGCAGCTTTTTTAATTTTTTATTATGTTCCTAAGTGCTGCAAAATCCTTGAGACAAAAGGTATTAGAATCCCCTAGAGATGGCTAATTTCCACATGCTCGAAAGATCCACTTAAGTGTCTGCCTTAGTGTCACTGTTGTGCAGGATAAACATGTCAAAAGAAATATGAGGAAAGTTACCCTGCAAGCATTTTAGCAAAAGGTCTTAGCCCCGCGGGATAAAGGAGTAACACTACTCAAGGAAAAGTGTTATCCCACAGAATATTTGAAGCAGTGGTAGAGCACTGTGGGATGAGAATTCTAAAGTAGATACAAAGTAACCCTTATCCCACAATAATTTCATAGTAAAAAAGGGATCGCGCGGGATAAGGAGCATTCACATGGGCGAAAACAATTTTTAGTGTGCACTGTGATCACACGAGATAAGGGAAGATAAGGAACATTGAAGAGGGTCTTATCCCACGGTGTTTCTAATACACGAAGATGAGCCCACATGATAAGAAATCACTTAGAGTTACAAAGTAAATGTTATCCCATAGGGTCTCCAAGCTTTCAAAAATGGTAGTTTAGGATAAGAGATAGTGGAAAAGGTAACAAGCATAAAGGCTTGTCCTGTTGTATCCTTCATCTGCAAAGATTGGCTCCATGGGATAAGGAATATCAAAGAATTCTCAAGAGGCCTTATCCTGCAAGGATTTTCACCTATTCAAATTGAGTTGTGGGATAAGAGTTACAAGACAAAATCAAAAGGATCTCTTATCCTGCATGTTCATATGAGGATAAGAGATGAGTCGCGAGATAAGAGATAATAAGTTTAAAAGGCTTATCCTGCATGGAGTGAACACACAAAGAAAAGAGATATCAAGCGGGAGACAAATAAGGAGCTACGAGAAACACGGGATAAGGAGATTCTTAGAAGAAATGCTTAGAACCTTATCCCGCGATGAGATACAAGGATGACTGATGTGTTGCGGGATAAGGAGGGATGCGTGCTGACAAAGAAGGGAGAATAGCGAAGCCTTATCTTGCGAAGATGAAAAGGATTCTCTCGGGTGCCACGAGATAGAAAAGAAAAGTAAATACATATGAACCTTATCCCGCACGGATAGTCAAGGTAACAAAAGATGGTGCAAGATAAGAAAACAAGAGGGATCCAAGGACGACTTATCCCGCAGAGATGGTAAAATTCACAAGGTGGTAAAAGTAGCTCAAATGATATAATTTTTTACAAAGTATAAGGTGGCCAGGAGAGTCTTATGAATTACATGTCATTATTCAAGGGTTGTCAAAGGACAATCTTGACCGTTCATCTCCTGATCAATGGATGAAATTCAAATTTGGCGCAAACAACTAACTCTGTCCGACACAGATGAATTAATGTTGACACCATAACAGATAAATTCATCGGTTTTCTCCCATACCTTGCATCTAAAAGAGAATTTAGAGCATTCTAGAGTGAGAAGAAGAGAAAGATTCAAAAAATCGGCACGCATTCTAGCAATTCAGCAAAAGGAAACCAGTAAGTCAATTTTCTCGCCATCCTTGTGCGTTATTAAGGTGCCATAGTTGTGAATACGTAGATATCTCTGTGTGTGCCCTAGATTCTGTAGGGTTTGCATCTGCGTTTAATTTTCCAAGGTTTTCTTTGATTTAAGTGTTAAAATGGCTTCCCCTGCTAAGGATTCTGCTACTCCCACTCCTGAAAGTGTCCCTGAAACTGGTGCTAGCTCTGCAATGCCAAAAATTACCCATGTTGTCCCCCTTTATGTAATTGTGCCCATGCCAGTGATTGAGAGTTCTCCCGCTACTGAGCCAAACCCTTAAACTACCCCACAAATGTCTGAAGAGGTCGAATCAAGCTCCCCTCTGAAGGAAAAGGCCACAAAGCAGAAAAGAAAGTTAATTCAAAAGATCATTACTATTGTCTCTGATAGTGAGTCTTCAAATGAACCTGCCCCCCTCCTAAAGATAGGAAACCAATGCAAAAGAGGAGAAGAGTTGCCCAAAATGCCCCTATCATAGATAACCCTCCCACTGAGGAAACCTCGATTCCTCAAGGGAAAACTACATAGGAAGAAAACCTTCAAGAGCAGACTAAAGAGACTGCTCTTGCCAAAAAGCCAGGTCCCAAAGCTATAAATTGGCTAAGAAAAACATCTAAAAGAGAATCATTAGCCCATGAAGAGAAACCAACAATAGTTCCTACTACCCCTCTTGCTTCTGCAATGACTATAGAAGAATTGTAGCATGAAGTTGAACAAAAATTAGAAGAAGTTGCAAAGAGGCAAACCAGACAAACAAGAAGCCTTCATCAAGACCTATTAGAATTGTTTTAGGGGTCCTCCATGAATTTTAGCATCAAAATTTCCTTCAATGATAAGGAGGTAGGATGCATAGATGCATTCACAAAGGAAAGGGGGTGGGATATATTTTATTCCTTTCATGGCAATAGAGACAAGCCTGTCCCAGTGTCCAATCCTTGGACACTGAATTTGAGAAAGTTAGTAGTGCCAAATATTTTTGTCGAGCCTATGTTGATAAGAGAGTTGGCCAATGCTTATGATTCACCAAGTCAGACTACAAGAACTACATAGTGCTATGTCCTATTGGACATATCACATAGGGCCATTGTTGAATGTTTTGGTTTGGATGGGTTTTCCCTCAAGGGCATCAACAGAGGAAATATGCAAAGGGATTATCCATATAAGAAAGAAAGGTATAGAAAGAACCTTGTTCCTCATTTTATGAGGAATTTTTTTAAAAAATCACAGAATTATGTCCTGCCATCTGGAAAGGAGCCTTTCAAATTAGAATGCTTTGAACCCTATTTTGTTAAGACCTACTATGAATTATGATAGGTCCTTGGAGTGGACTATGGGCTTACTAAAATGCCTATAGATTTCATGATGATTTCCATCAATATCCAACACCCCTCAATAAATGAGCTATATGATTTTGCAGCTATTATCCATGAAAATCTTCATGAGGGTTTAATAGGAGCACAAAATAAAAATGAAAAGCTATAATTCAAACACTATTCTTTATTGTTTCATTTGATTCTTTATTAGATCAGGGCTTATTGGCGTCCACAATTGAGGATAAGGACAAATGACCCCCACACAGGTCTTCCATGGCTAGTAAAGAGGTGGAATCAAGTGTGGGATAAGGGGTCCAGGTATGGTAATTACTGTGTTTTATTTGATCATTTTGTCATGAAAGTATTGTTGAGGCTTGGAGTTAGGTTACCAAGGCTACCAAAAAATATCATTAAAGTTCTGAGGATAAGAAGTTGTAGGGCCGAGGGGATGATATATCTAGAGGGGGAATTCATCCATAATTTTGGAGATTTCTTCTGGTATGGCGAATGCACTATCATCATGGTCTACGGGTGTTAGTAGGCACCCCATGTTTTGCAACTTTTTGTCTCTCCTAGGCTAGCATTCATTGAACTAATCTAGCAAATAATGTGGATGGAGAGGGATCAAATTAAAAAACATAAGAAGGGGGGGCTCCTCCCTAGGGTGATTGTTTGTGGAGAGTTCAATGTGGTTTGTGATACCTTGGAGAAGGTACAAGACTTTTTGGTAAAGAATTATAGATTAAAGGTTGCTCAGGCTAGGCATTTTGACCCTAAGGGATGTATAAATGACCTTAGAATACATAAGCTAAAGGAAAAGGGTTATTTTCATTCTTTTGATCAAAGAGAGGATTTGGTTAGAAATGCTTACCCTGTTGAGGTAGATCAGAACAAGAAGAAATGGGAGATCATGAAGAAGCTTGAGAGGGAAAGGAGGCAAGATGATCCCAATTTTGAAGGTTTTTACAAAGATTTTTAAAATGACTTTGCCAAGATGTCTTTCATGATGAGAAAGGAAGATGACATATTAAAAAATGAAATGGAGAGAATGGAAGCCAAGGATAAAGGGGATAAATGTGAAGAAATTCCAATTGACCCAACCCCTACAATGTACAAGGTGAAGGGAAATATAGTAGCAGTTGAAGAACTATCTCCTCAAACCTCTGGGCAAGCTTCTGAACAAGTCAGAAAGATTGAGAAGGGAAAAACAAAAATGTTTTGACTTTGTAGATATTTAAGAATATTTTGATACAAATGTGCCACCACCTTCTCCCCCTCAGGGAAAATTCTATGAAGATGAGGTTGTTGAAGTCCTAAATGATTTAGACATAGCCATCATCCCACGTACAATTCCTATAGAAGAAACGAATGATGAAAGAATCATTGCTTCAAAGAAATTCATAGCAGATGACAATTTTGTGAATTCTCCCGAGTTCAAATCCTTTTGGCTTAGGGAGAAGTTAAAGGATTTATCTAATGAATAGATTATAAATTTTGATAGGAATAGTTTCAGACGCACCCTTGAAGAAGGAAGGGAGATGATTCAAAATAGTGGCATGCTTCTTGTTCTCGGCTGGGATTTTAAGAAAATCTTCTTGTTAGATCAAATCATGTAGCAGAAGGATCCCAATTTTGCAAAAAAGTTTGGAGAGCATGGGTTAGGGGTAAGCATAGGCCTAAAGGCTTTTTCTCTATGGTCAAAAGCCCCAAATGCTCAAAAACCTATAGTTCTGCAAGGTGGGCAACAAAAAATAGGGGATGCAGTGGTAAGGAAACTTGAAGACACTACTGCATCTAAGGCTGTGGCTATCACATCACATGTAGTCCAATTTGCTCAACTAGTATTAGAAGGTTTTGAGAAAAAACATGTAAGGTTGAAGGAAATGCATGTGGCTCTTAATGCCGATTACAATAAATTATTCATTGAAACATTGCACTAAAGGAGAAAATAAAGAAGGTGACAACAGATTCTTCAGGGGGAATTAGACCTAAAAAGTTGGAAAAGACGGAGAAAGAATTACAGAGGGTCAAAGATGAGGCCGAAAATAATTATTTTGAAATCAAGAAGGCTTTAATTTTGCAGGTGTCAGGTAAAATTATTGAAAAATTGAGCGAGGTGCACACCTCATATTCTTTGACATCACAACTCCTTAGTCAGCTGAATGAAATTATTTCATTCTTTCAGCCTATTAGGGCCACTTGGATGCCAAAGGGTTAGGATTTAAAAGAGGTCATGCTGGTGGTAAAAAATGTAGCGTCTCCAACCCAAATTGTAGGGGTGACTTGGAAGAATTACAATTTATTGATTAAAGAATTTCCTAATGTTGAAGATGATAAGAAGGAATTGGTTAAAATGATTGATTCTTTTCAGGGATTGAAAAAGTGGGATATCCCCATAATTTTGATAGGCGAAGGACAAATCAAAGGCCTAGAAGAGTGGAAGCAAGCCTTCCAAGACACTATAAATGCAGTTTTGACCTCCTTGGCTACTGATCCCAACCAAAGTGAGTCATATTATAATATCATTGATAAGATCATGGGGGTTTATTTGATGTACCATATATTTACTTTGGAGGCCGCAATTGTGCTAGCCCACAAAACCAGGGAAGCAATAAATAAGTTGCAGGGTTTGAGGGGTTTTGATTGGCCAGTGAATGAAATAGAAGCACTGAATAGCAGGTACTGCTCCTTGGAAGAAGAGAAGATAGAGGGAGAGGATTAACCATAATCCTTTTATTTTGTTACTATAAATTTTTGTGCAGGTTACAAATTTTGAGGAGGATTGATAGAAGTACTTAATCGCCAAAGACCATTCTCCAGGTTACCTGCTACCAGATGCCAAGATGTATTACAGATCTTGATAAGAGCATTGAACATGCACTGGTCATACTTTTCTAAGTTTCAGGATTATTCTCACATTCTTATTTCACCTTTTATATTGTATTTTTTAGTTTTTATGCATTAGGAGTAGAATAGATTAAAGCTAGATTTCAATGCAAACAAAGTGATACAAGCTAAGTTTCAAGGCAAAATTTGTAATTCATTATACTTTCCTTGGTATATTTTCATTGAAATCATCTTCTATACAATGCAATGTTTGTTTATATAAAGCCAAAATGTTGTATAACATTTCTATAGGGGTACCCACCTAGGTTTTGCAGAGTCAAAAGAGCAGAATATTGCAACCTTAGTGCTGAATCTTGTTCGTTGGCCAAACCCAATCTTAAATTTGTTTATGAGTCAGTGGCTATTTCTCTAGGATTTAGGATCTGTTGATTTGGGAACCAACAGTTGGGTCTTCTTCTTATATATATAAAATTTAAATTGTAATATTTGATCATCATCACTTTTTAAGATTTTAATACTTTTCAGCACTGAAAGAATTATTTTCTGGAGTAATACAATACCCGTACTTTTCTATTTGTGTGTGGAAGATTCTTTCTTTTAGACTAGTTCTTTGTTGTTTCTTTTCATCAAATTGAAGGCAATGCAAAATGCATTCAAATTAATCTCCATGACCATCTTATAATTACCTCTCACTTTCCTCAATCTACCTTTCCCCATTAGGTACCCCCCTTCAAATTTGTTAATGGATTTGGGATCCCAAATATGATCTACATGGATCTTTGCTGCGTACTTAGGAAGATATTCAGAAATGTACACTATGGTCTGGTATACCATATATGCTTCCACCATAGAACCCTCATGATGTGCTCTTTGTCTAACCAAAACCTTAAAAAATTTCAAGTGCCTCTCAACCATCCACATTGACCTTGTGTGTACAGGTCCAAACAATTCAATCTCCCCAACTTGGTGTATGGGGTAGTGTTCTTGTGCATTAAAAATGTCAAAGGTAGACACTTTTTCATTTCACACATTATACGAGGAATTTTTATCTTCCAATAATTTATCTTTTTTATGGATTTCTTTAGATGACATCCATCTATAAGTGATTCAAGGCATAAATATATTAACGAGATTTAACAAAAATATACAATATATTACATAACAAGTAAAACAAATGGCAAATATAAGATCTATACAACAAATTGAACAAATATCGCTACTTACCTCATGTATGTTCCAAGATCATATATAACTTGCTTGACATTGTTGTTGAAGTTGTCTGGGAGTGATAGAGGTAAAATGTACTGCAACAATTATAAAATGATCTTTTCATTATTTTTCCAAAACTGGTAAACATAATACACTAAAAAGTACATGCGGTATACAAATATATATATAATATACCAGAATAATTACCTTAATGAAGGTATACCAATCATGCATTTTCATCCTTGACCCAAATTCACCTTTCTTTGTTATGATATTATTTATCTTCGCAGCAAATCCTGTGGGGAATCACATTTTTTGTATGACTTCTTTTATAGCATTGTTTTTATGCTCCGTTAATAACCAAGGAAGGGCATTTATATTAATTTGGTCTCCATCGCTATTTTAATTGAATGAAATTTTTCATTGCATGATTGGCTTCCTGAATGTCACTACAAATTTTGACAATTTGTTGTTTATCATGCCTTCCATCCAATCTTTTCCATAACATTTCTGTTATATTCTTTTAGATATGCATTGTATCAAATAAATGCACAATTTGTAGCTTCTCATAGTAGGGAAACCTACTAAATTGTCTGAGATTATTTTTCAGTCCTTGTGGAAGCCGACCATTAATGCCTTGACAATCTTCATGAAGCATATAAGTTAAACAAATTAACAATGACAATCATTGTCAATCACAACATGAGTAAATAAAACACAATATAAAAACATAAATTCCAAACATATCATATATGATAGATAAATAATTTGATCCCATGTATAACCTTGCCGATTAATTCTATTATATTCCAACTTCCCTAAGTGAGGTGTCATTCTTTGTGGTTTTGATGTAGTCTCTTCTTTCCCACTGAAAAAATATTTTTCAATAGTTTGATACTTATGATTTCTATGGAGGAAGTGCCTATACTCATCAAATAGTTATTTTCCTAAACTTGTTGAATGACAAGATTTCATCTTTGGACCACAAACTGGACATGCAAATTTTCCCTTTGTTTGAAGACCTACAAGATCATATATAATTGGATAAAATATGTCAATTTTTATAATTATATATAAAGAATAGATTATTTAAAAAACAGGTATGATATCTACTTCATAATATTAAATATCGTTAAAGTGTAGTCCATAGTGATGCCATTCCATAAATTTAGTAACTTGTTGATAAGAGGCTTGTTATATACATTCATATCTTTAACTTGGTACTTACCTAGTTGAATGAACATAAACATTACATAATTATTATAAATTTATTACGTAATATTTATAAATTAATGTACATGACTATTAAATGAAAAAAATATAAGTCATTATGCAACAAATAAGACAAATGAGATGCTACTACGTTAAAGAAAATTGATGTAAAAAAATACCTGGAACAATCATTGCCAACATTATGTGCTCCCTCTTTATTGACATCCATGGAGGAATGTTATTATTGATAACAAAAATAGGCCAAACCGAGTAAGTAGATCTTAGCTCTCCAAATGGATTGACACCATCCACTACCAATGAAATCCTGAGATTATGAGGTTCTTCTTTAAAGTGTGGCCATTTTACCTCCATGTCCCTAAATGCAGAACCATTTGCAAGAATTCAAAGAATATCATCTCCACTTCTATTTTGTGCATGGTAATCCATAAATTGCACTAAGATTTCACAACTAACTAATCGTTACATACGTGGAATAATGGGAATATAATGAAGAACCTTGCAAGACACCTTTTTTGTTAGTTGATCTGCTCGATATCTACTGATATGACATTTAGGGAATTCTATTACAAATTCATGTTGTTTATGATATATAATATGATCATTGGGACATGCATCTATTTCTTGATACTCCATTCCAACATCTTTCATAATGGCAAATAAAACTCGGTATGAGCGAGGTAAAATATTTGATGGTGGTAACAAAAATTCACCTATCAATCTACAACAAAAAAATAATTTGTTATTATAAATAATATTAATGGTACATATTTCATCCTTTATTTATTAATGATGAGCTAACACCAAAAATAGATGAAAAAGATGACATACCTTAAAATCTGTGAGATTGCTATGTTGGATAAACCATTCATAACCTTGAAGTTCACCAACATACAATAGAGAGAAGAGTTGTTTGGGAGCCTTCATAAAGGGGCTTGTATGCCTTCTCAAGTACAAGTAAATCATGAACACCATCAAAGTCATCTTGATTAGCTGTGCCACCAAATGTGTCATGGATCAATGTATTTGTACCATCATCTTTAACTATGTTTTCTGCTGCATGATCATCTTCTTCCATAGGATCATTAACTTCATCTTCAATATTCACAACTCCATGTTCCTCCGCTTGGAAAACAACATTCTTTGGGCCGTGATAATCCATATCATGTGCCCTAGGGAATCCCACATTTATAATAATGATCGACACAAATAAACCATGATCATGATCAAGTGATTTTTAATATATATTAAAAATGTTTAAATGATATAAAAAAATGTTAAAACGATATAAACATTTATAAATTTAATCAATATAAAGACATATAAAGAACAACTTACCAATGGACGATAATCATGCCCCCCTTCACCGTGACCATGCTGCCTACAATGTTTCTCAGTTGTTGTGATTAAAAGTCTTCTTGTCTTTAAGCCCTTGCAATTATTTCAAGGACAATAACATTTCCCATCACCCTTTCTTTTCAATCTAGCCCACAATCTAGCAATTGTCTCTTCATTTTGTTCTGGAATAATATTATCTAACACGATTTTTCTTTACCAAGCTTGAATATTTAGATCTTCAAAAAATATCAAAATTACACTCCAATAATTTTTAATCATAGATAGGTAACAAAATCTAATAATTATAATATTTTGCACCAAAATAATTCGGCCTATAACTAACTGTCGTAAGTATAGAAAATTTGCAAGTATAGCAAAAAAAATTGGCCTAGATCCCTGACGAATGCTAACCATATACCCATTGGGCCACAAATTGACGTGGTGCTAACCATATACCCGTCGACCCACAAATTTAAGTGTATGTCAAAATAGTGACAAAAATCAAGCAGCGTTGCAATTTTGATGAACGTCAGACATAAATTTAAAAAAAAGAAGAAAATTTCACATTAAATACACATTTACCCGATGATACAATTAATTATTGGACTTTCATCGAAACGTTTCGTTGGATTTTGCAGTCAAATGAGTTAGTGCCTTGGTATATTTTCATTGAGACATCTGTTTAATGTAGCAATGTCAAACCATATCTGAGTATAATATTCTTGAGGCATTATTAAGTTCTACCTGCTTTGGTCTTGCAGAGCTAGAAGTGCAAGAGATTGCATGTTTGGTGGCTAAGTCTTGTTCATTGGCCAAATCCAGGCTTGTGGATAGGAAAGTGGCTAAGTCCTCAGGGTTTTAAGATTTGTTGATTTGAGAACCAATAGATTGGTGACTCTGCTAGGGATAAGACAGTCAAATATTTGTTAACTATTTCAACCCCATATCTTGTCCATAGGACCAAAGTCATTGTTGAAAACACGATTAAGAAAGTGATTCCTATATTAGGTGGTGACTGTGAGAAATGGTGAGCTTGTTTAGAGATTAGGAAGTTCATATGAGTAGTGAAAAGGAAAATACTGGTGCAACAAGGAGGAGTGAGCGTATTGCTAACCAAAAGGCACCAGATACCAAGCATAGATCAGATCAAGAAGTAGGAAGGAGGGAACAAGGAAGCCACTGTTCAAGAAAAGCTACATCAAATAGAAGGTGGATTGTCAAAAAAAGAGGTAACACTAAAACCCCAACTGCTGAAAGTTTTATAAGTGTTAGCTCTGAAATTCCTTTAAACACAGTAGAAGGTCTTCATCAGTTGCAAGTTAGGGATAAAGGGAAACATATTTCAGAAGGATATTATTCTGCTAGGGAAGTAGAGGATACCGGTAGTGACGAGTACCACATCGAATCAGATTTTGACCCTGAATTGGGCTTGTGCCTTTCGACCCTCAAGGGAAAATCTCTTCTCTAGTTATACCTTCCCAACTATGGAAAGAAATCCCTCTAACCCCAATTATGAGGACCCTGTCTAGGCTAAACCTAGGGAAGATAAATTTTATGCTGAGTTTGAAAGGGTTAGAATTGAAAGAGAAAATGAAGCAATATATGCTAAACAACTAGCTAATGCACAAGATGGGCCTAGTAAAAATACCTCCCACCTAGAGGTGATGAGTGTTACCCCTATATCAATGAGCTATCCCCCATTTCAAACTCCATTTCAAGCCCATTTTGTGGGTTCAAATGTATGTTCTACTTCGGGAAACCCATTTGGAGATTCAGTGGAGGAGTTATAGAGGCAAGTTGGCCAAATGAAGGCTCAAACAGATACGATGAGACTGATGAGGGAAAGAGAGTTGATGGATCAGGGGATTCTTAATTTGAACTCTCAACCCACTTTGTCTTTTCTAGATTTGGTTGGACAATATGTTAGTAGTGTGAATCAGTCCCCTATTGTGTTTGCAATGAGAAATGCTAGTTCTACATCAGCTTCAGCTTCTTTGTCTAATGCACCTAATAACAATGGTTCTTCAACACCTTTTGTCACAAGTGCTAGTGCCAAGCTACTGTGTTTAGTGCATGAACATTGCAATTTGTAGGTCATAATCAAGCCACTATGGGTACTCAAACTTTTATATCTAGTGCTGCAATGAGTTCTATACCCATGTCTTACCCTTGGACTACTAGGATTTCTAGTGTGTCTTCCATTCCTATTAGCATTAGTAAACCTTCTATGAGTACTCAATATAGTAATGTAAATCATGCAGGAACTAGTCACCAACAGGGTGCTAACCAACAACAAAATATGGTGTTAAACCAATTTAACAGGCCAGGATACGAAGGTAATATTCCTCCTCCATAATTCCTTCCACACCCACCATATTTTCCTTTGCCACAATATCATCCATATAATCCCATGGGTGGAAATAACAATTATCAACATTATTTGCAGTTGTTGCAATATTAGCAACATCTTGCTCAACAACACCAACAACAAAACCAAATACCTCATGCTTAGTTCAACCAAGGAAATATGCAACAACAACAACATTAACAACAACACATGCATCATCAACCTCATAATCAATTTGATAGGAGGCCTATGCAATTAGAGAGATATCAAAAAATTAATTTTACTGGGATTCAAGGTTATCCTAATGCTATTAGAAACAAGTTAAGGAACACCATTCCTAAGTTTTTAGGAAATAATGTAGTCACTGGTGAAGATCACATAAAAGATTTTGACAATACAATGGATAAATTTGATGTTAAGCATGAAGATGTCTTTATGAAGATTTTTATGTAATCCCTTGTAGATGATGAATGAATGGTACATAAGTCTTCCTGACTTATCAATCAGATCCTTTCATGTGATTCACATCATGTTACATCCCATCATGTTACATCCCAATCCCATCATTCATGTTATGTATATAATATAATGTTACATGTAGAATTCATCATCGTATTATAGTAGCCGTGATAAAGTAGACTGGGACCCCCTATCCATATCCATGTCTATATAGAGAGAGGGGAGGGAGGAGGGTTGGGTTGTTCAGTTGGTAGGCTCGGACTAATGGATGGATATAGAGGCCAATGGTTTTAGAGTTAGCATTTCTATAGAGAGTTGGGTCTATTATAGCAACTAATCTACTAAAGCGGGGAGCGGGGGGGGGGACCCAACCCCTCAAACCTGAATCTCCCTCCCAACGCGGCTATCTCTCCCCTAAGATTTCAAAAGAATGTTTAAGGATCAATATGGTGATTATTTTGATCCAAAATTTTCCCTTTGAGAATTGGCTAATATGAAAAAGGGGCATAATGAGGAGGTGTCAAGTTTTAATAATAGATTCATTAAGCTTTTCAACAAAATACCACCTCATTTGAAGCTAACTAATCACATGTGTGTTGTCTTTTACTCCGATGCTTTTGATCCCAAGATTGGCTATGAACTAAGATCCAAGAACCCTCCTATTCTTAGTAATGCATTTAAATAATCTCTTACCATAGAAAATAACATAAAGGCTTTTGGTAAATCAAGAAGGAGAGATGATGTCAGGATTTTGCAAAATCTCAAGGGGCATCATAGTAAACAGCTAGAAGAGGAGGGTAAAATGGACAAAGTAATGAATGTACACATAGACTTGAATTATAAGATATCTAGAAATGAAAAAGGGTTATCTCATGATAGATAGAGCTACCCAAGACATGACAGACCAAGATTGCATGATATGCCATATAACACAAATTGGAAAGATGGGAAGCTAGTGGATGCTAATCCAATGCCTTCAAGTAATAAGGACACACTAGATCCACTCAAGAGGCTTGTTGCACATTTTGTTGAGGAAAACCCTTGGTGTTTTGTACGTAATCTACCTCATACACAAAATTAGTGTGTAATTTCAAAACCCATGGAAGAAACATAAGAAACTTATGTCAGCTGTTTGAAGGATGGGTTTGAGAAAGATCATATGGTTAATATGATTTCTATTGGTTCATTTCATGATAACACTTGATATTATTCCTCTGATGATGATGGAATTGAAATAGATGTTTAAATCCAAAGAAAATGGAGTTCAAGACATTAGTAAGAGATATTCTCTGATAATGAAGATATAGAATATTACAAAGTGCATGCAACTAATGTACAATTAGAAGAATTGAGGCTAAGAAGACAATCTGAGGAAGAGATCAAACAATTGACTGTAGCTGCAATAAATCAAGCTAAGAATGATTACAACTTGAGGTCAAAAGGTTCTCTGCCAAACCAAGGGAGGCCAGGAGGGCTTTTAATAAGGAACAAACAACCTGATCCTAAGGTGCAACAAACTTCCTAGAATGCAGATGACAAGAATAAAATAAGAAAAACAAGTCAGGCTCAAGAATATATTCTGAAGACCAATCAAAAGTCAACAAAGCCTAACAAGGAAGTCCTAGGAGATGAATCAACAAATCTTGCAACTGGAGAATAAGACAAGCAATAGAAAACAACCACACAAAAGGAGACCAATCTAGGTACTTCTAGTGCACCATTTTTTGATATAGTTCATATCCTGTCTCAAATTAAAATTTATGTTCCTCTATTAGAAATTATGAAAATTCAAGAGCATAAAGATAATAAATTGTCATTAATATCTAGTGTACCAAATGCATTCCATAGGACTAGTATTAATAATGTCCTAGAAGAAAACAATGTATATGTTGATGAGGAACAATTAGAGGTTATGCAAGTCCCAAAGGTCTACCTAGGCACCACTATAACCAAGAATCCATCTCAAGTAGACCCTTTTTATTTTACTCTACTGATCAACAATTTTTTTGTAAAGAACTGCATGATTGATTCTGGTGCTGCTATAAACATCATGCCATTCAATGTGATGAGAGAGTTGGGACTGTGTGTTGACCACAATTATGGTAGATGTTATGCTAAGAAAAAGGCATCAAACAACAAGCATAGATCAGACCGAGAAGCAGGAAGGAGGTAACAAGGAAGCCACCATTCGAGAAAAGCGTCATCAAATAGAAGGTGGACTATCAAAAGAAGAGGTAACATTGAGACCCCAACTGCTGAAAATTTAATAAGTGTTAGCTCTAAAATTACTTTAAATACAGTAGAAGGTCTTCATCAGTTGCAAGTTAGGGATAAAGGGAAACATATTTCAGAAGGATATTATTCTGCTAGGGAAGTAGTAGATACCAATAGTGATGACTCACCCTCAAGGGAAAATCTCTTCTCTGATTATACCTTTCCATCTATGGAAATAATTCCCTCTAACCCCTATTATGAGGACCCTATCTAGGCTAAAGCTAGGCAAGATAATTTTTATGCTAAGTGTGAAAGGGTTGGACTTCATAGAGAAAATGAAGCAATATATGCTGAACAAATAACTAATGCACAAGATGGGCTTAGTCAAAACACATCCCACCCAGAGGTGATAAGTGTTACCCCTATATCAAGGAGTTATCCCCCATTTCAAACTCCATTTCAAGCCCATTTTACTGATTCAAATGTATGTTCTACTTCGGGAAACCCATGTGGAGAGTCAGTGGAGGAGTTACAAAGGCAAGTTGACCAAATGAAGGCTCAAGGAGATATGATGAGACTGATGAGGGAAAGAGAGTTGATGGCTCAGGAGATTCTTAATTTGAGCTCTCAACCCACTTTGTCTTTTCCACCTTTGGCTAGAAAATATGTTAGCAGTGTGAACCAATCCCCAATTGTGTCTGCAATGGGAAATGCTAGTTCTTCAGTTGCTTCAACTCCTTTATCTAATGCACCTAGTAGTAGTGGTTCTTCAACACTTTCTGTCACAAGTGCTAGTGTCCAAACTACTATGACTAGTGCATCAACATCACAATTTGAAGGTCACATTCAAACCAGTACTGGTACTCAAAATTTTACATCTAGTTCTACAATGCATTCTATACCCATGTCTTTCCCTTGGACTACTGGGATGCCCAGTGTGTCTTCCATTCTTGTCAGCATTAGTCATCCTTTTTTGAGTACTCAATCTAGCAATGTAAATTAGGTAGGAACTAGTCACCATCAGGGTGCTAACCAACAAAAAAATATGGTGTTAAACCAATTTAACAGGTCAGGATACAGAGGTAATCTTACTCCCCTACAATTCCTTCCAAACCCACCATATTTTCCTTTGCCACAATATATCCATATAATCCCATGGGTGGAAATGACTCTTATCAACAATATTTGCAGTTCTTCCAATATTAGCAACATCTTGCTCAATAACACCAACAACAAAACCAAATGCCTCATGCTCAGTTCAACCAAGGAAATGTGCAACAATAACAACATCAACAACAAAAAATGCATCATCAACCTCATAATTAATTTGCTAGGAGGTCTATGCAATTAGATAGATATTAACAAATTGATTTTACTAGGATTCAAGGTTATCCTAATGCTATTAACAACGAGTTAAGGAATGCTTCTGATTCTCGATCTATATTTTAGTCATGTCAACTTTAAGATCTTAAAATTCTTATTCTATCACCATTTGAGTATCTTCCTCCTCAGATTCTTCATCAACTTCATGGCTTTCAGTCTGAAGACTTTCATTCACATTATCAATCAATTCATCTACCTTCTCATTTTTATGTGGGTTAGAAGTAGACAACTCACCATGTCCTCTATTTTCAAGGCTTGGATGATCATGCTCTGATTTCTCTTATTCTCTCTCATGGGTAATTCCTTCTATCATACTCTATACTGGAGGAGTATTATCAATATTATCCATTGGTTCCTCTGGAACTTGTGCATCTTTCTCTAGGGACATTACATTTTCTATTTCTTGTTCCTGATTTGTCTTGGATGGTGACATGACCCTAACATCCTATGTTTTCTTTTGTTGAGTATCTACTGACACATTCTCATAGTTAGTTTCTAGAGATTCATTGGTTTGTTGTTGTTCTTTCACCCTCTAGAATTTGGCCCTACTAAAATCCCTGCTGAATTTTCCTCGTTTTCCAGTTACAATAGAGAATTTTTTTATTTCCTCAGAACCTTCCACATTACCAGCTACTCAAGCCAAGGTATCTAACTTAATTGAAGCGTCCAATTTTTTTTCCCTTCCTGTCATCAGATTGATCAGTGAGTGGGGGTTCTGAAGATTTCTGTTTCACACTACCCTGCTTGCTTGGGGACAAATATTTTGGCTTTTTGGGCTCTGATGCAACTCATCTTGTAGTAATTCGGGTTACTATTTTTCCAGGTTTTGGGGTTTGTACAAAGGGTTTACTAGGGATTCCTTTGTGTTTTATTTGAATACCTTGTTTAGATGACCCTTCTTGTTTACTTTCCTCTGAGATAGAATATTCTTCGTCAGACCCCTTAGATCCATCTTCATCCCGAGAATTATCTTTAGAGGATCACTCTGTAGAAGATTCCTCTTCCTCAGAGGGTTCGATATCCTCATCGTCCTGAGAATGGAAAAATGAGTTCCAATCATCGGGAGGGGACAATAATTGTAGTTCTTGTACTACCAAGAGTTTTATCAGACCATGGTGGGATAGACAATGGGGTTTACCACTTCTCACTATTTTGGACATTCGTTGCAAGGCATGATACAAAGAATATGGAATAATGAGCAATAAGCCTTGCTGAAAATGCATCATTAATTTGAAATGATGGGAAAAAACATACCGGAACCTACCTCCACAAGTGATATAGTGAATGGTGTACCTGGCGATGTCCTTCCAATGTCTTGGTAAAGAATGTAATTTGGTGCCCTGCTCAAAAACCATTTCCACATACTTGCCCCTCTACAAGAATTTCTGTCATATTGGCTTTAACTATGTAGACTGCTTGGATTTTTTTGGAAAATATTGTTCTCCTATCAGTGGTAGCCCCAAAACTTTGACAATGGTTTCCATGGAATCTATAACATCCAACCCTCAAATGACAACCTTCTGGTTGCAAAAAAGTGTGGGCAAATTCTAGCGCAATTTTCTCATCAAACCCTTCCAGTTTTTTGAAATAGATGCCTCAGTGGGCCTTCTAAAATTATTCATATGCTTTGGTATGTTCTTTTAGTCCTTGCAAGCTGGCAGATTCATGGCGTGAGTGGTGACATTTTTTCATGTTTGGAAAAACTCATTGTAGCTCAATACCGATGACTTGGACAAGTATGGTTTATGTAGGGAAGTTTTACAATAACAACTTCTAAATCCAACAATTGAGTAATTGACAAGGAATGATGACAAATAGAATAATGAGGGGTTATAAATTACAATGTGTTAAAATGATGATAGTGACACACCCTCCCCCCAATGGATTGGTCAAGCCATCCATGGGGCGACGTACCATGTGACAAAAGGAAACACAAAATATAAAATAAAATTAGAAAAAAAACTAAGAAAAACAAATTACTGATTACCACAAGTGGAACATGCCTGATGTAGAAGCAAGCTAATCGAAAAACCTCAAAATGATGGAACAAGGGATGTTGGAGGTGGAAGATCTACATAGATGTGACAAGAAGTAAGGTGGATGGAACAAGCCAGAAGCCATACAACACGAATGACATCAACCATGATCGTGCTGAAGATGGAAAATGGGGTGGCAAGGATGAAGAGATGTGGAAAGGTCCATATAAGAAAAATATACAAAAATAATAAAGAAAAGAGATCTGGGACATGGCAAGATGAAAATAACATGGGGACAAAGCCAAGTTCGAACCTCGGTGGTGCGTTCTAAAAGACTTCCTATCAAAAATAGGATAGGAACAAAGTCCAAGGGGCAGGCACATGAAAAGAAAGTGGTAGTCCACCACCATTAGGCAAAGGATGGCCGAAAAGAATCAAGGCAAAAATATAGCATGAAAAAAAATGGTGGACCACACAAGGAGAGCATGAGAAGCAAAAGAAAGACAACTCCTGTTGTGAAGGGCGATATGAGGTTTTTGTTTTTTGTTTTTTTACGACAATAGGCCGTTAATTACTCAGTTTTCAACCCAATGCCACCTAGAAGTTCTGGGAATTTATTTTTCACCTCCAGGTTCATTACACAACCACCACCTACTGGAAATCCGATTTTCAAATGGCGATTGGCCAACAATGCCGAAAACCCGATTTTCATTGTTGGATCTTTTATTGCCTTTTTTTTTTTTTTTTCAATTTTCAATTTTTGAGGAGACCAAAAGGAATGACTGTAAGTTCCTTTTCTATTTCACAAAATAAAGTTTCTTTTGAGAGATGTTTTTTATTGAGTTTCCGATGATGTCCATTGACAAGCAAAACTCTCCTTTCAGAGTCCACAGTACAGAGATGTACAACACCATTATCATATATCCGCTCGATCTTATAAGGCCCAAGTCACTGCATGTGAAACTTGAGTATAAAGTTGGGATTTTTTTTGTTTTATGTTATTACATGTAATAAGGTCCTTAATGACCATTTCATATCTAGTTTGGGTCATAGGAATTAAAATTGAGTCATTTTGCAAATATTGTAAGCAAGTTGCAAAACATGGAATGTGAAGAGTCCTAGGTTGTACATGAGGGAAAGTTGAATGGTTGGAAGTTAAAAATTAGTTAGGAATCTATTGTAAATACATTAAAAAGGCTTTTTAAGGTTGAATCTCAAGGTTGAAGAGGGTTGAAGATTGTTGGAGATTGAGAAGAAGAAGAAACCCTTATTTTTGTGCATTATTTCTGAACTTTTCTCATGTTGCAGAATGTGATCTTGGTTTGTATGAATTTTATCTTTCATGTAATCATCTAAAACTGGTTGGATAAATTATTTATATGAACCTACTTCCATTTTCAACTGGTCTCATCAATTTTCATGGGGATTTGTAAAAGTTATGCCATTTTTGGTACAGGTTATCCTGAATGACTATTTTTCCCGTAACAGTTTGAAAGAAACATATGGTATGGATTGGTATAATATAGTAATAGTATGAAACTAATGGGAAATGGTGAAGAAATGAGTCTAGTTTCATTTCCTTTTTATCTGATCCAATTTCATTAAATTTTGAATGAGTTATGACATTTTTGGTGAGAGCAGGTCTGTGATAAAACTAGGGTTTCCAACAAGCATGAAGAAAAATATTTGTATTGCATCATTCCAAAAGATATCAAACTTGGTGAGAGTCTTCTTTACATCTCCTACAAAGGAATTTGGATTATTTGATCATTTGGGAAAGATATGGATGTTTTTGTGTGTTTTCATAGTTAATATTTCCATGAGGGTTTAACAAAATAATTCATTGTTGAGTTGTTTGATGTAATGATGATTTGTATGCCATCAAAATCCATAGTGAGAGGCCATTAATAGGTCAATATTGTATGTCCTTTCTAAAGTTTAATATGAAATATGTCAAATAGACCAAAGGCAATGTATCCAAGTGGTGTAATAATGCACCTTGAATTTACTTAAGTATATCTTGTATGTTGATTGTTGTTACCTCCTTCCTCTACATCATTACACAACCAATCAAAAATCAAGAAACATTAAACCATTAAACACCATCCAAATTTAAAATGGGTGGAATAGAGTTTCCCATCAAAACCAATTCAAACATAAAAATACCATATCAATTATAAATACACCTTAAAAATAGCCACCATAAAATATGCAACCATAAACATTAATAAAACAAAGTAAATAATACATTATGCACCTAAATATGAGAACTTGTAATTTATATGTATAAATAATTAATGCTTATTAATAAAATACAAACCATAAAATTGATATTTATAAACAGTAATTAATACAAATGTCAAAGATAAATAATCAATTGCACACCCACATACAAACATAACTAGGGTTATTGAATATTTCCTTAATGGCATTTTGATTACGTAACCACATGGAAAGGGTTATTTCCCTTCTATAGAGAAAAAGTTATATGTTGGGTTAATTGGGCCAGTACACTATCTCCCACAACCACCATTTGGATTATTTAGGCACACTCTGACCTATGAAACCAGATGGAGTCAATGCCCTATACTCGCATCCTTGCATAAAAAATGCACACATATACAAATATAACATATGCAACTTGTACACATACATCAGTGAAAGGTAATCGTGACATCATGATATGTCTTTCCTAAGTGAGTGATAAGACATCATCCCCGAGCACCACAATTAGAAACACACATAATAGATGAATCCAATCTCAATGCATTTCAACTATCATAATCAATCACATCTCGATATCTAATTAAATCTGTTAGAGTATGGGATAGTATCCATGAAACATTATGCATCACTTATTCACTACTTATTCATAAAGGAACATAATCAAGATCCATTTCAACATAAATATTAACATGGCATATATCAACTTTAACACCATAGAAAAGTCTCATAAGGATAAACCATCATCCATACCTAACAAGACCACTAGAGTTAGGGTTAGCACCTGATATTGCCTCACAAATAGTAAACATTAAAGAGGTATTACACATAAACCTAACTTTAGAATTATTCTAAAACATAGAATCAACATAATTAAAGTAATCATAATGAATCTACCAAAGTCAAAGATAATATCAAGAGCAAAAAAGAATTGATAAATATCTTGCACATCCAATTATAAAGGAGGGATCAAGGAGGGGCACTACATCTTCCCCCTAGAACTCAACTAATATTTGTCCCCTATTAAATGAAGAAAATACCTCATGGAGGAGAGGATGAGAATGTGACATGTGTCACCTTCCCATCCAAGTATTCCAAGTTAATCTCTCTTATATTGAGTTTGTGAGGGGAGAATGGGTTGTTACCCACTTCTCTATTTGGAGAACTCTTGTAGGATTTTGAGAAAGAAGATAGATTTGAGGGAAGGAAGGAGTCCATAATTGGAGAGATGGAGGGAAAAATGCATAAGTCTAGAGAGATAAATTCTCCATTTATCTAATCCATTTCATTATTGCTACAAGTTCAAGATGTATTTGTAAAGTCTAGCATGTATTTCTTATGTGAAGAAAATTATCAGAGTTATATAAGGGTTTTAGTTGATGAGAGTAAATTTTTTGAGTGTGTGAGACCCCACTATCTTGTGTCTAAATCAATATTCTTTATTTGGGGTATGGCTAGAGCTTATGAGGCTTCATGACACCATTATGATTGGGAGGAGAGAAAGCCTTGTTTTTGTGTTTTCCCATTGTCATGTATGATTGTGAGATCTTTCAAAGTGTTTAGTTAAAGAAAATTTATTGTGTAATGAAAGAGAAAGCCTTTATTAGATCTTTATTTCATGATTGTTATATGTTTGTCTTGAAATTGTAAAATGAAAAAAAAATACTTTGTGCATTTTGGTTGAGAAATTTATTTGGTAATAGAAAGGCAAGACCTGCTGGTTTGCTTATCCTTTGGATTTCCTATAATGAGGATCATATGACTGTTCTTTGGAAATGATAGTGATAAGATAAATCCTATATTCTTTGTTGAGAGATGATAGGTTAATAGAGAATTTTTTCTTTCATTGGTATATTATCTTAAGAGTTAGTTTTTCCATGAATATTACATTCTATGTGTATGCTGATATGGAGCCTATTTTTGACAAGAATGGAAGATGCACTCAGAGTAAAATATGAATTAAAAAAAATGGTACTCTCATATTAGAAATATATGTATGTCTATCAAATGGAATGTAGATGGGTGTTTGAAGAAGCTTGATGTTATTTGCTTTTGAATGGAAGAGAAAGGAATAGCGTAATTTACTTGCGCTTTCCATGTGATTAGATATTTTTCTATCAAGTTTAGGCTTTGTTAAATGAAAAGTTTCATATATAAGATAATTTTAAGATTTACTAATATTTTGTGTTAGAGCTATGGGCTTGGAAATTTATGAGGAAAAGAAAAAGAAAACATTGGATATAATAGATATATTGAATACTATCATTTTATATCCCTACATTGGTGCATACAGTAGTGAAAGATATATCATGTTGTGGCTATCGACAATTAAGAAATACATAAATAGAAGTATGAATAAGAATGGCATTGCAACAATTAATAGTAATGGATTGTATATTCCTACACTATATAAACAAATAAATATACAATACTTAGAGAAATTCAGTTAAATATTTCACGTGCATGTGTCTTTTTTCCACTTTTGGTGTACATATAAATTTGAGTGGATGAGACTTAAGAAATGAGATTCACTTATTTTGTGTGATCCAAACCACCACCATTCAACCAACATGGTGTTTGAAGTAAAATGACTTAGAAAATATAAGTATGATAGCTATTGTTACTGAGAAAGAGTCCTCTTCGGCACTATGGAGGGCACTGTGGAGGAAACTTATATCTAGCAAAAATAAATTATTGATATGTTGGCAACAACAATGAAGGAAAACTAAGAGTGGGGGGGGGGGGGGGGGATGAATCAATTTTCACCAGATTAAACAATTTAAGCACAATTCAGATTTGATCATCTACAACAAGAATAAAGAGAAGTTACACAATAACATCAACACACATAACACCAAGATTTTTGACATGGAAAAACTGGTTAAGGGAAAAACCACGGTGGGAACCTATCCACAATAAGATGATACTCTGTAGTAGTATGTGTAAATATTACAATAAGGAATTCACATGCATTTAGGCACACTGCCTAGAGATCACTGCTCAAAATATGATGACTCATGAGGCTACAACCCTCAAGGAAGGTTCACTACCTTACAATAATATTCAAACTATAATCCGGTTAAGATAAACTAAATGAATAACATCTTCAAATGCCTAATGACAGTTCTGGTTAAGCACAATTGTCTTCTCTGCAACACACTTTTCTCTACACTTCACACCGAAAGATAAATTCACTTGTTCACACATACACCACTCTCTGATAATCCAAACTCGATACCCATACCCAAATTACATGAATATAGCACCTATTTATACAAATCATCAACCTTGACTACAAAGTTGGCTCAACCCTTAACACATAATTACAAAATTATATCAAATGATATATAAATAAACCACCAGACCAGTACAGTGTCATGACAACATATAATAGACCCAAATCAAATCCTTGAATGCGGAACACCACCATAAATCTTGCCAAGATTAATTGCAACGCATTACACCACCGAAAAAATGTTGCATAACACAAAGAATATCACCAAACCCATAATAAATTCAATAACATGCACAATGATCAATGTGAACAACAAAAAAAAATAGGACATGATTAGGAAACACCAACAAGCACATTAGAATAATCCGCAATAGCTGCATCAACACCAGTTAATCAAATCTTCATCGATCAACACGCTAATACTCAAGAACACTCAAGAACAACAACTCAGATGAGAAAGATAACTTGCAGAGCACCAATTTATGAACCATCTGAATTGAAGATACACACAAACATCCCAAACACTTTCCCGAATCCACAACACAAGATATAATCATTCCAGTGCACAATGGATCAAACACCAAAACACTACAACATTGAACACTGAAAAACCAAATCTTATACCAAAATCCACAACTCGATCAAATCACCACATAAAATCATGAAATCAATATGTAATGAAGTATCTCTAGTTGTTTCAACATATCAAATAGATAAACCAACTAGATCAACTCACTACAAATAATAGAACACCAAAACATAGGAATATGTTGAAATCAATGACAACATATCCTAGCAGCAACAATATCCAACAATCTCCCCTTTTGGCATTGATGACAACATATGAATGTGAAAAACAATCAATGCAAAGGAATAAATCAATACCAACAATCTCCCCCTAAGATCATGCACACAAAGCTTCCAAGATAAGATAGTTTTTCACATGCTTCTCTCCCCCTTTGATAGAAATGCCAAAGACATATACAAATCATGCTTCTCTCCCACAAACACTGAACCACACACTGACTACTCCAGTGCAGCAACAACACCAACTCATCAATCTAAATAAGAAGATATGACTTAAATCCATCGGATTGATGCATCTCAATGCATCTAGTTCTCATCAGGAGGGGCAAAGATCCCTAACTTGTCTCTCAAATATACAAATGTATCTGTAGGCAAAGGCTTAGTAAAAATATCTACAATATGATCCTTTGTAGATACATACTCCAATTTGACTTCTTACTCACTGACCTTAATGCTCAAAAAGTGATACTTAATTGATATATGCTTTGTTTTAGAATGCAGTACCAGATTCTTGGAAATATTAATAACAGTTGAATTGTCACTATATATAATGGTAGGCTCGTCATAAACAAATATAATGTCTGTTGGTATTATGGATGTGTTGCATTGGTTTTTTCATTGATGTCAACACTTGTCAACATTTGAGAACACTTGGAGATCTTTGGTTATGTTCACTGGCATGTTCAGTGACTTATGCACAATCACTAGTATCTGATTCACTGGCAGGTTATATTGTTCACCGACACTGAGGATGATCTATTATCATCTGGAGATTACTTGGTTATGTTGAAGACATTGTTTGGACACTTGGTTTTGGTGATTTGGTCATTAATCTAATCGGGTTTGCATATTTGTTGTTACCGGCAAATAGGTCTAGGTTATGGATCAACAAGCATTATCTATTCCAGATCAGCACCACACGTTATGGAGATGATTTGTTATTGTTGTAAATGCATTGAGCTGACATTATGCATCACATATTGATTCATTTGTAATTGATTTAATTGCAATATCTTAGTAAGCCGACCTACACATTTGGTCTTAGGTTTTGGTATATATGTAAGATCTCATTTATGAGATTATGTGGAATTAGAGGTGTGGAAAAAGGATTGTAATAAGGTATATGCGAATATAAGAAGAGCTATACACGTAGACATCATTTGAAGATTCAAGGAAGCTTTTGGAGAAGGCAAATTAGAGCTTGACTGGTACTGAATCCAACATATGAAGATGCTATTTTGTGCAGTACATTATCATTGGATTTAACCATCCAATTTTAGTCAGTGTGACTCCCATTTTGTGATTGAGCAGTGAGCTCTAGGCAGTTGGCCTTTCTGCAAGTGCAGACCCCATTTGTACACACATACTATTTGTAGTAGATAAAGATATAGTATCTTATTTCTTACTCGCCCATGAAACCAACTTCTTCCCCAGAAAGAAAGCTCCATCGGTCATCAACATCACCTGCCCTGTTAGCATCTATATAAGCACATAACATGAAATCATCATTCTTCAAATACCACAAACCATAATTAACAGTCCCCTTCAAGTATCTGAAAATCCTCTTTATAATAGTAACATGTCTGTCTTTAGGATCAACTTGAAATCTTACATAAAGACAAACATCATGCATAATATCTGGTCTAGTCTGAGTCATATACAACAGTCCACCAACCATAGATCTATACAAGGTCTGATTAACTTTTAGAGATTCATCTTGCTTAGACAACTTGCATCCAGTCACCATAGGAGTTCCAACAGGTTTGGAGTCATCTAACCCAAAAAATTTTAACGGTTCCTTGACATACTTAGATTGAGAAATGAAAATGCCTTTAACAATCTGTGTAATTGGCAATCCTAAGAAGAATTTCATCTCACCTATCATAGACATCTCAAAATATTTCTTTACAAAATCATAACTTCATGAAATACTTGTCCAATCTAGCATACCAGGCTCTAGGGGTTTGTTTAAGTCCATATAGTGCTTTATTCAATCTGCATACCATGTCTCCTTCATCTGATAATGAAAATCCATCCGATTGCTTAATGTAGACTTCCTCTTCCAAATCTCCATTCAAAAAGGATGACTTTACATCCATCTGATATACCTTGAAATTCTTATAAGAAACATATGCAAGAAGTAATCTAATGTCATGACCAAACTTTGGGCACAAATGGAATAATTTTTTTTTTTTTAATACTTAACCTAATACAACTAACCTAATTAAAATAATGCAAAACTAGTTCAGTCTTAACTATGTTTTGAGTGATTTCAATAACTACACCAATTTGGCGAAAAACCATCTAAGTCTAAAGCACGATTATAATTCTCCAACATAATTAAAATTATCTTCCATTAATAAATAATTAAACTTACTTAGCAAATAATCTCAACATTACTTGATAGAGGATATTAATAATCTCTTATAGTTCTTTAATTACCTAGGGTCTAAATAAATTTGTCCTAGCTCTTAGATTTAAGTAAATCTATTAAACACAATTTTCAATTAATTAAAATACCTCATAATTTAGAATTTGAAAAGGGGGCCAACATGACATACATAGGACATTTTAATTCCCTAAGATTTATCCTCCCAAGAGTTTTAAGTTTGAAACTTCTTATTAAAATGCTCATTCACTCCTATAATATTTGAAAGTGGTTATAAATAATTTGCAATTAAACTATTTGGTTTCAAATAAATATAAAATTCTACATACATACATACATATATATATGTAGATACCATATATCTAAGACATATATATATTTATTTATATAAGAGGTATGAAGGGAATGTAAAAGTGTACATCTATACTCATATATATATATATATATTTAAATATATATTTATATGTATAATCAAAGGATAAAGAGGTGGTCCTCTTTTCTTTTTATTACTTTACCTTTTCTAAAAGAAAATTCTAAAAATCCCTATGATAACCCTAACCCTTTTTTTTTTAAACTCATATCCCACACACATTTTCTTTTAAAACCCATGTGTGTTTGCCCTAACCCAAAATTAGGGTTAGGGCATGTGTGTGATAACTCTTTTTTGTGTGAGCTCTGTTGTGTGTGTAATTTCCATTTTTTTTTTTTTTGTGTGTGTGTGCATGTGTGGGGAAGCGGCGGCCATGGGAGGCGGCACTTATTTTTTTTAATGCCACGACGAGGGTTTGGAGTTTCACGTAGGGCCGAGCCAAACGGTCTGTGGAGGAGGGAGGAGGGGAGCGGTACACCCGTAGGCTACGGACAGCTCCGCCCACGACTGCGGCACTTCTGCAGACTGTGGACGACGCCGCCCATAGCTGCGGCGCTCCTGCAGACTGTGGACGTCGCCGCCCACAGCTGCGGTGACCCGCAGACTGTGGATGATGCTGCCCAAAGCTGCGGTGCTCCCGCAGACTGTGGATGTCGCCGCCCACAGCTGCAGTGACCCGCAGACTGTGGACGTCACCGCCCACAGCTGCGGCGCTCCCGCAGGTTGTGGACGTCGCCGCCTATGGTCTCGGCCCTCTCTCTTTTTTTATTTATATTTTAAAAAAAAAAAATGTTTAATATATATATATATATAGCTCTGTTTTATTTTATTTTATTTAAATAAGGTTTTTCCAGCATGAATAGTTAAATGTATATATATATATATATATATATATATATATATATATATATATATATATATATATATATATATATATATATATATCTGTGTGTGTGTGTGTGTTAATATATATTTACATATAAATAAAGGTTCATATAAAATCTCAATAACACTCATAGCCAAACTTTAAGTTTCCTTCCTATTTAATTTATTTTTACATGGAAAAATTAACATGATCATTTACAACATAATAATAGTGGAAAAATAGATATATTTTTTTTGTTTTTGTTTTCTAAAAGGTATAAAGAGAAAAGTATTTTATATTCTGTAACTAACATTTTAAATGTATATAAATAGCAACTTAAATGTAATCTTTTTTGGTATAATCATAAAACTATATCTAGATGCTAACCCCTTTTTTTTTAATTTTAAAATAGGCTACCACTATAAGATTTAATTTTCTGCATTAAATGAAAGAACAAATAACATATTTAATTTATTTGCAGCAGCATAAATGAACATATAATAACAAATTTAATTTATTTGCAGCAGCATAAATAAACATAAATGAACATATATTATTTTCAATAGCAATAGGAATTTAATCCCCAAATATAGACATGTTTCCCTTTTGTGTAAAACTAACCAAATTGAAGAAATACATTCCTTTAAACATATTAAAATAAATATTGTTACAAATGGGTTTGAAACCCCAACTAGAATTTTCCCTTCCATAGGACTATGAATAAATACATGCACTTCTTTTCTTTTGGAAAATAAATACAACAATGGCTCTTTTTTGCTACAAATAAATACATTTTTTTTTTCTCATTGAAACTTTTCTACATCTCAAAAAAAACAGCAACAAATCTCTTCATCTTTTCTTCCCATCCCAAGCAACCTGCAATAAAAATACAACTTGACCATGGAGAGCTCACCTCCCAGCCTAGGCTTACTAGAAGCCACCCCCGAGCTTGGAGAACCAAGCACTAGACAGGTCACAAACAAACAAACAACACAACAAACAAAGGGCAAACACTCAACATGCATTTTCCCATCCCAAGCTACACTCTCACCACAACTTGTGATGAACTTTCCACGGGTGGAAGTGGATCAAATACCATTGGGGAGATTGCAAACATAATACAACTCAAGCCACCTCATGGCAAAACAAAATACAACAAATTCATCTCCACTCCCTTATGCCCCCCCAAAGGCATAAAAGCCATATTTTCTCCCCTTATGACCCCCAAATGCATACACAAGGCTATGCAGCAAGGGTCACAAAGGACACCCTTGAGATTCACTCTCCATAAGGAGAGCCTCTCACCCAAGGCTGTCATACTTCTTCCACCCCAAGACCATCCTAATCTCCCAAGAATAGGAGGCCTTGGACACTCCCAAAACAAGAACACATAAACAAAGAACAAGGAAAGGAAAAATTTACACTTTTCTCCTACAAAACAATTTACATATACACATCTCCTCATACAAGCATTTCTTTCATTCAAAACAACATAAACAACATAACTAAAAGGAAGTAAAACCAACCTTAATTTGCCAATAGGTATGATAGACTTAGTTGGGGATGAGCAACCCAAATCCACACAAACTCTTCACCAACACTTCAGCAAAAAAATTCTATCCTACAACTAATTTTCAAAAATTGCATTATCTCCAACAATGGAGAGTGGGTGATTACTCACTAAGTCCCTAATCCTTGCCTAAGAAGGCCTCTCTCACACTTCCCAACCCCTTGGGTAAGGTGAGAGTTCCCATTGGTTTCTCTTCCCAACCTCTTACATGTTGCTAAAACTGGAAAGGGAAAAGGTGAGAGAGGATGGGGAAGAGAGTTTGACATCAAAAGGGAAGGTTGTCTATCCTAGGAGGAACCTTCTAAGTTGAATTTTCGCTCACCTTGGGAAAACCACTTTTTGAGGTGACTAAACAGTCACATGGGAGTAGTCACATGTTTAAAAATACCCCTAACCCATAGGTATACCCTTTGGACCTTTGGAAAAGCCCTAAAACTGACCCTAGGAGTCCATTTGACCCCTTAGAAACCCAACTGAAGTTAACCTACGGGTCAAACCTGAGTTGACCACTCCCAAGACTCCCTACCCAAGGCAAATTTGGGACCACACTCATGTGTTTGAATGGCTTTGGTAGAAACAAAACTCCCTCCAAGAGACAAGTCAAAATCAATGACACTAATCAGCATATGTGTCAAGTGACACAATAAAATACAATATAAAAATCACACATGGAATTTGTCTCTTGTAGGATTACACATATACATAAAATCAATTTAACACTCATGCATCATTTACTTTCACAAATAAAATACAATACAAACGAGTTGTTGTCTCTCCAAATAGACAACCCCTGGCTTAACAAACGTACATAGGTCTAGGTTTGGTTCTCCATATTATTTCCATGGTCACATGGATAATTTTCCTGTGCATCTCAATTAACACATTAGTAATTCCAAATAATCACAATTATAAATATAATTAAACACATGGATTTCATTCCACATCAAACACTCATACATTTGACAATAATAATTCAATATTTGATTCATTTAAATTTGATTCCACATAAGCAATTATCATAATTCTCAAAATTGAACCATTCATATAATAAGCATCCTATTTCTATCATCAAAATGAAGTCCTGCAATTCTAATAATGACATACATCATTTCAAAATAATTCTATTCTATCAACATATAAAGTTTCATAATCATAATGCATAACATGAAGTATCAATATACGTCAATGTGATCCAAATCATGGAATCATATAAGTTCTAAATCCATAATGCATAAAATAAAACATCCATAATAGTCTCAATATGAAAATAACAGAAAATGTTAGGATGAGTCAGGGTAGGGCCTCACACCCTCCCCCTCTAGGCATGAACTTCCTCCTAGAGTTCATCAAAAAGGTGGGGGTACTATGATCTTATACGTGTTGCATCCTCCCATGAGGCTGTAACCTCATCATAACAATCCCACTGGACCCTAACCTGGTCCAACTCTCGACCTCGAAGGCCCAGCGTCTGGCGTGCCAAAATGCGAATGGGCTCCAAAGCTAGCTACCTATCTGACTCCACCTGCAAGGCATCTCAATCTAGAATATGAGATTCATCATAGATATACTTCCTCAAAACTGAAACATGAAACACATCGTGGATGCGCAATAGGCTAGGTGGCAATGCTAAACGGTAGGCAACTGGTCCTATCCTCTCAAGGATCTCAAATGGTCCTACAAATCAAGGTGCGAGCTTAGAACCCTTCTCATAATGGATTGGACCCTTATGCGGTTGCACTCTCAAGAAGACTCTGTCTCCAACCAAGTAGCTACGATCTATCCTCTTCACATCTGCATATTTCTTCTATCTATCATGTGCCTCTCTAAGACGCTGCCTAATAAAATCCACCTACTGCTCCATATCTCAAACTATCTCAAGACCAATAGCAACTCTGTCCTCTATGCGGTCCCAACTCAACGGTGTCCTACAAGGTCTGCCATATAATGCCTGATAGGTGGCATCTCCAAAGATGTGTGATGCCCATTGTTATAGGCAAACTCCACTAAGGGAAGGTACTCTTCCCATCTGGTCTGGTGATCCATGGCGTACATGCGAAGCATATCCTCTAACACCTGATTAACCCTCTCTATCTGGCCATCCGTTTCCGGATGGTAGGTTGTACTGAAATTGAGCTTGGTACCTATAGCTGCCTGTAATGCCTTCCAAAAGGAAGATGTGAAGAGGGAATCCCTGTCGGAAATAATCTTGCGGGGAATGCCATGAAGTCTGACAATGTCTCACAAAAACACCTATGCTACTGCTGGTGCTATGAAGGTGGTACGAACTGGTGAAAAGTGGGCCACTTTGGTCAACTTGTCAATCGTCACCAAGATTGCATCAGGGCGACGAGATGACATGGGGAGACCAATGATGAAATCCATGGATATAGTATCCCACTTCCACTCTGGTATAGCATGAAACTAGAGCAACCCACCTGGATGGCGGTGCTCCGCCTTGACTCTCTGACACTCGAGGCATCGGGCTACCAACTTAGCAATAAGCTGTCGCATTCCTAGCCAATGGTATAATTCTCTTAAGTCTGCATCCATCTTCTTAACCCCGAGATGTGCTACATAAGGAACTCTATGAGCCTCTGTGATAATGAACTCCCGTAATCCCCTGGAAGAAGGTACATAGATGCACCCTCTATGGTGTAATAATCCATCAGAATCTAAGGAATAATCCACATATTTCCCTTCTAAAGTTTCCTGAGATCGTATAGCCTGGCAAACCTCTAAATACCATCCATCCTCTGGCAACTGCTGCATTATCTAATCTCTCAAATCCGTGCCCATAGATATGGTGTATACCTCGTGACGTCTCCTACTCAAAGCATCTGCAACTACATTTTCTTTCCCTTTGATGTAGTGAACGTCAAAATCATACTCACACAAGAATTCCATCCATCTCCTCTGATGTGCATTGAGATTCGGCTGAGTGAATATGTACTGAAGGCTCTGATGGTCTGAGTGCAACTCAAAATGATGACCCAAAAGGAAATGTCTCCACCTCACAAGTGCATGCACTACTGCTACAAGCTCAAGGTCATGAGTAGGGTAATTCAGCTCGTGAGTCTTGAGTTTCCTAGACTCAAAAGCTATAGCTCTGCCATCCTGCATAAGGACTGCTCCTAAACCCTCTAGGGAAGCATCTGTGCAAACCATGAAGTCAGCTGAGGGATCTAGCACTACAAGGATAGGTGCACCAGTAAGTGCCTTTTTAAGTTCCTGAAAGGCCTTCTCGCACTTCTCCATCCACTCAAATTTCTTCCCTTTACGCTGAAGAGAAGTAATAGGATGAGCGACTCTAGAGAATCCCTCAACAAAACGTCGATAATAACCTGCTAAGCCCATGAAGCTCCTGACTTCTGTCACACTGGTTGGCACTGGCCAAACCATAATGGCTCTGATCTTTGATGGGTCCACTGAGATCCCATCATCGGATATAACATGACCAAGGTACTTGACCTCTTTTCTAAAGAAAGCACACTTCGACAAACTACCATACAACTAATTATCCCTCAAACACTGCAAAACTTGTCTCAGGTGCTCCTCATGCTCCTCCTCATTCCGTGAACATATCAATATGTCGTCGAGAAACATAATCACAAAACGGCCAAGGAATGTGAGGAATACTCCGTTCATGAGACTCATGAAAACGGCTGGGGCATTCGTAAGACCGAATGGGACCACGGTGAACTCATAGTGGCCATATCTAGTGCAAAACGTGGTCTTGTGGATATCGCTATCCACTATCCTCAACTGATGGTACCCTGACTTTAGATCAATCTTGGAAAATACTTTGGCAC